>NC_091282.1:659209064-659510996 GCF_032444005.1 Ranitomeya imitator
ATCATCTAAGTCACGCTCTTCAAAATCCTCAACCTTCAGCGAACAGCACGTAAGAGCACGTGCAGAAGCTGAGGCCACTAAAATACAAGCTGCCTTCGCTAAAAAGAAATGGAAATAGAGGCAGCCGAAACAGAGGCCCTAGAGAAGAAAAGAAAGGCAGAAAGAGAGGCCCTAGAGAAGAAAAAAAGGCAGAAATAAAGGCCCTAGAGAAGGAATGCGAACACGCAGCAGCCATGGCAAGGTTAAAGGTCCTGGAACAAGCAATCAGTGGAAGCCAAAGAGACAGTGTCAGTTTAAGTGATTTTGATTCTGAAGACCCTCTTAACCCCTTCATGACCCAGCCTATTTTGACCTTAAAGACCTTGCCGTTTTTTGCAATTCTGACCAGTGTCCCTTTATGAGGTAATAACTCAGGAACGCTTCAATGGATCCTAGCGGTTCTGAGATTGTTTTTTCGTGACATATTGGGCTTCATGTTAGTGGTAAATTTAGGTCAATAAATTCTGTGTTTATTTGTGATAAAAACGGAAATTTGGTGAAAATTTTGAAAATTTCGCAATTTTCACATTTTGAATTTTTATTCTGTTAAACCAGAGAGTTATGTGACACAAAATAGTTAATAAATAACATTTCCCACACGTCTACTTTACATCAGCACAATTTTGGAAACAAAATTTTTTTTTTGCTAGGAAGTTATAAGGCTTAAAATTTGACCAGCGATTTCTCATTTTTACAATGAAATTTACAAAACCATTTTTTTTAGGGACCACCTCACATTTGAAGTCAGTTTGAGGGGTCTATATGGCTGAAAATACCCAAAAGTGACACCATTCTAAAAACTGCACCCCTCAAGGTGCACAAAACCACATTCCAGAAGTTTATTAACCCTTCAGGTGCTTCACAGCAGCAGAAGCAACATGGAAGGAAAAAATTAACATTTAACTTTTTAGTCACAAAAATGATCTTTCAGCAACAATTTTTTTATTTTCCCAATGGTAAAAGGAGAAACTGAACCACGAAAGTTGTCCAATTTGTCCTGAGTACGCTGATACCTCATATGTGGGGGTAAACCACTGTTTGGGCGCATGGCAGGGCTTAGAAGGGAAGGAGCGCCATTTGACTTTTTGAATGAAAAATTGGCTGCACTCTTTAGCAGACACCATGTCACGTTTGGAGAGCCCCCGTGTGCCTAAAAATTGGAGCTCCCCCACAAGTGACCCCATTTTGGAAACTAGACGCCCCAAGGAACTTATCTAGATGCATAGTGAGCCCTTTAAACCCCCAGGTGCTTCACAAATTGATCTGTAAAAATGAAAAAGTACTTTTTTTTCACAAAAAAAATTATTTTAGCCTCAATTTTTTCATTTTCACATGGGCAACAGGATAAAATGGATCCTAAAATTTGTTGGGCAATTTCTCCTGAGTACACCGATACCTCACATGTGGGGGTAAACCACTGTTTGGGCACATGGTAAGGCTCGGAAGGGAAGGAGCGCCATTTGACTTTTTGAATGAAAAATTATCTCCATCGTTAGCGGACACCATGGCGCGTTTGGAGAGACCCTGTGTGCCTAAACATTGGAGCTCCCCCACAAGTGACCCCATTTTGGAAACTGGACCCCCCAAGGAACTTATCTAGATGCCTAGTGAGCACTTTAAACCCTCAGGTGCTTCACAAATTGATCCGTAAAAATGAAAAAGTACTTTTTTTTTCACAAAAAAATTCTTTTCGCCTCAATTTTTTCATTTTCACATGGGCAATAGGATAAAATGGATCCTAAAATTTGTTAAGCAATTTCTCCCGAGTACGCCGACACCTCATATGTGGGGGTAAACCACTGTTTGGGCACACGGCAGGGCTCGGAAGGGAAGGCGCGCCTTTTGACTTTTTGAATGGAAAATTAGCTCCAATTGTTAGCGGACACCATGTCGCGTTTGGAGAGCCCGTGTGCCTATGCATTGGAGCTCCCCCACAAGTGACCCCATTTTGGAAACTAGACCCCCCAAGGAACTTATCTAGATGCATACTGAGCACTTTAAACCCCCAGGTGCTTCATAGAAGTTTATAATGCAGAGCCATGAAAATAAAAAATAATTTTTCTTTCCTCAAAAATGATTTTTTAGCCTGGAATTTCCTATTTTGCCAATGGTAATAGGAGAAATTGGACCCCAAATGTTGTTGTACAGTTTGTCCTGAGTACGCAGATACCCCATATGTGGGGGTAAACCACTGTTTGGGCGCACGGCAGGGCTCAGAAGGGAAGGCACGCCATTTGGCTTTTTAAATGGAAAATTAGCTCCAATCATTAGCGGACACCATGTCGCGTTTGGAGAACCCCTGTGTGCCTAAACATTGGAGATCCCCCACAAATTACCCCATTTTGGAAACTAGACCCCCAAAGGAACTAATCTAGATGTGTGGTGAGCACTTTGAACCCTCAAGTGCTTCACAGAAGTTTATAACGCAGAGCCATGAAAATTTAAAAAAAAATTATTTTCTCAAAAATGATTTTTTAGCCCGCAATTTTTTATTTTCCCAAGGGTAACAGGAGAAATTTGACCCCAAAAGTTGTTGTCCAGTTTCTCCTGAGTGGGGGTAAACCACTGTTTGGGCACATGCTGGGGCTCGGAAGTGAAGTAGTGACGTTTTGAAATGCAGACTTTGATGGAATGCTCTGCGGGCGTCACGTTGCGTTTGCAGAGCCCCTGATGTGGCTAAACAGTAGAAACCCCCCACAAGTGACCCCATTTTGGAAACTAGACCCCGAAAGGAACTTATCTAGATGTGAGGTGAGCACTTTGAACCCCCAAGTGCTTCACAGAAGTTTATAACACAGAGCAGTGAAAATAATAAATACGTTTTCTTTCCTCAAAAATATTTTTTTAGCCCAGAATTTTTTATTTTCCCAAGGGTTACAGGAGAAATTGGACCCCAAAAGTTGTTGTCCAGTTTCTCCTGAGTACGCTGATACCCCATGTGTGGGGGTAAACCACTGTTTGGGCACACGTCGGGGCTCAGAAGGGAAGTAGTGACTTTTGAAATGCAGACTTTGATGGAATGGTCTGCGGACGTCACGTTGCGTTTGCAGAGCCCCTGGTGTGCCTAAACAGTAGAAACCCCCCACAAGTGACCCCATTTTGTAAGCTAGACCCCCCAAGGAACTTATCTAGATATGTGGTGAGCACTTTCAACCCCCAAGTGCTTCACAGAAGTTTATAACACAGAGCCGTGAAAATAATAAATATGTTTTCTTTCCTCAAAAATATTTTTTTAGCCCAGAATTTTTTATTTTCCCAAGGGTTACAGGAGAAATTGGACCCCAAAAGTTGTTGTCCAGTTTCTCCTGAGTACGCTGATACCCCATGTGTGGGGGTAAACCACTGTTTGGGCACACGTCGGAGCTCAGAAGGGAAGTAGTGACTTTTGAAATGCAGACTTTGATGGAATGGTCTGCGGACTTCACGTTGCGTTTGCAGAGCCCCTGGTGTGCCTAAACAGTAGAAACCCCCCACAAGTGACCCCATTTTGGAAACTAGACCCCCCAAGGAACTTATCTAGATATGTGGTGAGCACTTTGAACCCCCAAGTGCTTCACAGACGTTTACAACGCAGAGCCGTGAAAATAAAAAATAATTTTTCTTTCCTCAAAAATGATGTTTTAGCAAGCAATTTTTTATTTTCTCAAGGGTAACAGGAGAAATTGGACCCCAGTAATTGTTGCGCAGTTTGTCCTGAGTATGCTGGTACCCCATATGTGGGGGTAAACCACTGTTTGGGCACACGTTGGGGCTCGGAAGTGAGGGAGCACCATTTGACTTTTTGAATACAAGATTGGCTGGAATCAATGGTGGCGCCATGTTCCGTTTGGATACCCCCTGATGTGCCTAAACAGTGAAAACCCCTCAATTCTAACTCCAACACACCCCTAACCCTTATCCCAACTGTAGCCGTAACCCTAATCACAACCCTAACCCTAACACACCCCTAACCACAACCCTAACCCTAACACACACCTAACCCTAACCACAACCCTAATTCCAACCCAACCCTAACCCTAAGGCTATGTGCCAACGTTGCGGATTCGTATGAGATTTTTCAGCACCATTTTTGAAAAACCCGCGGGTAAAAGGCACTGCATTTTACCTGCGGATTTACCGCGGATTGCCAGTGTTTTTTGTGCGGATTTCACCTGTGGATTCCTATTGAGGAACAGGTGTAAAACGCTGCGGAATCCGCACAAAGAATTGACATGCTGCGGAAAATACAACGCAGCGTTTCCGCGTGGTATTTTCCGCACCATGGGCACAGCGGATTTGGTTTTCCATATGTTTACATGGTACTGTAAACCTGATGGAACACTGCTGCGGATCCGCAGCCAAATCCGCACCGTGTGCACATAGCCTAATTCTAAAGGTATGTGCACACGCTGCGGAAAACGCTGCGGATCCGCAGCAGTTTCCCATGAGTTTACAGTTCAATGTAAACCTATGGGAAACAAAAATCGCTGTACACATGCTGCAGAAAAACTGCACGGAAACGCAGCGGTTTACATTCCGCAGCATGCCACTTTCTGCGGATTCCGCAGCGGTTTTACAACTGCTCCAATAGAAAATCGCAGTTGTAAAACCGTGGTTAATCCACGATAAATCCACAGCGGTTTAGCACTGCGGATTTATCAAATTCGCTGCGGAAAAATCCGCAGAGGACCAGAATACGTGTGCACATACCCTAACCCTAGTTCTTACCCCAACCTTAGTGGAAAAAAAAAAAATTCTTTATTTTATTATTGTCCCTACCTATGGGGGTGACAAAGGGGGAGGAGGGTCATTTACTGTTTTTTTTTATTTTGATCACTGTGATAGGTTTTATCACAATGATCAAAATTCACTTTGGAGCGAATCTGCCGGCCGGCAGATTCGGCGGGCGCACTGCGCATGCGCCCGCCATTTTGGAAGATGGCGGCGCCCAGGAAAGAAGACGGACGGACCCCGGGAGGCTAGGTAAGTATAAGGGGGGGGGGAGATCAGGGCACGAGGGGGCGTCGGAGCACGGGGGGTGGATCGGAGCATGGGGGGGTGGATTGGAGCACGGGGTGGAGGATCGCTGTGCGGGGGGGGTGGATCGGAGCACGGGGGGATCGGTGTGCGGGGGGGGATCGGAGTGCGGGGGGGTTGGTTTGGAGCACGGGGGGTGGGATTGGAGCACGGGGGGAGCGGACAGGAAGACGGGGGGAGCGGAGCACAGGACGGAGGGGAGCGGAGCACAGATCGGAGGGCAGGGGGGGAGATCGGTGGGGTGGGGTGGGGGCACATAAGTGTTTCCAGCCATGGCCGATGATATTGCAGCATCGGCCATGGCTGGATTGTAATATTTCACCAGTTTTTTAGGTGTAATATTACAAATCGCTCTGATTGGCAGTTTCACTTTCAACAGCCAATCAGAGCGATCGTAGCCACGGGGGGGTGAAGCCACTCCCCCTGGGCTAAACTACCACTCCCCCTGTCCCTGCAGATCGGGTGAAATTGGAGTTAACCCTTTCACCCGATCTGCAGGGACGCGATCTTTCTGTGACACAGCATATGCGTCACAGGTCGGATTGGCACCGACTTTCATGACGCATACGCTGTGTCACAGGTCGGGAAGGGGTTAAGCATACTAGAGACTATGTACAAAGCCAATACAGTGCTTCCCCTGCTCCTGCAATCCTTCCTGACTGCACAGATGCTCCCCTGAGACAACAGGACACAGAGTGTTTACCCGCATCCTGCACCCAAGGTCAGTACAATACGCTGCCAACCCTGCATCCTGATCCTCCTCTGTGCATCGGAATGTACCGGAAACCTGCACGGCACCAAACCTTATACACAGAAACATGTGCAGGCCAATATGCAGGCAAGTCACCACACTCCTCCGGTCAGTTACACAATTCCAGTCCCATGTGTGGCAGAAACTAAGCTCATTAAGCCAGTTAATGGACTGAATGCCTACGCTGCCCCATATGTTCCTGCATTCCCAGGTCAAAGCACAGACTGTATGAACAATGCTACCCAGCCAGCAATGGTCCTTCCAAAATCGGAGAATGCTGATATGGCTGGCTTTGCAAGGTACATGATTCGGCGTGATCTAACTAAGACTGGTCTTACAAAGTTTGATGATATACCTGAGAACTACAGGGGTTGGAAGTGTACCTTTAAAACCACAATCAGTGACCTCGGCATCATCGCCGCTGAAGAGCTAGACCTGCTAATCAGGTGGCTTGGGCCACAATCCACGGATCGGGTCAAGAGACTTAAATTGGTCCACATCAGTAATCCTATTGTGGGTCTCACTGCTGCATGGAATAGGCTAGAAAGAAGCTATGGCAGTCCTGAGTCCATAGAAAAGGCCCTGTTCAAGTGGCTAGAGGATTTTCCAAAGGTATCTAGTAAGGACAGTACAAGGTTCCAAGAGATAAGCGACCTTCTGTTAGAGCTTCAGCTGGCCAAAGTAGATCCGTACCTGCCTGGCCTCAGCTACCTGGACACTGCTCATGGGGTAACCCCAATAGTTTCCAAGTTGCCATCTAATAGCCAAAATAAGTGGGCCATGATTGGATCAAAATACAAACGGGAAAACCAAGTCTCCTTCCCTCCATTTTCTTACTTCTGCGAGTTCATCGAAAATATTGCAGAGGGTAAGACTGATCCAAGTTTTTCCTATGAAGAACACAGCGACCCTGTCTCATCTCCTAAACACGAGAGTCCACGTCTTAACTACAGGAACCGCCGAGCTCCAATGTCCGTCAAAAAGACTGATGTTCTTCCCACACCTACAGTATCACAAGATAAGTGCAACAAATGTGAGAAGGTTGAGAATCCTAATCGTATGTGTCCCATTCACAAGAAACCTCACCCCTTAAAGAAGTGCATCGGCTTAAAAAAAAAAAAACACTCCAGGAACGCAAAGAGCTTCCGAAGAACTTTGGGATATGTTATAGGTGCTGCGTTTCTACTGAACACTTTGCTAAGGACTCTAAAATATCTATTAAGCGTTTGGAGTGCGACAGTGAGGAGCATGTGCAAGCGCTCCATCCATCCCAATCTAACACTGCACAGCTTACACCTTTCCCCAGCACAAGGCAAGGCGGGGAGGATGCTGTTCAAACAGTGAGTTCTATCACAATATCTTCTTCATGCACAGAGGTCTGCGGAGAATGCCTCTGGGACAAGTCGTGTGCGAAGATGCCTGCTGAATGCGTATCCCAAGGGTCAACCAGAGAAAACCGCAAGGGTGTATGTTATCCTGGACGATCAGAGCAATCGGTCACTTGCAAGGTCAGGACTCTTTGATATGTTTGACTTAAAGGGAAACTCTCACCCCTACACCCTGGGCACCTGCAGCAGTGTTACGGAGGTCTCTGGGAGAAGAGCTAATGGACTCATGGTGTCTTCTCTTGAGAACATTGTGGAGATAACCTTACCCACTCTGGTTGAATGCAACCAAATACCGTCCAACAGAGAGGAAACCCCAACTCCAGAGGCTGCACTCCATCACCCTCATCTAAGGACTCTGGCAGGCAAGATACCAGCTCTCGACAACAGCGCAAACATTCTGATCTTGCTTGGCAGAGACATTCTGCGACTACACAATGTACGTCAGCAAATCAACAGGCCACACAACGCTCCATTTGCTCAACGCTTTGACCTAGGCTAGGTTATCATAGGCGATGTCTCTATAGGAAAGATGAAGAGACCCACGAGGATTTCCTCATTTAAGACTCACGTCCTACCAAATGGTCGCAGCACTTACTTTCAAACATGCCCACATCATTACTGGGTGGAAGAGAAGATAAGTGATAACAAGTGGAAGAAAGAAACCTCTGACGACACAAGCATATTCCTGTCCCACAATGATGACCTCGGGTCAACAATTTTCAACTCTACAAGAGAAGATAACCAGCTAGCACCTGCAAGGGAGGACAATGAGTTCATAAAGATTATGGAAAAGGAATTCTCCCAAGACGATTCAAATAGCTGGGTAGCACCTTTACCTTTTCATTCTCCTAGAACAAGGCTACCTGATAATCTGCAACAAGCAATGGCAAGGTTTTCATCCCTAAAACGCACCTTAAAGAGAAGGCCAGAGATGGAGAAACATTTTGTCGACTTCATGCAGAATATCTTCGACAGAGGTCATGCAGAACCTGCACCCCCGCTAAAAGAAGGTGAAGAATGCTGGTATCTCCCATCCTTTGGTGTCTACCATCCTCGCAAACCCGACCAAATTACAGTGGTGTTTGATTCCGGTGCTCAGTATGAAGGCATCTCCCTAAATAGCCTGCTGCTCACTGGGCCTAATCTAAACAACAGCCTTATAGGTGTACTGATTCGTT
Organism: Ranitomeya imitator; assembly: GCF_032444005.1. NCBI lineage: Eukaryota > Metazoa > Chordata > Amphibia > Anura > Dendrobatidae > Ranitomeya > Ranitomeya imitator. The sequence goes on from NC_091282.1 coordinate 659,217,437, forward strand.
TCAGGCAAGAACCGGTCGCAGTAATGGCTGACATTCAACAAATGTTTCATTATTTTATCATGAGACAAGACAGCAGAAACTACCTCAGATTCCTATGGCACAAAGGCAACGATGTCCATAACAAGGTCATAGGCCACAAGATCATCTTCAACAGTAAAAAGGTAATGGAAGCATTTCCATCTGAGGATCACGCTGCTGATGTAAGGGATCTTGTTCTGGGTTCTGACGTTCCTCCCACGCAACGCAGCCTCGGTCTGCTTTGGGATATTAAGCAGGACACGTTCACTTTCCAGGTGTGTTTGTGATAAACCTTTCACTAAAGGAGGAGTCCGATTTGTTGTGAACAGCATCTATGATCCTCTTGGGTTTATCGCACCCATCACCATTCAAGCCAAGATACTGTTGAGACAGTTGACCGCCGAAAGTACGGATTGGGAGACTCCGCTACCATCCCAGAAACAACAAAGGTGGGAGGCATGGAAGAAGTCTCTGAAGATCTCAGCATTTCCAATGAAAGTGGATAACGTATGCACTACCGAAGGAGGTGCCAAGGTAGGTTCCCACACCGTGTGTCAATAAAGTAAACAAAACCCATTCCCCAGGCACCCTTTCAGCCACCATCAGAAGAGAAGTCCACATTTTCTCCGACGCTTCTACAGAGGCTATAGCTGCCGTAGCTTACCTGAAGACCTTGGAAGAAGATAACAAGGTGCATTGTGGATTCATCCCTGGTAATGCAAAACTAACCCCGAAACCTGCTCACTCTGTTCCAAGACTCGAACTTTGTGCCGCCGTTCTAACAGTGGAGTTAGCTGAAGCTATAAAGGACGAAATGGACATTGCTATTGATTCATTTACCTTCTACACAGACAGTAAAGTGGTACCAGTAAAATCGGACCCTGATGCACCAATAATCCTTACTCCATCTACACTTCTTACTCAGAAGGTTGGAGCTGCCGCAATCCCTTCAGGGAAGTTTGTGGACGGGGAAATTTAAAGACGTGAGTGGAAACAGGTACAACACTTGTCCAATGCCGTTTGGCACCACTGGAAAACTGAATACCTGACCTTGCTAAAAAGCCGTCACAAATGGCAGACTGCAAACCTAATCTCCAAGAGGGAGACCTCGTCCTCCTTAAAAATAAAGAAGCTCATCGCAACAACTGGCCAATGGATCTTATCACCAAGGTTGCTCCAAGCAATGACGTGAAGATCCCTAAGGTAGAAGTCAAGGTTACGAAGGGCGGTTCAACTCGTATTTTCTTCCGTCCAGTCACTGAGCTTGTGCTACTTTTACCAAAGGAGGACATCACATAAAGTCGTTGTTTATGGACACAGCTCACGGTGGGGAGCCTACCACCATATATTCCTCTAGCTGTGTTGGAACATTCAAACATTTGAACTTTATCCAGCGGATTGTTGGGTTGGTGGAAGTGTTTGCACGTTGCGGCTTCCCCGATCTGAAGATGGGTTTACATTTGGACTCGGACTATCCCGCTGTTGAGGACTTCATGCCTCCAACTGAAGATTGGACCATGCCAATTGGACTACAACTGTTGTTGTTGTTACTTGCATGCTTGTTTTCCTTTTGTTTTTCAGGTCTACAGTAACATCCCCAGAGGACATAATAAGAATTATGAAATAGAAATATAAAGATTTCAGACGGGGAGTGTTATGTCCCATGTATGAGACATTTTACAGATTCTCCTGTACATTTTACATGCTGTATTGCAGTCTCTCATATTGTTATTGTTGCTATATGTTCCTGTGTTTTGCATAGCTGAAATACTCCTTTCCATGAAGTTTGTCCTTTCTGTCTCCCTGTCTCCCTCTGCTGCGTGTTATGTCACTTCCTTCTTCTTCTCCCTGTGTCTCAGTCTCCATCTTGGCTTCATTAGCGGCACATGTGCTTTCAGCTTGTCTCAAGAAAGTCTTTTTTACCTGCTGCTGTTTGAATGCATTCAACAAGAATTCTTGAAGAAATTAAAGTCTCTTCTTGATTCTTCATAACATGTGTGCCTGCAGCTGAGTTAAGCTATCTGCGAACGTCGCCAACGTCCCCTCCTCACATGTAAAGCGCCATGGAATAAATGGCGCTATAATAATAAATAATAATAATAATAATTGTAAGTAAGGTGAAGAGATTCAGTGCATCGCCCCCAGACACAGGGCCACAGGTTACTTGGTACCGGTCCTTTCTGTCTCAGTTCTGGGGTTGCCACGGTGGCTGGACCCGGTCCGTGACCCTGCTAAGGGGCATCCAATAAAGAGTGATGGGGTGTAGTGCGAGGAATAACGAGGACACAGGGTTCAGTTTCTTTACCTTTTACTGAAGGTTTCAGGATCCTCAATCCAGGGCACTTTCAACAGGGCTTTCTGAGACCGGCCGGTCCGAAGGCACATTCAGAGTTCCCTTTGCAGGTGGAAATCAGTGTCTACCCACTAGCGCCTGTGTGTTGTAGAGCTCCCCTGCTGAGCATTCAGGATAGTCCTCACAACTTCTGTTCTCGTTCGTTCTAGATCTTTCTTTTCTCCGTCCCCCAGGTATGTTATGGCTAGGACGCACCTTTATGACAGGTAGGCCTGGAGTTATTCTGGAACCCTAGTGTCGCCCCTCTCCCACGATTGCCTCCTATGTCCTTCTTAGGTAGACAGCCAACCTGTAATTAACTGTCCTGCCGCTGTTTGAAGTAATGCGTGGAGACTGTTACTTCTTCGGTGCTCCGGCCACCGACTATGCGCCTCAGTAAGATGTTGCCGTTCTCAGGGCACGACTCCTACTGGATCTCCTTTGTGCTGATCTCGTTTCTCACTGTTCCACAATATCCTTCCTTTCTTGTCTCTTTCTTAGAATACCGTCGCAAGGTAGTGCAGGCGCGGTTCCGTAACAATCTGTCCTTTCGCTAGGTACCTACCAGATTTCCCAGTTCTGACAGGTCCTCCCTGGAGCTCTCCCAGGTCTCGTTCTCCTAACTTCCTGTCCGACCCCTAGTTTTACCAATGTCAGAAGTGGCCCAATAAATAAGCCTTTTGCTCCCCCTAGTGGCCGGAGTGTGAAGTGTAGTGTGTGCTTGGTGATACCTGGTCAGTAAAACTCCTTTAGTGCCATCAGACGTACCATCACTCCCCTTAGTGGCAGAGCAACGTTACTGCAATGACCAGATCTCTGGGGCGCTGCACTCCCCCCCGGTTAAATCCAGTACTCCCGGACTGGGAAAAGAAGAACAATACATGTTAATAGAAAACACACAAAAATTCTTATATATATACTATGAACAAATAAACATAACAGTGCTTTCCGTTATGGAAGGTAAGGACGCTTGAACGTTGCAAAAGATTGGTCATGCACAGTCCATGACTCCCAGTTCTGTAGGTGTAACCATAGAATAGCAGGGACCCCGGGTAAACAAAGGGGCCCCTGTGAAAGTTTTGGAGTGATTCACTGTCCATCACACCATTGTCCATTTTTAACCTATAACACAAATATTTACACAAGCATTTTCAACCAAATAACAACTATCGTTAATATCGCCAAGGTCTATAGCGAAGTGGAGTCTGGTTCTTGGAGCTAAGTGTGGACCTCCGCAGCGCAGGGGTTGCTACTGGCCTGACAGGACCCGCTACGCTTGCTATCGCTAGTGTAGTGCACTGTCTTCTAGCTACACTTCTAGTGATTCTGGGCAGCACTGGCATACTTGCGTCCTCAGTGCTACCACTATTAGTGGTGGGCATGGCAGATTCACCGATGACAGAGGGAGGACCCGCTGGTTTGACCGTTGGCATCGCATCTTCTGGTGGGGTCGGCTGCGCTGGCGGGTCCAGCTGCCCTGGCACCACATTTAGTTCTGGCGGTCTCGGTTGACGGAACGTTAGGACAGGTACCACAATGGCCTGATTTATTTGAGTCCAGGACTGGGGAAAATCGCCAAGAACAGTGTGTATCATCTTCTCTTCTTCTACGGGCGGAGAAATCCTGGGACCTGTTTCCCCATCTTTCAGCTTATCCGGGCATAGTTTCAGGTGGTCTCTGGATATGGCCGCTGAGGTCTCTCCTCCGTCCTTACTGATGAGACAGACCTTTGTATTGTCGAAGTCGGAAGGGAGAATGGTATACGGTTCCGCTTCCCATTGATCATCAAGCTTGTGTAGTCTCCTCTTTCTTTTGAGTACCTGCTCACCAGGTGCCAATGGAGCCGCGGGAGCATGCTGGTTGTAGTCCCTCTCTTGCTTCTGTCTGGCCTGAGCGAGATTCTTTTCCACACATTCCTGTACTTTGCGGTACCTCTGCTGCCTCTCGGTATCCCAATCTGCATCTGGTGATATATCTTCGGGGGTCAGAACCCCCATGTCCAGATCGACGGGTAACTTGCTAGACCTTCCTTGCATCAGGTACGCTGGGGTGCAGTTGGTGGAGTTCACCGGAATGTGGTTGTACATGTCCACCAAGTCTGGTAACTTTGTAGGCCACAAGTTCCGCTCCTCTACCGGTAAGGTTTTCAGTAAGTCGATCACCACTTGGTTCATCTTCTCACACATCCCGTTGGTCTGTGGATGGTACGGCGTGGTTCTGATCTTCTTACACTCGTACAAATTGCAGAACTCCTGGAACACCTCCGCCTCAAATGCCGGCCCTTGATCGGTCAACACCTTCTCTGGGTACCCATGGGGTCGACAGAAGTACTGCTGGAAGGTTTTGGCAGCCGTCCTAGCTGTCAGATCTTTGACTGGTACGACTACCAGGAATCTGGAATAGTGGTCCACAATGGTGAGAGCGTAGATATACCCTGACCGGCTAGGTGTTAGCTTTACGTGATCCAGCGCGACCAACTCGAGCGGCCGTTTGGTGATGATGGGCTGCAAGGGAGCCCGTTGGCTGTCACGATCCTTCCGGCGTAGGCTACAGGGGCCACACTCTTGACACCACTTCTCGATGGCCTTCTTCATGCCGACCCAGTAGAACCTCCCACGGAGTAGCCTCTCCAGCTTCCTCCATCCGAAGTGTCCTGCCCCATCGTGGTACGCTCCCAGGACCATGGGCACATCTTGTCTGGGGACCACAATCTGCCACAGTAATTCATGGGTGCGAGGGTCGATGCTCCTTCGGCACAGCTTGCCATCGTGAAGAAACAGTTTGCCCCTCTCCTTCCACAACTGTAATGTCTCCGGTGGATCATCCGGGCCTGGATGCAAACCTGCCTGCGTCAGGAGCTCCTTCACCCGACGGACCGCAGGGTCACCATCCTGGTTCTCTGTCCACCCGTGGTGGGGCAGGGGATTCAACGGGGTGCCCTGTTTATTTCTGCGCCTGTTCTCCACCTGATGGGAACACTGAGTTGCCTTGGGACGATGGAAAGCAGGCAGCTCCACCTCTTCAAATGCTTCTGGGTCTTCCTCCGTTTCGGGTAGGTGAGGCATTCGGGACAGTGCATCGGCATTCGCATTCTTGTGCCCCGCCTGGTACTTGATGGTGAAGTCGTAATTGGACAACCAGGCCATCCACCGCTGCTCCAAGGCGCCGAGTTTCGCTGTGTCCAAGTGCGTAAGTGGGTTATTATCCGTGAAGACGGTGAATTTCGCTGAGGCCAGATAGTGCTTGAACCTCTCCGTCACGGCCCAAACGACTGCGAGGAACTCCAGCTTAAAGGAACTGTAGTTGTCTGGGTTCCTTTCAGTGGGGCGAAGCTTCCTGCTGGCATAAGCGATTACTCGTTCCTTGCCCTTCTGGACCTGGGACAGCACCGCTCCCAGCCCCACGTTGCTGGCGTCCGTGTACAATACAAATGGTTGGTCGTATTCCGGGTAGGCTAGTACTTCCTCTCCCGTTAATGCCGATTTTAAGCAAGTGAACGATCCTTCCAGTCCGTCGTTCCAATCCAACGGGGTATTCTTACCCTTGGGTTTCTTGGGCTGGCCCACCAACAGGTCTTACAACGGTGCGGCCTTCTTGGTGAAGTCCTTGATAAACCTCCGGTAGTAACCCACCAACCTGAGGAACTGCCGGACCTCATGAATGTTACTGGGCTGCGGCCAGTCCCTGATCACCCTGACCTTGTCGGGGTCTGGGGCCACTCCTTCGGCACTCACCACATGGCCCAGGTACTGTACTTTGGGTTTGAGCAGATGGCATTTGGACGGTTTCACCTTTAGGCCAAAGTCTTTTCTTTGTCCGCCTCTGCCACGGGAACCTGCCAATACCCACTGGTGAGATCTAAAGTAGAGAAGTAATTAGCAGACTTTAACGCAGCCAAAGACTCCTCTATCCTAGGCAAGGGGTATGCATCCTTATGTGTAATGCGGTTTAATTGCCTATAATCCACACACATCCTCATGGTGCCATCTTTCTTTCTAACGAGGACTAATGGAGCTGCCCAAGGGCTACAGCTGTCTCTCACTACCCCAGCCTCCTTCATCTCTCGCAACATGTCCTTGGCACACTGATAATGAGCTGGGGGTACAGGACGGTATCTTTCTTTTACGGGCGGGTGATCTCCTGTGGGGATGTGATGTTGAATCCCTTTTACCCGCCCAAAATCAAGGGGGTGTTTACTGAATACCCGCTCATACTCGTGAACCACCCTGTAGGCCCCCTGTATCTGGTGAGATGGAGTAACATCAGTGCCCACATGTAATTCTTGGCACCAATCTTTTGATTGCTCTGCAGAGCCGTTGACCTCCGCCGACTTGGACGGAGCCAAGGGCCCGGGTGCCTGTATCACGCTATTATTAACAGTAAACAGCTTGGCAAGTGTGACATATTTAGTTAGGTGGACTTCCTCCTCCCCGCAGTTAAGAACACGTACTGGCACCCTCCCCTTGCGGACATCAACCACCCCTCTGGCTGTCAGGAGGGTAGGCCTATTCTCCAAATACACAGGTTCTACCAGGGCCTGATAGTCTTTACCCCCGAGACCTATGGCTGCCCGACACCATATTAACATTTCACTCCTGGGGGGTATTGCGATGGGGTTCGAATCACTCACTGTGACCCGGCCAATTTCACCACCAGTCAGCTCCACTTGCTGTCTCCGCATTAGGGCTCTGATTTCTTTCTGTAAGGCACGTTGTTCACTGTGACCAGCTGTCTCTGCTACTTGCTGCAACAAAACAATAACTTCTGCAAGACAATTTTCTATGACATTAGTACCGATGGTCATCATGGGGTTACGTTCACGCCGGTCAATATCAACAATGACAATTCCTTGGGCCTCCAATTCTACCCGCCCCACCTTAATAGTGACCTCTTTATATCCCACTTGCGGCAGTGGCTGACCATTGCTAGCTATTATGGTGAAATCATCATCAGGGGCACGGGTGATGTCAGTGTCCTCCCAATAACGCCTATAAAGAATGTAGGGCATAGTTGTTACCTGGGAACTGGTGTCCAGCAAAGCGTTCATGGGGATACCGTCGATCACGATGGGGAGAACAGGACGCCCCCCGACGTATTTGTCTCTCCAATTTTTCGGGCCTGGGCGTTCTACTCCTGGGGGTTGGCCCTTCGCCCCAGGGGTTGCTCGTTTAACTGACAGTACCTTGCAAGATGTCCCACCTGATGGCAGCGGCAGCAGATAGGTCGTCCATCCTGATGAAAATGATCGTCGTCTCTGCTTCTGGTCGATGGAACCCTCCTTGGTCGTTGCCAGGGGACATCCTCCGGTCTGGAAGCCAGCTGGATCTTCTCCTTGGGGGCCTCCTGTAGGGACTGGACGGTCCGGGCTAGGGCAGCAACGCTCCTGGTCAGTTCCTGTACCTGGAGGCGCAGTCCTGCAGGGGAGTCGTCGTCCAGGATCTGGGCATCGGCCTCGGCGGAGACGGGTGCGTCCGCTGCCACCTCCTGGTGGTACGTGAGGGCTTGACGCCTGGGAAGTGTGGCGCGGCTGGGCTGTCGCTCTGGTAGTGCCTGGATGGCTTTATCTTTGAATTGCGCAAAAGTCAGGTCTGGATTCTGCATGGCCAGGATGTGTAGCTGGGCCCTTTGGTTACTGCACAGGAGCCCTTCGATGAACCGCTCTTTCAGGAGTTTATCTTCATCTTGCATGCTATTTGGGTCACTTTGCTTGATGGCCCGCAGTGCCTCCTGCAGATTAAGGGCATAGTCCCGTAAGCTATCCTGCGGCCGCTGCTTGCACCCATAGAACGTCAATTTAATTTCCGTAGCGGTGCGGGTGTCAAAGGTGGCTTTAAGCTTGGCAAATAATTGTTGCGCAGTTTTCTTGTCCGCAGCGGGCCAGGACTTTACTTCCCTCAATGCCACTCCAAAGAGTTGGCCGATTATCATATGAACCTTCTGAGGCTCCGTCAAGGGATAAAACTCGAGCAGGCTACAAATCCCTTCTTTACAGTCAGTTAACGTATGAGCTTCTCCAAAGTATCGCGGCCCCTGGTAGGTAAGGCATAGAGAAGGGCATTATGGCTGCTGTAGCAGCGGCACTATCTGGCTGGTTGGTGGGAGCGGTAAGCCCCGCAGCCTCTAGCGGTGATACCGGGTTTGTGGCTGCGCTTACCGCGGAATCCGGAAGCGCTCCCGAGTCTGCAGCTGTGGCCGCCGCCTCCGCTCCTCCGGGGTCCGACATGGCCGTTCCTCCCCCTTGCTAATCGGTCGGGGTCGGGGTTCTCCTTCCGGGGTCGGCGCCTCACCGCGTCTTCCGCTCCGCGCGCTTTTCCAGCCGGCTCCACCCACGAAGCTATGGCTCCTCCCTTCGCACTCCACACGGCGCGGCAATGGCAGATTTTTGGCAGCAAATAGCGGTACACAGTCTTTGCAATAAGTCACAGTTCAATCACAGTTCCAAGGCACACATGACCTGATTCTTCAGGCTTAAGTACATCCTGTTCGTGACTCCTACTGGATCTCCTTTGTGCTGATCTCGTTTTTCACTGTTCCACAATATCCTTCCTTTCTTGTCTCTTTCTTAGAATACCGTCGCAAGGTAGTGCAGGCGCGGTTCCGTAACAATCTGTCCTTTCGCTAGGTACCTGCCAGATTTCCCAGTTTTGACAAGTCCTCCCTGGAGCTCTCCCAGGTCTCGTTCTCCTAACTTCCTGTCCGACCCCTAGTTTTACCAATGTCAGAAGTGGCCCAATAAATAAGCCTTTTGCTCCCCCTAGTGGCCGGAGTGTGAAGTGTAGTGAGTGCTTGGTGATACCTGGTCAGTAGAACTCCTTTAGTGCCATCAGACGTACCATCACTCCCCTTAATGGCAGAGCGACGTTACTGCAACGACCAGATCTCTGGGGCGCTGCATTCAGCATCTCACAGAGCCATATTTGCAGCCACAGGCCCCGGGGACAGAATACATATACCGCACCGTGCACTTACGTATTATATGGCATTGTGCACTTACATATACAGCACTGTGCCCTTACATATTATACAGCACCATGCACTTACATATTATACAGCACCGTGCACTTACATATTATACAGCACTGTACTCTTACATATACAGCACTGTGCACTTACATATTATATGGCACTGAGAACTTACACATTACACAGCACTGTGCTCTTACATATACAGCACTGTGCACTTACATATTATATAGCACTTATGCACTTACATATAAAGCACTGTGCACTTCCATATTATACAGCACTGTGTACTTACATATTATACAGCACTGTACTCTTACATATACAGCACTGTGCACTTACATATTATATAGCACTTATGCACTTACATATAAAGCACTGTGCACTTCCATATTATACAGCACTGTGTACTTACATATTATACAGCACTGTGCACTTACATATTATACGGCATTGTTCACTTACATATTATACGGCTCTGTGCACTTACATGTTATATAGCACTTATGCACTTACATATATAGCACTGTGCACTTACATAGTATACGGAACTGTGCATGTACATATATGGCAGTGTGCACTTACATATTAGAAATCACTGTGTACTTACATGTTATACGGCACTGTGCACGTACATATTATACATCACTGTGCACTTACATATTATATAGCACTGTGCACTTTTATATAATACGGCACTGTGCACTAACATATTGTACGGCACTGTGCACTTACATATTATATGGCACTGTGCTCTTACATATTATACAGTTCTGTGCACTTACATGTTATACAGCACTGTGCACTTACATATTATACGGCATTGTGCACTTACATGTTATACAGCACTGTGCACTTACATATTATACGGCACTGTGCACTTACATATTATATGGCACTGTGCACGTACATATTATACAGCTCTGTGCACTTACATATTATATAGCACTGTGCACTTACATATTATACGGCTGTAAGAAAAACACACGTGATCGAACCAGGGGGTATACGGATATTACCCCCTGTCACCTTTCTGTGATGGAGCTTACACAGTCACTGCTCTCTGGCACCCCCTTACTCTCAGGTGAGTCAGGGAACTGCACCTAGAATAAGTAGTCACCGGAGAGGCTGCCCTGTCACGTACTGGTTATCGGGGCACTCTGCAGTGAGTGTGGTATATATATCACCAGTCCCAGGCCGGGTATATACACTGTGTGCAGAATTATTAGGCAAGTTGTATTTTGATCACATGATAATTTTTATTCGAGCTGTTCAGCCTTGAGAGCCAACTACCAATTAAGTAAATAAGGTGATGTGCATCTCTCGAATGAGGAGGGGTGTTGTCTAATGACATCAACACCCTATATAAGGTGTGCTTAATTATTAGGCAACTTCCTTTCCTTTGGAAAAATGGGTCAAAAGAGAGATTTGACGGGCTCTGAAAAGTCCAAAATTGTGAGATGTCTTGCAGAGGGATGCAGCAGTCTTGAAATTGCCAAACTTTTGAAGCGTGATCACCGAACAATCAAGCGTTTCATGGCAAATAGCCAACAGGGTCGCAAGAAGCGTGTTGGGCAACAAAGGTGCAAAATAACTGCATATGAATTGAGGAAAATCAAGCATGAAGCTGCCAAGATGCCATTTGCCACCAGTTTTGCCATATTTCAGAGCTGCAAAGTTACTGGAGTAACAAAAAGCACAAGGTGTGCGATACTCAGGGATATGGCCAAGGTAAGGAAGGCTGAAAAACGTCCACTTTTGAACAAGAAACATAAGATAAAACGTCAAGACTGGGCCAAGAAATATGTTAAGACTGACTTTTTGACTTTTCAAAGGTTTTATGGACTGATGAAATGAGAGTGACTCTTGATGGGCCAGATGGATGGGCCAGAGGCTGGAGTTCCACAGCAAGGTGGAGGTGAGTACTGGTATGGGTTGGTATCATCAAAAATGAACTTGTGGGACCTTTTTGGGTTGAGGATGGAGGGAAGCTCAACTCCCAGACCTACTGCCAGTTTCTGGAAGACAACTTCTTCAAGCAGTGGTACAGGAAGAAGTCGGTATCGTTCAAGAAAAACATGATTTTCATGCAGGACAATGCTCCATCACATGCCTCCAACTACTCCACAGTGTGGCTGGCCAGTAAAGGTCTCAAAGAAGAAAAAATAATGACATGGCCCCCTTGTTCACCTGATCTGAACCCCATAGAGAACCTGTGGTCCCTCATAAAATGTGAGATCTACAGGGAGGGAAAACAGTCCACCTCTCGGAACAGTGTCTGGGAGGCTGTGGTGGCTGCTACACGCAATGTTGATCATAAACAGATCAAGCAACTGACAGAATGTATGGATGGAAGGCTGGTGAGTGTCATCATAAAGAAAGGTGGCTATATTGTTCACTAATTTTTTGGGGTTTTGTTTTTGCATTTCAGAAATGTTTATTTCTAAATTTTGTGCAGTTATATTGGTTTACCTGATAAAAATAAACAAGTGAGATGGGAATATACCGTATATACTCGAGTATAAGCCGAGATTTTCAGCACATTTTTTTTAGGCTGAAAGGGCTCCTCTCGGCTTATACTTGAGTCATTGTCCCGGGGGGTCGGCGGGGAGGGGGAGCGGCGGCTGTGACATACTCACCTGCTCCTGGCGCGGTCCCATAGAGGTGGAGCCGCATATTCATTACTGTAATACGCGGTAACTGTGACCACTCAACGCTGGAAGAAGCTGCCAGCGCCCGGAGAACCAGGGACGTGCAGGGATAGCGCCGGGAGCAGGTGAGTATAATGGTGAGGGGGAGCACTGGGCGATATTCACCTGTCCGCGTTCCGGCGCCGCTCCGTCTTCTGCGTCCTCTGCAGTGACGCTCAGGTCAGAGGACGTGATGACGTGGTTAGTCCGTGCCCTCTGCCTGAACGTTTGTGCAGAGGACGCGGAAGACACAGCGGCGCCGGAACGAGGACAGGTAAATATTGCAGGTGATGGAAGCCTGAGCGATGAGAGGTGAGTATGTGATTTTTTTTTTTTTTTAAACACAGCAACAGCATATGGGGCAAATATCTCTATGGGGCATCTTATGGGGCCATATTCAGGATTTGTGGAGCATTATACGGGGCAAATATCTTTATGGAGCATCTTGTGGGGCCATAATCAACGTTTGTGCAGCATTATATGGGGCAAATATCTTTATGGAGCATCTTATAGGGCCATAATCAACATTTGTGCAGCATTATATGGGGCAAATATCTTTATGGAGCATCTTATGGGGCCATAGTCAACGTTTGTGCAGCACTATATGGGGCAAACATCTTTATGGAGCATCTTATGGGGCCATAATCAACGTTTGTGCAGCATTATATGGTGCAAATATCTCTATGGAGCATCTTAGGGGGCCATAATCAGCATTTGTGGAGCACTACAGGCTCGGACTGGCCCACCGGAGAACCGGAGGATTCTCCGGTGGGCCCAGGCACTGACACCTGCTGTGTGGGCCCCCACTGCTCCAGGGCCCCCCCGCCTCCCTCCCACCCTCCCTCGTTGAAGACGATACTCACCCTGCTACAGCGATGGCTGGTCTCGGCGTCTGCAGCTCAGCTCCTCCTGCTTGAGCGGTCACGTGGTACCGCTCATTAAGGTCATGAATATGCGCATATTCATGACCTTAATTAGCGGTATCACATGACCGCTCAAGCAGGAAGAAGGTGCTGCGCCAGAAGTCGGGACAGAGCCTGGAGCCATGTCGACGCGGCCGCGCGGTGTATGGGGCTAGGACAGGTGAGTCTGAGGGACGGGTCAGGTCAGGTGAGTCTGAGGGACGGGGGCGGGGCGTCCTCCAGTGCAGCGCTGATAGCAGCAGGAGACCTCCTGTGCTGTGGAGAGAGGCTGAGGAGCGGCGCAATGGTGGGGGCTCTGTACACAGGAGCAGGGCCGCCATCAGGGCATGACAGCCGTGACTGGCGTATGGGGCCCGGTGAGCAGAGGGGGCCCGCATCAGGCCCCGTCTCATCTGGTCACCGGGCCCCCCCTGCAGGCGCTGCGGCAGCGGCACACTATTGACGTGCGGGCCCGCGCCCGCACGTCAATAGTTAACAGCCGCCAGCCAGTCTGAGGCTGGCGGCTGAATAGGGCCGCAGTGCGCACTCGCCGGCGTCGCCGGCGTCTGACGTCATTGTCAGCCGCCGGGCCCGGCGGCGAGTGCGTCTGTGTGGAGCCTGGAGAGGGAGCTTCACCCGGCGCTGGAGCTTGGCCAGGTAAGAAGTTGTGTTTTTTTTTTTTCTTTGAGAGCTGCTGCGATCCAGGGGGGCCCGGGGGGCAGGATGATGGACACACAGGGGCAGAAATGCTGGACACACAGGGGCAGAATGGTAGACACAGTGGGGCAGAATGCTGGACACACAGGGGCAGAAATGCCGGACACAGTGGGGCAGAAATGCTGGACACAGTGGGGAAGAATGGTGGACACAGTGGGGCAGAATGGTGGACACACAGGGGCAGAAATGCTGGACACAGTGGGGCAGAAATGCTGGACACAGTGGGGCAGAATGGTGGACACACAGGGGCAGAATGGTGGACACAGTGGGGCAGAATGCTGGACACACAGGGGCAGAACTGCCGGACACAGTGGGGCAGAATGGTGGACACAGTGGGGCAGAAATGCCGGACACAGTGGGGCAGAAATGCTGGACACAGTGGGGCAGAAATGCTGGACACAGTGGGACAGAATGGTGGACACACAGGGGCAGAATGGTGGACACACAGGGGCAGAATGGTGGACACAGTGGGGCAGAATGCTGGACACAGTGACACAGGGGCAGAAATGCCGGACACAGTGGGGCAGAATGGTGGACACAGTGGGGCAGAATGCTGGACACAGTGGGGCAGAAATGTGGACACACAGGGGCAGAAATGCTGGACACAGTGGGGCAGAAATGCTGGACACAGTGGGGCAGAAATGCTGGACACAGTGGGGCAGAAATGCTGGACACAGTGGGGCAGAAATGCTGGACACAGTGGGGCAGAAATGCTGGACACAGTGGGGCAGAAATGCTGGACACAGTGGGGCAGAAATGCTGGACACAGTGGGACAGAATGGTGGACACAGGGGCAGAAATGCTGGACACAGTGGGGCAGAATGCTGGACACACAGGGGCAGAAATGCTGGACACAGTGGGGCAGAAATGCTGGACACAGTGGGGCAAAAATGCTGGACACAGGGGCAGAAATGCTGGACACAGTGGGACAGAATGGTGGACACACACAGGGGCAGAAATGCTGGACACACAGTGGGGCAGAATGCTGGACACAGTGGGGCAGAATGCTGGACACACAGGGGCAGAAATGCTGGACACAGGGGCAGAAATGCTGGACACAGGGGCAGAAATGCTGGACACAGTGGGGCAGAATGCTGGACACACAGTGGGGCAGAATGCTGGACACACAGTGGGGCAGAATGCTGGACACACAGTGGGGCAGAATGCTGGACACACAGTGGGGCAGAATGCTGGACACACAGTGGGGCAGAATGCTGGAGACAGGGGCAGAAATGCTGGACACAGTGACAGGGGCAGAATGCTGGACATTGGGGCAGAATGCTGGACACAGTGGGGCAGAAATGCTGGACACAGTGACAGGGGCAGAATGCTGGACACAGTGACAGGTGCAGAATGCTGGACACAGGGGCAGACTGTGAGACCCAGGGGCAGAATGCGAGACACGGGGCAGAATGGAGATACGGGGCATGATTGGAGACACGGGGCAGGATGAAAGACATGGGGGCATGACTGGAGACAGATGGGGCAGGATTGGAGACAGATGGGGCAGAATGGAGACACAGGGGGCATGATTGGAGACAAGTGTCAGGATTGCAGACATGGGGGCATGGTTGGAGACATAGGGGGCAGAATGGAGACATGGGGCATGATTGGAGACACTGGGGGCAGAATTGGAGACAGATCGTGCAGGATCATGGGGCAGGATGGATATGATGGAGACAGATGGGGCAGGATGGAGAGATCACATGGGGCGATCATATGGGGCAGGATAAGGAGATCATATGGGGCAGAATGGATACTCATGAGGGCAGGATGGGAGAATATCTGGCTGACGCCAGGAATGAGACACACGGGGCCAGGCTGGGTGATATTATTAATACCATAGGGGCTAATTTAGGGATATTATTACTGCAGTGATGTATTTATTTTATTTTTTGAGTATACTGTTTTAAATGGGGGGCGGTCCTGTTACTGTATAGAGTGATACTCTGTCGCCTTCTTCATGTGGTGTAATGTAGAAGTTGTGAAAAATTAAGTAATGTGTTCTGCAAGCGGAGCTCGAGATAACTGTGTTATTTCCTGCAGAGAGAAGTCCTGGCTGGATGAAATGATGGCGGTCTGTGCTGGATGAAAGATGAAGGACTTCACCTAGAGACGTCACTGGTGAGTCAGTGTGTTACCTATACACTGACACTATACACTGTATACAGAGCTCCTGTGTATAATTTCACTAGTGATCACTATATTATCTGTACACAGACACTGCATACTAAGTACAGATCTCCTGTGTATAATGGCACTTATGGTGATAGTATGGTGCTTTTTTAAAAATTACTGATCAGAATTGTAGTATTCAGTCACTATGTGGTGGTAATATGTGGTCTGGACATGGTGTTGTGGTATTTGTTCCTTGTATGTGATATTATTCGATCACTGTGGTGGTAATATGTGGTCTGGTCATGGTGTTGTGGTATTTGTTCCTTGTATGTGATATTATTCGATCACTGTGGTGGTAATATGTCATCTGGTCATGGTGTTGTGGTATTTGTTCCTTCTATGTGATATTATTGGGCATTTTAAAAATTGAAAAATAAATAAAAATATACCTAAATTGTATTGCATATTTTAACAAATATTTAATAGGTTACAGTAGAGTAGGGCCCGGCCAAAAGTGTCTACCGTGTTATGGTGGCGGCTTAAAAAATCTTTTGGCCAAAACAAAAGCTGCCTGCTATATGTGTGATCTGGTGATGGGAACTGTTAATGTGTGATTGGTGAGAAGTGGAGTTTTTCCAAGAGAGAGCGGTGGGACTGTGGACAGTTCGAGGGGTGGAGCCTGGAGGCGGGGCTGGGGTGGAGCCTGGGCGGAGTCTCAAGGGGGCCCCGAAAATTTTGCCAGTATGGGGCCCCGAAATTTCTAGTGGCAGCCCTGCACAGGAGTACTCCATGGGGCTGATCTGAGGGTTGTGGGGGCACAGATAAGCGGATGTTCCTACATGGGGGCTGTACAGAGAGCAGGGTGACTTTTGAATGTGGGGGAGGGGGTGCTGTCACATGGGGGTCTGTGGGGAAGGAGGGGGTGCTGTCACGTGGGGGTCTGTGGGGAGGGAGGGGGTGCTGTCATGTGGGGGTCTGTGGGGACGGAGGGGGTGCTGTCACGTGGGGGTCTTTGGGGAAGGAGGGGGTGCTGTCACGTGGGGGTCTATGGGGAGGGAGGGGGTGCTGTCACGTGGGGGTCTTTGGGGAAGGAGGGGGTGCTGTCACATGGGGGTGTGTGGGGAGGGAGGGGGTGCTGTCACGTGGGGGTCTGTGGGGAGGGAGGGGGTGCTGTCACGTGGGGGTCTGTGGGGACGGAGGGGGTGCTGTCATGTGGGGGTCTGTGGGGAGGGAGGGGGTGCTGTCACGTGGGGGTCTGTGGGGACGGAGGGGGTGCTGTCACGTGGGGGTCTTTGGGGAAGGAGGGGGTGCTGTCACGTGGGGGTCTATGGGGAGGGAGGGGGTGCTGTCACGTGGGGGTCTTTGGGGAAGGAGGGGGTGCTGTCACATGGGGGTGTGTGGGGAACGAGGGGGTGCTGTCACGTGGGGGTCTGTGGGGACGGAGGGGGTGCTGTCACGTGGGGGTCTGTGGGGAGGGAGGGGGTGCTGTCACGTGGGGGTCTGGGGACGGAGGGGGTGCTGTCACGTGGGGGTCTTTGGGGAAGGAGGGGGTGCTGTCACGTGGGGGTCTATGGGGAGGGAGGGG
Source organism: Ranitomeya imitator (assembly GCF_032444005.1). Taxonomy (NCBI): domain Eukaryota; kingdom Metazoa; phylum Chordata; class Amphibia; order Anura; family Dendrobatidae; genus Ranitomeya; species Ranitomeya imitator. The sequence goes on from NC_091282.1 coordinate 659,234,762, forward strand.
GTGCTGTCACGTGGGGGTCTGTGGGGAAGGAGGGGGTGCTGTCACACACATGGGGGGTCTGTGGGGAAGGAGGGGGTGCTGTCACACACATGGGGGGTCTGTGGGGAAGGAGGGGGTGCTGTCACACACATGGGGGAAGGAGGACATAAGCCGGCGCGCCATGCAAGATGGGAGTGGGGGGGTGGAGAGATAAGCCATGCATACAGGGGGGGATAAGATCCATGCATCCGGGGGGGGGGGGGGGAATTACGAGCCATGCATTCAGGGGGGGAATATGAGCCAAGCATAGAGGGGGGAATATGAGCCATGCATTCAGGGGAAGGAATATGAGCCATGCATTCTGGGGGGGGGGGATATGAGCCATGCATACAGGAGGGGGATATGAGCCATGCATACAGGAGGGGGGGTCATTATACAGTATTGAGCATCATGTGGGATCATTATACAGTATGGAGAACTGTGTGTCGTTATACAGTATTGAGCATCATGTGTGGCCATTATACAGTATTGAGCATCATGTGGGGCCATTATAAAGTATTGAGCATCATGTGTGGCCGCTATACAGTATTGAGCATCATGTGGGGCCATTATAAAGTATTGAGCATCATGTGGGGCCATTATAAAGTATTGAGCATCATGTGTGGCCATTATACAGTATTGAGCATCATGTGGGGCCATAATAAAGTATTGAGCATCATGTGGGGCCATTATAAAGTATTGAGCATCATGTGTGGCCATTATACAGTATGGAGCGCTATGTGTGGCCATTACACAGTATGGAGCATGATGTGCCGTGATTATACAGAATGGAGTATCATGTGTGGCCGTTATACAGTATGGAGCATCATGTGCGGTCATTATACAGTATGGAGCATCATTTGTGGCCATTATACAGTATTGAGCATCATGTGGGATCATTATACAATATGGAGAACTGTGTGTGGCCGTTATACAGTATAGAGCACTATGTGTGGCCATTATACAGTATGGAGCGCTATGTGTGGCCATTACACAGTATGGAGCACTATGTGTTGCCATTATACATTATGGAGCATGATGTGTGGCTATTATTCAGTATTGAGCATCATGTGTGGCCATTATACAGTATTGAGCATTATGTGTGGCTATTATGTGTGGCCATATTTTTTTTTGTTTATAATTATTGTATATAAAACAGTGTGATCAGCAGTGCTAAATGGCTGTGGTTGGGACGTGGATATGGGTGTGACTAGTTGTGAAATGGGTGTGGTCAGAGGCGTGGCCTAAAATTTGCCGCGACGCACTACGCGCATCGCAAACTTTATACCTTCTTCCCTTCTTCAAAAGTTGGGAGGTATGGTACCGCATTTGCCAGATCACGGCAAGTGCCGCAAATCCCATAGGGAATGAATGAGGTTGAACGCAGTGTTGCTGTAAGTGATCCGGTACGCGGCAGATGCAGAAAAACTGCCGGAGCTGCTGCAAAAGGCGAATTTCACATCAGCGATTCTTGCCAAAGTCTATGCCGATAGTGTCATACTCACCAAAGGGGGAGGCAGCACTAAAAGTGCCTAGGGCAGCAGAAACTCTAAATACAGCCCTTGGGGGCTACATTATATTCTGTGGGGGGACTGCATTATACTCAAGGTACTACATTATATTATAGGGGGCTACATAATACTATATGAGGGGTTACAGTATACTCTATGGGGGGCTGCATTATATTCTGTTGTGGGGCTGCATTATTCTCTCGGGACTACATTATATTATGGGGGGCTACATCATACTATATGAGGGGGCTACAGTATACTCTATGGGGGGCTGCATTATATTCTGTGGTGGAACTGCATTCTCTCAGGGGACTACATTATATTCTGTGTTGGATTGCATTATACTATATGAGGGGGGCTGCATTATACCATATGAGGGTGCTACATTATATTCTATGGTGGGGACTGTGTCATACCTGAAGGGGTTGTATTATATTTTGTGGGGTGCTGCATTATATTCTATGAGAGGGGACCGCATTCTATTTTATGAGGGGGCTACATTATATTCTGTGAGGGGGCTACCACAACCCTTGCTACATTATTAAGACGTGAACTACCTTATATTATACCCTGATATTGGCGCTTTTTACCACACAATTGGTGGTCTTGTATCTATTTCTATGTAGCTACATAGTGGGCCCCAAGAATTATTTTCTCTGGTGGGCCCAAGGTGCTCCAGTCCGACGCTGGAGCACTATATGGGGTAAATGTTTCTATGGAGCATCTTATGGGGCCCTTATTAACCTTTATGCAGTACTGTATGGGGCAAATGTTTCTATGGAGCATCTTATGGGGCCATTATTAACCTTTGTGCAGCATTATATGGAGCATATTTTAATATGGAGCATCTTAAGGGATCCATCGTGAACTGTGTGGAGCATCTTATGGGGCCCATCATGAACTGTATGGAGTAGGGTTGAGCGAAACGGATCTGACAAATTCAAAAATCGCCGACTTTCGGCAAAGTCGGGTTTCATGAAACCCGACCCGATCCTAGTGTGGGATCGGCCATGAGGTTGGCGATCTTCGCACCAAAGTAACGTTTCGTATAACGCTTTCAGCGCCATTTTTCGGCCAATGAAGGAGGACGCAGAGTGTGGGCAGCGTGATGACATAGGTCTCGGTCCCCACCATCTTAGAGAAGGGCATGACAGTGATTGGCTTGCTTTCTGCGGCGTTACAGGGGCTATAAAGGGGCGTGCACGCCGACCGCCATCTTACTTCTGCCGATCCTAGCATAGGGAGAGTTTGCCGCAGCTTCATCAGAAAAAGGGATATAGTTAGGGAGGGAAGATTAACCCCCAAACCGCTTGTGCTGTAGCGATTTCCACTGTCCAACACCACCATTTGTTTGCAGGGACAGTGGAGGCTATATTTTTGTGCATCAGCGCTGTAGCTTATTAGGCTGCCTTATAAGGCTCCCTGATAGCTGCATTGCTGTTTGTACCCCGCTGTGCAAACCAACAGCTTTTTTAAAAGCAAAAATCCTGTTGCTCCTTCTTTTCTGCACAGTTTTCTTGTTTATTTGTCCACACTTTTGTGTGCAGCAGTCCTTTTTATTGCTGCCATACTTTTCCTGAGATCATTGTAGGGAGATTGAAATTGTACTACAGTCCTTGTATTTTTTCATATATCTTCCAGCCACTTTCTGCCACTTAGATTGCATTGTTTTAAACATTGGGCCTGAGTTTTGGGTCAGTCTCCCCCAAAAAAAGGGAGTTTCAAATTCTCACAAAGTGGATCTACTGCAGTCCTGTTAGTTTGGTGTATGTCAGCCAGCCACTTTCTGCCACTTAGATTGTGTTGTTTTAAACACTGGGCCTGAGTTTTGGGTCAGTCTCCCCCCAAAAAAGGGAGTTTCAAATTCTCACAAAGTGGATCTACTGCAGTCCTGTTAGTTTGGTGTATGTCAGCCAGCCACTTTCTGGAACTTACATTGCGTTGTTTTATACACTGGGCCTGAGTTTTGGGTCAGTCTCCCCCAAAAAAAGGGAGATTCAAATTCTCAACAAGTTTATATACACCTTTCTACCTTGTTTTACAGTACCATATAACGGTTGTTATTTTGGTTAGATTTTCCAAAAAATGAGGAAGTCTCGTGTAAGAGGCCGTGGGCGGTGGTTGCCAGCTGGTACTGATAGTGGTGGTGGTGGAGCATCTGGTGGTAGTGGCAAAAGCACAATAGCACCTAAGGCTGGAGGTGTTGAGCCAGCGTCATCGTCTGGCCACACAAGGCCTCGAAGGCTCCCTTTTCTGGGAGTAGGAAAACGGCTTTTAAAACCAGAGCAGCAGGAAAAAGTTTTGGCTTTCATTGCTGACTCAGCCTCTAGCTCTTTCGCCTCCTCTTCAGAAAGTTCCAAATATGAAAGCAGCGAGTCGTCAGTGGATGCTCCCGGTCAGGAACAAGACGTTTCCTTGTGTCCTTCACCCAAACCAAAAGTGAAGGATGAGTCAGGCGACACAGGTTACTCCATGGAGCTCTTTACACATACCGTGCCTGGGTTAGAACGGGAAATTGTTAACTGCCCATTATGAATCAGACATGGAGTGCACTGATGCACAGCCACAGCTAGATTATAATGCTGTTCCATTGACTCAGATCACTACATTGCCCTCGCAGTGTACTGAGCCAGAATCTGATCCTGATGAGACTATGGTGCCCCGTCCCGAACGCTATAGCACCTTACACGCTGACACAGAGGAAGGTGCACATGACATTGAAGAGGAGGTGATAGATGACCCAGTTGTTGACCCAGATTGGCAGCCATTGGGGGAAGAGGGTGCCGCTGCCAGTAGCTCTGAAGCGGAGGAGGATGATCCGCAGCAGCCATCTACATCGCAACAGCTGTCATCTGGCAGGCCCGTATCAGGCCAAAAATGTTTGTAAAAAACAAAAACAGTTTTAGGACAGCGTGGCCATCTGCTGAAAGTAGTACAGCGTGCAATGCCTGAAAAGGTATTCCATAGTAGGATGAGTGCAGTGTGGCAATTTTTTAACCAAGATCCGAATGATCAGTCAAAAGTTATCTGTAAGAAATGCTCAAAGACCTTTAGCAGAGGGAAGAATCTTCAAAATTTAAATACAACGTGCATGCTTAGACATTTAACCAGCATGCACTTGCAAGCCTGGACTACCAAATGTCCTGTACCGTTGGTGTACCTGCTCAGAATGAAGGTAGTCAGCAACGCTACATTGCTTCCCTCACTGTAAGCCCACCGGTTAGGACACCACAAGCAGCAAATGTGAAGGTATCGCCTCAGGGCCAAAGCAGTCAGGGAATCACAAGGTTATTGGTAGGAAACACTGTATGTAGGCCAACATCGAGAATACCATCACCAACCCTCTCTCAATCTGCCATGTCCACCACCACCACCACCGCTAGTTCCACCATATGCCACTCTCCAGTCCAGCTCACCTTACAAGAGACTCTCGTTAGGAAAAGAAAGTACTCATCCTCTCATCTGCGTACACAGGGTTTGAACGCCCACATTGCTAGACTAATCTCGTTAGAGATGATGCCCTACCGGTTGGTTGAAAGCGAAGCTTTCAAAACTCTGATAGCCTACGCAGTACCACGCTATGACCTACCCAGTCAACACTTCTTTGCGAGAAAAGTCATCCCAGCCCTCCACCAGCATGTCAAAGACCACATTGTCCATGCACTGAGGCAATCAGTCAGTAGAAAGGTGCACCTCACAACAGATGCATGGACTAGTAGGCATGGCCAGGGATGTTACGTGTCCATCACTGCACACTGGGTGGATGCAGGGTCCACAGGGGACAGCCATAGTGGGACAGTTCTGCCTAGCCAGGTCTAGGAAACAGTTGGCTGTAGGCGTTCGCCACCCCTCCTCCTCCTCCTCCAGAAGCGAAAGCTCGTCCACAGAGCGCAGTCGCACGACCACTCCATCCGCAGCTGCCAGTGTTGCACACGAGGTGTCCTATTATCGAACAGCTAGTGGTAAGCGTCAGCAGGCTGTGTTAGACATGAAGTGTTTGGGCGACAACAGACACACCGCGGAAGTACTGGCCGAGTACTTGCAGCAACAAACTCAGTCATGGCTGCGCAGTGTACATCTTGAGGCAGGCAAGGTAGTCAGTGATAACGGAAGGAATTTTATGGCTGCCATAGCCCTTTCAGAACTTAAACACATACCTTGCCTGGCTCACACCTTGAACCTGGTGGTGCAGTGCTTCCTCAAAAATTATCCGGAGTTACCAGCTCTGCTCCTGAAGGTGCGAAGACTTTGCTCGCACATCCGCCGGTCAGCCGTACACTCCAGCCGTATGCTGAACCATCAGCGATCGCTGAATCCTCCCCAGCACCGCTTAATAATCGACGTTGCAACAAGGTGGAACTCCACACTGCACATGGTTCAGAGGCTGTGCGAACAGAGGCGTAATTAATTTGTGGGAGGATACACATACACGGGCATCTCGAACAGTGCTCTACCACTTGCAATACTTACCTCTCCCTGCTCCACCACTGTGTAGTCTGTTTTGTTAAATCCTTCAATGGCACTGCCAATACAAATTTGTTGAAATGATAGATGATAGTTAAAATATACAGGGGCCCTGGCCTCCATTTAGACCAGTTAATACTTTGCGCCTACTACCACTGTCTGCTACTCAGCAGAGGAGCCCACCCCAGTACCTAGCTATGCCGTCTGTTTAGTCCTGTTACCAATTTTGAACTGCATTTAGCCTACTTTATTATTTACCAATTTTGAACTGCATTTAGCCTACTTTTTTATTGTGGGCCTACAAACTGTGTCTGCGCCACTCATTACAGTTGTCCTCCACTGAACAAAGCAATGCCGCCTGTTTAGTCCTGTTACCAATTTTGAACTGCAATTAGCCTACTTTTTTATTGTGGGGCTACAAACTGTGTCTGCGCCACTCATTACAGTTGTCCTCCACTGAACAAAGCAATGCCGCCTGTTTAGTCCTGTTACCAATTTTTAACTGCATTTAGCCTACTTTATTATTTGGGCCTATATCTGTGTTTCCTCCTCATCCTGCCCATTGCCCAGCCACTGCTAGATGAGTCTGCTGGTACATTGACCCAGACCACTACATTCCCCTTGCACTCTACACAGCCAGAATCTGACCCTGCTGAAAGTCAGGTTCCCCTTCCCGCATACTATACCACCTTGCACGTGGACAAAGAGGAAGGTGCAGATGAAAGTGCAGGTTCCTTCATCAGGTAGGGGGGCATACTCATTGGCGACGGGCCCCACATAGTACGCAAAAGTGTCTCTGGCAGTGGGAGGCGCCACCCGCCGTCAAACACACCGCCGTACTATGAGGGGCCCTGTGCCAGTGCCAAGTGCCAACGAGTGGGCCCCCCCTGCTTTCTCAGGATCACAGCACTTGCAAAGTTGAAATACTTACCTCTCCCTGCTCCACCGCCTTGACGTATTCCGCGTTTCCTGGGCCCACGAAAATCTTGAGCCAGCCCTACCCCCCCCCCACAACTTTAGCCAAATGAACCCCTGTTTTCAATGCCTAACTATTATTATAAAGTAAATTAAGATTGACAAGCTTAAGAAATAAGAATTGATGTTTTTGGCATTAAAATGGACACTGTAGGTGTTTTCCTGTCCTCCACTCACTGCCGACTTTGATTCCCCATTGACTTGCATTGGGTTTCATGTTTCGGTCGGCCCCCGACTTTTCGCAATAATCGGCCGATTTCACCCGACCCGACTTTTGACAAAGTCGGGTTCCGCGAAACCCGACTCGATCCAAAAAAAGTAAAAGTCGCTCAACTCTACTCTTGACTATATTTTTATTTATTCTTGGCTGTTTTTTTTTCCTTTTTGACTGTTTTTGTTTTAAGTGTTTTATCTTTCCAACATTAATGTCTTTTTTTTTTTCATTTCTAGATCCCACAACGGGAGGAGGACTGTATAGAAAATGACCTCCTCATCACCTTAGTGCAGGAGCGAGTTCTGTTGTTGGACACCCAGGAGCCAGGGCCGGACTGGCCATCGGGCAGTTCTGGCAAATTCCAGAAGGGCCGGTGCCAGTAGTTTGCCGCTGCATGCCAACTCACCCCCCCCCCCACCAGTGCCGCCGCATTCAACTGTACCGGTGTCCATGACGCCGGTACAGTTGAATGCAATGATGGAGGAGAGAGCGTCTGCTGATGCTCCCTCTCCCATCATTCCCCGCTCTGCCTCTGACACTGCGGGTGCGCGTGCATTATTCCTCAGCTGGCGGAAAGAGGCCAGGAAACAAGCGTTGAACAACTTCAGTACTGTCGATCAAACTCATTTAGCGCCCTGAACTCAGAGCTTGTAAATACAACCGAAATGCTTTTGTGTGATGTGCAATATGTTAGCATATAGGGCCCCATTATAAACTTTGCCTAGGGCCCCACTTTGCCTAAAACCGGCCCTGCCTACAAGTGTACAAAGATATTATACAGTCACCATGTGACAAGTGGGCCTGCGTAACTTCAAATGCCAGGGCTGAATTTTAGTCCCAGTCAATTCCTGCCGGGAGCAGCAGCATTTGGACACTGTGGTGATTCGTCAGCTGTGAAATGAGGTGGCCCAAGCGCTGATGGATGACTGGGACAATGCCATGCCACGAGTCAGAAAGGCTTTAGTATTCCAGTGTGGTCTGATGCGTCAGTGAACCTGAAAGCCAGGATCACACAACCGTGTGTGATGCGATAAACTCCTGAGAAGTTCTCGCATCACACACAGTTGTGTGATCCCGGCCTAAAGTGCATTGTTTAACAATTTTTTTCCCTATTAACAGTGAACAAAGTCAAAATCCGTTGGCGTTTGATGAAGGATCGCTTCAACAAGGACCTGAGACAGGAGATCCAAGTTCGCAGTCGTGCTGCAGCAAGGATAGGGAAATACAAATATCACCGGGTGCTGGCTTTCCTGAGGCCTGTCCTTGCTCAGAGAACGTAAGTATTTTTGTGTTGTATTCCATTGTGTGGTATTCACTAATCTGAATTATTCTATTCCACAGGAGTTGGCGCTTTTACAATTGTTATTTTTTGGTAGTAATGTTTTACTTTTCTTTTCACAGAACCTGTAGCAGCACCCTCGAACCTGGATCTTCCTCTGGTGCAGTCCCTCATCGAACACCCACGGACCAGTCCCAGCCATCCACCTGCAAAGCAGCAAGTGGGCCAGCATCACAGTCTGGAGAACAGGCAGCTGGTCCTTCAGGTATTCCCCTGTCCCAGTCCTCTGCCTCTTTTTTGGGGGGTTCTTCCCGCCAGCGGCAGAAGGCCTCGGACAGGTCACTCATGCCCGAGTTTATTCACCTGAGCTCAGTCTTCCAGAATAGCTTGAAGACGCTGTGAGATAGACTGGAAAGTGGTCTGACCCATATTAACACACTTTTCCAGGATGTCAACCAACGCCTTAACCGTCTGGAAGCCGACCTCCAGAGACCAGCACACCATTTTTTTTAATAAGACAGAGCAGGGCATGTCGGAACACCTTACGCCTGAACTCCAGCTCAACGTGATGAAGGCCTGCAATGCTGCTTACATTCAGGCTATGCAGCAGACTCGGTACTTCCACTAGCCAGAGGTGGTATTTCCACCTGTGCCACCAATTACACACTTAACATCAATACCGAGTATTGCTGCATACCACTGTACGGCCACCAGCATGCCCAGTCCTGCTGCACACCACCACACCGCCACCACCATGTCGGGTGCTGCTGAATGCCACTCCACCACCACCATGCCGAGTTCTGCTCCTGCAAGGCTGACCACCGCCACCAGCAGTAGGCCGCCTACAGATCCTGCATGACTGTCCACCGCCACCACCACTAGGCCACCTGAAGAACTTGCACGGCTGTCCACTGCCACCACCAGGCCAGGTCCAGTTCCTGCACGCCCTGCTGACCCTACCACTCTCACCCTCCCAAGGAGACACAAATAAAGGAAGCTGCCGCATAAAACGGGACAGAAAAACAAAAGTACTAAAGGCAGCAGAAGTGGAGTACTATCTCCTCCCTCACCTCCCAACAGGGTCGGACTGGCCCACCGGAGTACCGGAGGATTCTCTGGTGGGCCCAGGCACTGACACCTGCTGGCATATTGGCCAGCAGCTGCCTAGGGCCCCCACTGCTCCAGGGGCCCCCCAGCCAGTGGAGTGTCGCTAATAGCGGCACACCCAGCTGCTATGGGGCCCCTGAGTCAAGGGGGGTCCTTCTGGTGCCAGAGAGCAGCAAATGGACAGGAGCCTGTCCCCGCTGCTAAAAAGAAATGAATATTCACGCTTCCCCACGCCCCCATGGGCATGGAGAGGCGTGAATACCATTTCACTTTATTGGCGGGCAGCGTTAGCCGCAGGCTGAGGCTAACACTCCTGCTGAATGGGGACCCCAGAGGTGGGCACCTAAAGGGCGGCGATCCTTGATTGCGATCCCTGCAGCTTGGGACCACAGCGGAGCTGCAGGGATCAACGTCGTCCTCCTTCCTGCCCGGCACTTCTTGTCTGAATCAGCACGGCTGGATGACGTCATCATTCAGCGCGGCTGTTTCAGACAGAAAGTTGCTGGGATGTGCTGCGGCTGCTGGGAACGTGCGGAGAGGTGAGTGGGTGCTGTGTGTGTGTGTGTGGCTGTGTGTGTCTGTGTGTGTGCCTCCATGTGTGCAGCTGTGTGTGTGGGGGGAGGCAATGATGACGGTGCTGGAGGCAATGATGACGGTGCTGGAGGCAATGATGATGGTGCTGGAGGCAATGATGATATTTCTAGAGGCAATGATGATGATGATGGTGGTGGGGGCAATGATGATGGTGCTGGAGGCAATGATGATGTTGGTGGTGGGGCAATGATGATGGTGGGGAAGAAAGCAATGATTGTTCTGGTGTAAAGGACAAAGATGGTAGTGGTGGAAAGGACAATGATGATGGGGAAGGAGGCAATGATGGAGGTGGTAATGAGTACAATGGTGGAGGGGGCTGCATTATACCCTTTCAGGGGGGCTGCATTATACCCTATGAGGGGGCTACATTATAATTCTGTGGGGGCTGCATTATTCTCTGAGGGGGCTACATCATACTATATGAGGGGAGCTGCATTATGCCCTATGAGGGGCTACAGTGTATTCTATGGGGGGCTGCCTTATGAGAGGTTGGCATTATACTCTGAGGGGGCTACATTATATTCTGTGGGGGGCTGCATTATTCTCTCAGGTGACTACATCATACTATATGAGGGAAGCTGCATTATGCCCTATGAGGGGGCTACAGTATATTCTATGGGGGGTTGCATTATACTATGAGGGGCTACATTATATTCTGTGGAGGGGCTGCATTATGCCATATGAGGGAGCTACATTATATTCTATGGGGGGGGGCTGTATTATACCTTATGAGGGGGTTGCATTATATTTTGTGGGGTGCTGCATTATACCCTATGAGGGGGGCTGCATTATATTCCATGAGGGAGGCTACATTATATTCTATGAGGGATCTGCATTATATTCTATGGGGGGCTGCATTATATTCTGTGGGAGGCTACATTATATCCTATGAGGGGGGCTACTTTATATTCTATGAGGGGGCTACCCCAACCCCTGCTACATAATTAAGACATGTACTACCTTATATTATGCCCTGATATTAGTGTGTTTTACCGCACAATTGATGGTCTTGAATGTATTTCTATGTAGCTACATAGTGGGGCCAAGAATGATTTTCTCTGGTGGGCCCAAGGTGCTCCAGTCTGACGCTGCCTCCCAATGTGTCTGTGTTATCCAGTTTTTATCTCCCAATGTGTCTCTCCCGTCTCATGCTTCCACTCCTAATGTGTCTACTTCCATCTGTGACCTCCCAGACCCCACAAGTTTAGTTAGCCCTTCCCCTGGAACCCCCTCATCGTCCACCTGTAGCTAATCCTCCCAGCTCCACACCCCCCAGGTCCATAACATTTCCCCCTCATTGGTTCGTAAAAGTATTTTTTTTTTTTAAATAAATTTGTGTTGTTTTTCCCCAATTACTGCTTTATCTTTGTCTCTTTCGTCGCCGGCAACACACACCGTGCGCTGTCTACACACATGTCGCTGTGTACACACACTGTTTTTGCCACCTCATAGCTACATGACACACATTCTACTACCCCTCTTCTTTATTTGCTTTACACTGCAACTTTGCTTCTTGTGTCTGTCATGGAGCTATGAGGTGGCAAAAACACAAAGAGGACTGAAAATCCTCCAAAAATATACAGTGGGGCAAAAAAGTATTTAGTCAGTCAGCAATAGTGCAAGTTCCACCACTTAAAAAGATGAGAGGCGTCTGTAATTTACATCATAGGTAGACCTCAACTATGGGATACAAACTGAGGAAAAAAAATCCAGAAAATCACATTGTCTGTTTTTTTAACATTTTTTTTGCATATTATGGTGGAAAATAAGTATTTGGTCAGAAACAAACAATAAAGATTTCTGGCTCTCACAGACCTGTAATTTCTTCTTTAAGAGTCTCCTCTTTCCTCCACTCATTACCTGTAGTAATGGCACTTGTTTAAACTTGTTATCAGTATGAAAAGACACCTGTGCACACCCTCAAACAGTCTGACTCCAAACTCCACTATGGTGAAGACCAAAGAGCTGTCAAAGGACACCAGAAACAAAATTGTAGCCCTGCACCAGGCTGGGAAGACTGAATCTGCAATAGCCAACCAGCTTGGAGTGAAGAAATCAACAGTGGGAGCAATAATTAGAAAATGGAAGACATACAAGACCACTGATAATCTCCCTCGATCTGGGGCTCCACGCAAAATCCCACCCCGTGGGGTCAGAATGATCACAAGAACGGTGAGCAAAAATCCCAGAACCACGCGGGGGGACCTAGTGAATGAACTGCAGAGAGCTGGGACCAATGTAACAAGGCCTACCATAAGTAACACACTACGCCACCATGGACTCAGATCTTGCAGTGCCAGACGTGTCCCACTGCTTAAGCCAGTACATGTCCGGGCCCGTCTGAAGTTTGCTAGAGAGCATTTGGATGATCCAGAGGAGTTTTGGGAGAATGTCCTATGGTCTGTTGAAACCAAACTGGAACTGTTTGGTAGAAACACAACTTGTCGTGTTTGGAGGAAAAAGAATACTGAGTTGCATCCATCAAACACCATACCTACTGTAAAGCATGGTGGTGGAAACATCATGCTTTGGGGCTGTTTCTCTGCATAGGGGCCAGGACGACTGATCCGGGTACATGAAAGAATGAATGGGGCCATGTATCGTGAGATTTTGAGTGCAAACCTCCTTCCATCAGCAAGGGCATTGAAGATGAAACGTGGCTGGGTCTTTCAACATGACAATGATCCAAAGCACACCGCCAGGGCAACGAAGGAGTGGCTTCGTAAGAAGCATTTCAAGGTCCTGGAGTGGCCTAGCCAGTCTCCAGATCTCAACACTATAGAAAACCTTTGGAGGGAGTTGAAAGTCCGTATTGCCAAGCGAAAAGCCAAAAACATCACTGCTCTAGAGGAGATCTGCATGGAGGAATGGGCCAACATACCAACAACAGTGTGTGGCAACCTTGTGAAGACTTACAGAAAACGTTTGACCTCTGTCATTGCCAACAAAGGATATATTACAAAGTATTGAGATGAAATTTTGTTTCTGACCAAATACTTATTTTCCACCATAATATGCAAATAAAATGTTAAAAAGACAGACAATGTGATTTTCTGGATTTTTTTTTCTCAGTTTGTCTCCCATAGTTGAGGTCTACCTATGATGTAAATTACAGACGCCTCTCATCTTGTTAAGTGGTGGAACTTGCACTATTGCTGACTGACTAAATACTTTTTTGCCCCACTGTATATTAATTCAGCAAAAAAAGGTTAGGGGTCAACAATGCTCCCCTGCCCAGGTGTCAGTACTGTATAATTCATTTGTTGCATTGCACTTAAAACTAAGGGTACCGTCACACTATACGATTTACCTACGATCACGACCAGCGATACGACCTGGCCGTGATCGTAGGTAAATCGTAGTGTGGTCGCTGGGGAGCTGTCACACAGACAGCTCTCCAGCGACCAACGATGCCGAGGTCCCCGGGTAACCAGGGTAAACATCGGGTTACTAAGCGCAGGACCGCGCTTAGTAACCCGATGTTTACCCTGGTTACCAGCGTAAAAAAAAACAAACAGCACATACTTACATTCCGGTGTCTGTCCCTTGCCATCTGCTTCCCGCACTCATTGACTGCCGGCCGTAAAGTGAAAGCACAGCACAGCGGTGACGTCACCGCTGTGCTCTGCTTTCACTTTACGGCCGGCAGTCAGTGAGTGCGGGAAGCAGACGGCAAGGGACCTGACGGACACCGGAATGTAAGTATGTGCTGTTTGTTTTTTTCTACATTTACGCTGGTAACCAGGGTAAACATCGGGTTACTAAGCGTGGCCCTGCGCTTAGTAACCCGATGTTTACCCTGGTTACAAGCGAACGCATCGCTAGATCGCATCGCTAGATCGGTGTCACACACACCGATCTAGCGATGACAGCGGGAGATCCAGCGATGAAAGAAAGTTCCAAACGATCTGCTACGACGTACGATTCTCAGCAGGATCCCTGATCGCTGCTGCGTGTCAGACACAGCGATATCGTAACGATATCGCTGGAACGTCACGAATCGTACCGTCGTAGCGATCAAAATGGCACTGTGTGACGGTACCCTTACTGTCCACTTACTATCCATGACTGGGATCAGTGTAGATCTTATCTGGTGGAAGGTGTGAAAGTAGATTTTACTAGGCTGAGTGTCTTTGATCATCTTTTCAAAGAAAAAAAAAAAAAAAGCCCCTGGTGTGCAAGCCAGCTGCCAAATTATCCTCAACCAGTTCCCACAATCCATCTCTTCTGGGCTATAAATTTAGAACCTTCCTTAGGGGTGCACGCTAGGGTCCCATAAGCAAAGCGTCACAGAAGATAAGCGTCGTGATACCGCAGTTATTCCATGGCAGTTAGTCAGGGCAGGAGTCAGGTAACCCACACTCTGCACTCCAGTCTATCCATGTGCATTATTCCTATCCTTCTAGGCTCCCTTACAGTCCAGTTTCACCGCCCAATCCCCCCTCCACCACGACTCATATACATCAGCCCCTCTATACTTCCCTCTCCCATGTACAGCTCCCATGCGCTTCTCACCTTCTTGAAAAACCTCAGTCCATCTTGCCCAAACACACTGCATAAAAAAACTTCATACAATTCCAAAAGCTACTTGCTTTTTATCTTCCTACTCCTGCTGATATCAGGAGACATCTCCCCAAACCCCGGTCCACCATCCACCAACCTCAACCCCTACCCTACCTCACATCGAAACCTTAATAATCTTACTAATATTAATTGCACTCCTTCATCTCCTCCTTCTTTTAATTGTGCCCTTTGGAATCCACGGTCTGTATGTAACAAGCTTCCTTTCCTACACAATTACTTTCTGAAAAACTCTCTGAATCTGCTGGCCCTCACGGAAACCTGGATTCAGGATTCTGACACTGTCTCTCCTGCTGCCATTACCCATGGTGGCTTACAATTCTCCCATTCCCCGAGACCAACAAACAGACCTGGTGGTGGAGTTGGCATACTCCTGTCCCCACAATGCACTTTCCAGGTCATCCCCTCAGTTCCATCACTCTCATTCCCTTCTTTTGAGGTCCACACCATCAGGCTCTTTCGTCCCCTCTCCCTCAGAGTAGCGGTCATATACCGGCCCCCAGGCTCACCCACCCGCTTCCTGGACCATTTCTCTGCCTGGCTGCCACACTTCATGTCCTCAGAACTACCAACCCTTATCCTGGGAGACTTCAACATCCCCATTAACAGCCCCACTTCCACATCTGCATCCCAGCTTCTGTCACTAACCACTTCTCTTGGCCTCTCACAGCTCTCAACCTCTGAAACACACAAAGACGGTAACACCCTGGACCTGGTTTTTGCCCGGCTCTGCTCAATCTCCTACCTAGATAACTCACCGCTTCCCCTCTCTGACCACAACATTCTCTCCTTCACACTCACATATCCTCACTCACCCCAGCACCCTCCTACACACCATTCAGTCAGAAATCTACAAGCCATTAACCCTCTTACACTTTCAGACTCCCTACGCTCATCATTGTCCCCAATCTCTTCCTTTTCCTGTCCTGATCTGGCTGTACATCACTTCAATGACACTCTTAGAAGCACCCTTGACCAAGTAGCTCCCCTCACCCTCAGAACCTCCAAACACAGAATAAAACAGCCCTGGCTCACATGGCAAACCCGATTTCTCCAGCGATGCTCTAGGTGTGCTGAACACTTATGGAGGAAAACACGCACACCAGAAGACTTCATACACTTCAAATTTATGTTAAGGACCTATAACTTTGCCCTTCACTTCGCTAAACAGACCTACTTTACCACTCTGATCTCCTCACTATCCAACAACCCCAAGAAACTTTTTGACACCTTTCACTCCCTCCTCAGGCCAAAAGCACAAGCCCCTATCACAGATATTTGTGCTGGTGACCTGGCCTCCCAGTTTATAGAGAAAATAGACAATATCCGTCAGGAAATCCGCTCCCAACAACTAAGTTCAGTGACTCCCATCCCTCCCCTCATTGCCCCTGGCTCACTCTCCACATTCGATCCCATCACAGAAGAATAAGTCTCCAAGCTCCTCTCCTCTTCTCGTCCGACTACATGCACTACCAACCCCATTCCCTCACATCTCCTCCAGTCTCTCTCTCCAGTTGTCACAAGTCACCTAACTACAATCTTTAATCTCTCCCTCTCCTCTGCCATTTTCCCCTCCTCCTTCAAACACTCTATCATTACTCCATTACTAAAGAAACCCACCCTCGACCCATCCTGCACAAACAATTACAGACCGGTCTCCAATCTTCCCTTCATCTCTAAACTCTTGGAGCGCCTGATATACTCCCGCCTTACCCGTTACCTCTCCACTCACTCCCTCATAGACCCTTCACAGTCCGGTTTCCGCCCCCTACATTCGACAGAAACTGCACTCATCAAAGTGACCAATGACCTTCTGACAGCAAAACGTAATGGTGACCACTCTCTGCTCATTCTTCTCGACCTTTCTGCAGCTTTTGACACTGTTGACCACCCTCTCCTTCTCTCTAGGCTCCAGTCACTAGGCATTAAGGACACTGCTCTCTCCTGGTTCTCCTCCTATCTCTCTGACCGTTCCTTCAGTGTTCTGTTCTCCGGCTCCACTTCATCTCCTCTTCCTCTCACTGCCGGGGTACCTAAGGGCTCAGTCCTTGGCCCCCTTCTGTTCTCTCTCTACACGGCCCCAATTGGACAGACCATCAGCAGATTTGGCTTTCAGTACCATCTTTATGCCGACGACACACAACTATATACGTCATCCCCTGACCTTACCCCCGCTGTACTACAGAACGCCACTGACTGTCTGTCCGCAGTCTCCACCATCATGTCCGCTCTCTATCTGAAACTCAACCTCTCCAAAACTGAACTTCCTCTGCTCCCACCATCTACTAACCTCCCTAAATCTGACATCTCCCTCTCCGTGGGTGGCACCATAATAACACCCCGGCAGCAGGCGCGCTGTCTGGGTGTTATGTTTGACTCCGATCTCTCCTTCACCTCCCATATACAATCTCTTGCCCGCTCGTGCCGCTTACACCTAAAGAACATCTCTAGAATCCGCCCTTTTCTCACCATGGAAACAACTAAAACCCTCACTGTCGCCCTGATCCACTCCCGCCTGGACTACTGCAACGCTCTATTAATTGGCCTCCCCCTCACTCGACTTTCCCCTCTCCAGTCCATCCTTAATGCAGCAGCCAGGGTCGTCCATCTGGCTAATCGTTACTCGGACGCGTCCGCTCTTCGCCAGTCGTTACACTGGCTACCCATTCATTACAGGATACAATTCAAAGTACTTGTTCTCACCCACAAAGCTCTCCACAGTGCGGCACCCCCTTACATCTCCTCCCTCATTTCTGTCTATCAGCCTAACAGACCACTGCGCTCTGCAAATGACTTTCGATTAACCTCTGCACTAATCCATACCTCCCACTCCCGACTCCAAGACTTCTCCCGTGCTGCGCCAATCCTCTGGAATGCTCTACCCCAAGATATTAGGACCATCCATAATTTGCATAGGCGCTCGCTCAAAACACATTTGTTCAGAGCGGCCTATCACATTCACTAATCAAAGTTATGTTATGTTTGTGTGTGTGTAGCCCATTCACTATCCCCATCTATTCCCCAACCCCTGAAGATGGCTGGACCATGATTGTAAATACATCATTGTAAATACACACCTGTACTTTGCATCTCCCCCACCTCATTGTAGATTGTAAGCTCTCACGAGCAGGGTCGTCTTATTTTGCTTTAATTATTTTATTGTTAACGTTGTTACTTATGACTTTTGTGTTTGAAACTGTTAAACTGTAAAGCGCTGCGGAATATGTTGGCGCTATATAAATAAAGATTATTATTATTATTATTAGTGCACTCAGGATGCAGTGTTTACTTTATCCTGAGTGCACTAGTTCTGACATACGGGCAGGTGAGTAAAGCTATGAGGTGGAATAGCTCCATCATCTCTTCAGTCTGCATTAATATATAGAAATATAGAAATGCAGACTGAAGAGACGATGGAGCTAATCCAACGTCACCGACCTCAGAGAGAAGAGGTGTAGTGTAAAGCATGGGTTACATAACCCAATTTGGTTATAATCCAATCCTTGTATCATGCAATCTGCATGACACAGCGAGTGGATTTTATAAAAACTGTAGTTGTGAACCAGTGATCACCTTATTAAACTTAAAAAAAAAATGATTCTAATATAGAGGGCACTTGGAACAGGTTTTTAACTAGAGGTGTTTTATTGTCAGCAAACATTAAAGTACATTTTATTAATTACAGGTACATAACATTACACAACATTACAAGAACAGTAAACCATTTCATCTTGCCAGGACAGACGTCCACTCTCAGAAACAAAGTAGGATGCAAATGTATCCCTCATTTGGGCAACTTCAACTGTTGACCTGAGAGAGTGATGATGGTAATCTGGCAATGGGTTAGAAACAGGTTCATCAAGTTCAACGTTGCGTCGTTCTTTAGCCATTATGTAGCTGTGCAGAACCAAACCCGCTTTGACCACCTCATCTACTGTCTCAATTTTGAGATTAACCCTAGAACGCATACCTGGGGCCTCGCAGGCCTGCCAGGTTACTTGTTTTCTATTTTCTGTAAAAAGTACTTTAGTTAGAATTTTTAAAATCTAGGTAATCCTCAGGTATATAGTTGTTAGCAATTTCCAGTTATTCATATATTTTTGTGTTACAGACATTTCGGTATAACAACCTTTTTTGGGACTACCCCATATTCACGCACCTGGGGCCTTTTAGGCCTGTACTAGGTTTACATGTGATACTCAGTCTTTTTGTCTGTATTGTTGCTGGGGAAGAACTTTTATGACTCTAAAACACTTGCTAAAAACTCTCTAAACACTCTAAAAACACTTGCTCTACCAATTTTCAATTCAGGAAAAAATATTACAATGGATAATTACTTTACCAATTTTGAAATGGCCAACTTTTTGCTTCAAAAGCAACTTACACTTGTTGGTACTATGAGGCCAAACCGTCACGAAATTCCTCCAATCATGAAGCACAATGCACAGCGAACAATCTACGAGAGTGTATTCGGTTTCTGCAATCAAGCAACAATGGTGTCTTATAAAGCCAAGAAAGAAAAATCTATGATATTACTGAGTACAATGCATCATGATGGAAGTATTGACACCAATGACAGGAAAAAAAACCCTGAAATCATACTGCATTATAATAAGACAAAAGGAGGTGTCGACAAGATGGACAAAATGATTGGAGAGTATTCGTGCAAAAGGCAGACTAAGCGTTGGCCTGTTGCCCTTTTTTCCAATATCCTTGATGTGTCAGCCCTCAATAGCTACATTGTTTATTGTCAAACTAATCCAGAATTCCATGCCAACAGGAAAGACAAGAGACGTCTATTTTTGACAGAACTTTGTTATGAACTTTTGATGCCTACTATGATGGAGAGAAGCAGCATGATATGCTTATCAAGGCAAATTACGGAGGCAATGATCCGATGTGGAATGCGCTTTCTGGAACATCCAGAGCAAAGAGAAAAAAAAAGAAAGCGCTGCTATATTTGTCCAGCAAAGAAGGAAAGAAAATCGGAGCGTTTCTGTTCTACTTGCGGACAAAATGTATGCAAGAAACATTCAGCCGAAAAAATAATATGCGAGAATTGTCGGGGGAATATGTAAAGTTACAAATAAATATTCCTGCACCAAGTTTGCTACAACCAAAAAATGTTTTTATAACAAAATTGCATATAGAATGCCTATATTTGGCGTGCCCGTTTACTTACTTTTTTGTTGTTTTATGCACATAATTATGTTTTGAAATATGCACATTTTAGGCCTGTCCCACACGTCCAGATAATTCCGGTACCGGAAAAATCGGTACCGGAATTATCCGTGTTCGTGTGTCCGTGTGCTCACGTGGCACATCAGTGTGGCACACGTGCGGCATCCGCAGAGATAAGCGCTGTCCCCTGCATCTGGTGCTGAAGCCGCCATTCATTTCTTCACTCCAGCAGCGTTCGCTGGAGAGAAGATATGAAAAATCTTTTTTTTTGTTTTTTTTTTTTTGTTGTTTAAAAAAAGATCCCTGTCCCCAATCCCCTCCCACCCCCTGTGCGCCCCCCCGCTGTTAATAAAATACTTACCCGGCTCCCTCGATGCTTCCTCCAGCGTCGCAGCTCTTCCTGTATGAGCGGTCACGTGGTGCCGCCCATTACAGTGATGAATATGCGGCTCCACCCCTATGGGAGGTGGAGCCGCATATTCATCACTGTAATGGGTGGCACCACTTGACCGCTCATACAGGAGAAGCTGCGGCGAGGAGAGGAAGCAGCGAGGGAGCCGGGTATTTTATAAACAGCGGGGAAGGGGGGGGGGGGGCGCACAGAGGGTGGGAGGGGGTTGGGGACAGGGATCTTTTTTTAAACAACAAAAAAAAAAAAAAGATTTTTCATATCTTCTCTCCAGCGAACGCTGCTGGAGTGAAGAAATGAATGGCGGCTTCAGCACCATGCTGGGGGGACAGCGCTTACAGTAGCGCTGTCTCCTGCACGGCACACGGACTGCACATGGACAGCATCCATGTGCGGTACGTGTTTTACACGGACCCATTGACTTTAATGGGTCCGTGTAATACGTGCGCCCCCACGAACACTGACATGTGTCCGTGTTTTTGAAACGGACACACGGTCTGTGAAAACACGCTGACATGTGCAGAGACACATTGATTTTAATGTGTCTACGTGAGTCAGTGTCTCCGGTACGTGAGGAAACTGTCACCTCACGTACCAGAGCCACTGACGTGTGAAACCGGCCTTAGGCTGTGTTCCCAGTAGCGCTGGGGTTCGCCAGAAGGGGATCCATAATGGATCTGACCTCCTGGTAACTCCAGCTAAGGCTGCTGGAATGGCGGGATTCCGCCAGCCTTAGCTGGGGTCACCAGGAGGTCAGATCCATTACGGATCCCCTCCTGGCGGACCCCAGCGCTAGTTGGAATGCATCCTTACCTTGCAATTGTAAAATAAATTTTGAAAAGTATTTTTATTTGAGTTATTCCGTGTTATTTGCACTTAGGCCTAAAAGGACCCAGGTGCGTGAATATGGGGTAGTCCCAAAAAAAGGTTGTTATACCGAAATGTCTATAACATAAAAATATATGAACTGGAAATTACTAACAACTATATACCTGAGGAATACCTAGAGTTTCAAAATTCTAACTAAAGTAATTTTACAGAAAATAGAAAACAAATAACCTGGCAGGCCTGCGAGGCCCCAGGTATGCGTCCGCCAGACTTACCTGGGGTCACCAGGAGGTCAGATCCATTACGGAATCCCGTCCTGGCGGACCCCTGCGCTAGTGGGAATGCATCCTTACTTTGCAATAAACTTTGAAAAGTATTTTTATTTGAGTTATTCCATGATAATTGTAAACAGGCCTAAAAGGCCCCAGGTGCGTGAATGTGTAGATTTCTATGGGTATGCGTTCTAGGGTTAATGGCTGTCCCTAAATTGCGCCATTTTGAGACAAGGCACACTCAACAGTTCTTCGTACCCTGCTCAGTCTGTAATTAAAACTCCTTTTTGTGTCTGTCAAGTCCCGACTGGAATATGGTTTCAGGAGGTTTCCACACATCTGAAAGGCCTCATCCCCAACCACAACAAATAGCATTGGCGAGCCTTGAGTGTTGGGAAGAGGTTGTGGCAGGGGGAAATTAAAATGATCCCATACAACCTTTGGCCCATGTCCGAGTTTTTAAATGTCTGGGAGTCATTACCATGGCCAAAAGATACAATGTCCAGGGCGACAAACCTACAGTCCGTAGCTGCAATTGCCATGAGCACTATGGAAAAATATTTTTTATAATTAAAGTACTCGGATCCAGTTCCAGCCGGTTTGGTAATCCGAATATGTTTTCCATCCACCGCTCCCAAACAGTTGGGGAAATTACAAACTTCAAAAAATTGGTCTGCAGTTTGCTGCCAGATTTCTGTGGTGGGTAGGGGGATAAATTCCTCACGGAGAACATCCCACAAAGCTCGGCTGGTGTCTGCGCTAATCCCAGATAGTGTTGAAATTCCTATCTGGAACTGGAAATGGAGCAATGATAGAGTCTCACCGGTAGCCAGGAATCTGCTGAACAGAGAAAGAAAAAAAAAATCAGAACAATAATATTTATGACAGGGGTTTTGCAAAACAGAGAAAGAAAAAAAAAGAAAAGGACATGGCTTTTATAACAACAATATTTAGGACAGTTTTTGTGCGAAACAATAAAAGGGAAAAATATTAAGTACATTGCAGAACAATAAGAATTATGACAGGCATTAATGTTTAAATATTACGTACCTTAGTGTCACCAGCAGACGTTCCTCAGCAGGAATCGCTCTACGGAGCTGGGTGTCCTGCCTCCTGATGGCTCCTTGTACACGGTCCAGCAATTCCATAAAGCAGTCTTGAGACATCCTTGTGTACTCAAAATATTTCTGTGGATTTTCATGGAGCTCACTGAATAAGAAGTGGTAGGCTCCACAGCTCTGTCGGAGTTCAACAATCAGGTGCTGCCAAAAGCGCCGACGCCATCTTCTCTGTTTTTCTCTTTTCCGTTCTTCACAAGTAAATGCAAAGAAAAGAAACAAGTTGACATCCAAATCCAGATTCTGATAGAAACTCTCCATGCGAAGATCCATTTTTGACACAGGAGCAAAATGTGAGGATTTCATCTGTACAAGGGTTATATACAGAAATCCCATGAGCCATGCCCATTTGGTGTGGCTTGTTTCAAGGAAATTCTCCTTGAAAATGTTTTTCCTGTCAAACGCATGCGCATAAAAAACCGCGAACGCATGCAAAAACGCATGCAAACATTACGTTTATTCCTGTCATGCGTAAGCTGATGCGGATAATAAACGCTGCGTTTGCGTTTTTACATGCGTTCGCGGTTGTGGATGATACGCTGCGGACTCAACCGCAAATGTGAACCTAGCCTAACAACGCACGCACGGGGGACAGCGTAGAAGCTTGAAATGACTTCACCTTGCAATCTCCCTGCAGACTCAACAACACTGCATTTAACAATATCACCACTGGGTGTCGCTGCTGAGCTGCTCTCTGTAATTCTCCACCATCAAACACTGATTACAGTATATTTGCCTAATTTGGTCATATGTAGGAGTATCCAGAAAGAAAACTACAACTCCCACCATGCATCGCGAATCCCTATGGCTTTTCTTTGGAGTAGATTCAGGCGCTTGCGCGCTGTGTAAACATAGAACCAAGAGCATGGACTACATTTCCCGGCAAGCTGTGCGATAAAACAGCCACCGCCGCTCATGCGTACAACCGAAATGGCTACCATGTGGCTTCAACGGTAGTGTTGCGCCAACCAAACTTACGCAGCCTAGCCCTTTTCGCCCCGCCCTCTACAGTGGGGGATTGGTGGAAGCGCA
The DNA here is from genome assembly GCF_032444005.1 of Ranitomeya imitator. NCBI lineage: Eukaryota > Metazoa > Chordata > Amphibia > Anura > Dendrobatidae > Ranitomeya > Ranitomeya imitator. The sequence continues at coordinate 659,258,345 of NC_091282.1, forward strand.
GCTGCCGCTTCCGCTATTGGCCCCACGGCCTGCATCTTCCGGTTAGTGTGCTCTCAGGAGGCGGACCTGCTCTTTCTTTCTCCAGAATCTTCTCCCCGTTGCCGGCTCCGTGGTCTCCGATCTCCTCTGCCGCCGCCAGGATGATGGGTCGCCCGGTACTCGTGTTAAGTGAGTGATGGACGGAAAGAGAATCCGCTCAGTCATAGTCTGGGCGCCTGAGGGCCACAAATACTGTCAGTGCTGTTTCTCCTGTCAGTAATGTTAATCAGTGCAGTTCTCGCAGGGTGTAATTATGCAAATAGCGCTGAATATTAATTAGATCATTAGTAATAGCTAAGAGACTGTGATACTTTAATACAGTTTCCTTTGTTACCTAGCAACCGCTGTCATGTGTGGCAGGTGACTACTTGTGTGACCGCTACACAGTGGTGTAGCTCGTCTGATGGGCCCAGATGCAAGATTAGCACCGCCCCCATCTTAATTACATAGCCATATATAATCTCCCTTATCCTGGTATAGTCATTATGCTGGCTCCATCCTAGTGTATATATGTGCCTCATCCTGATATATATACCTTATCCTGGTGTACACACACACACACACACACACACACACACACACACACACACACACACACACACACACACACACACACACACACACACACACACACACACACACACTAGATGGTGGCCCGATTCTAACGCATCGGGTATTCTAGAATATGCATTTACGTATGCGTATAGCAGCCACATAGTATATAGGAGCCATGTAGTATATAGCAGACAAATACTACGTGGCCTGTGCTATATACTATGTGGCTGCTATATACATACATACTGAAAGCAAGGCAAACAAAACAGACAATAGTACCAATGAAAAATCATATTAAATAAACGAAAAATCACATGTAACTGGCCTGTTCATGGAGGTGTGTAGGACACACTATTAAAAAATCAACAAAACCACTGAAAGAAACTAGTGCCATTGTCCAAAGTATATGCAAAACAAAGAAATTATTATAAATACAAACCAACCGCAAAGAATATGGGCGTAAAAATGGGGGACACGTAAAAACATTCAGCATGGAAGCAAAGAGCAGGGTGGTAAATACTCCATACAAACAAGGTATGTACTGCCACAGGAAACATATCACACTAGAAAAATGCAAAATACATAGATAAATATTAGTCCAAGTGGACAATATGTTATATGGCATCACAGTATCCACATACCAGTATGTGCAGGAGACCACGCCGACTCGAACCCACCCCGACGCGTGTTTCGGTGTAATCCTTCCTCAGGGGGCGACCCTGCACAGGGTTAGTATGGGAGCAGGACCTGTGATGACGTCGCGGTCACATGATGGTGACGTCATGGCAGGTCCTTGTCGCATACCATCCTTGCCACCAGAAACTGCCGCTTGCATGGAGCGATCACTGGAGCGTCGCGAGGAGCGGGAAAGGCGCCAGAATGTGAGTATATGATGATTTTTTTTATTTTTTTTAATTATTTTTAACATTAGTTCTTTTTACTATTGAGGCTGCATAGGCAGCATCAATAGTAAAAAAGTTGGTCACACAGGGTTAATAGCAGCGTTAATGGAGTGCGTTACACCGCGGTCCATTAGCTCTGCCATTAACCCTGTGTGAGCACTGACTGGAGGGGAGTACGGAGCGGGCACTGAATGCGGGAAGGAAGGAGCGGCCATGTTGCCGCCAGACTGCGCCCGTCGCTGATTGATCATGGCAATGGTCGTGGGTGTTTTGCCACAACCAATCAGCGACTTGGATTCCATGACAGAGTCAGCGACCAATGAATATCCGTGACAGAAGGACAGACAGAAAGACGGAAGTGACCCTTAGACAATTATATAGTAGATAGATAGATAGATAGAGATATATATCTCTATATATATCTCACATCCTGGCATATGGCCCCCGTTCTGTCGCTGCTCTATCATTTATATAAGAAAATGAATTATACTCACCAGGGGCGTACATGGAAATCATGAGGCTCCATAGCAGAAGTATAATACACTCCCCATACTCCTCCGTACAGTATAATGCACTCCCCATACTCCTCCATATAGTATAATGCCCAGCCCATAGTCATCCATGTAGTATAATACACTCCCCATAGTCCTGCATAAAGTATAATGCACTCCTATGCTCCTCCATTCAGTATAATGTGCTCCCCATACTCCTCCATATAGTATAATGCGCTCCCCATACTCCTCCATATAGTATAATGCCCAGCCCATAGTCTTTCATATAGTATAGTGCACCCCCCATGGTCCTCCATACAGTACAAGGCACCCCCCCATGGTCCTCCATAAAGTACAAGGCACCCCATCCCCCATGGTCCTCCATACAGTGCAAGGCACACCCGCGCCACGGTCCTCCACACAGTACAAGGAACACCCGCGCCACGGTCCTCCACGCAGTACAAGGCACACCCGCGCCACGGTCCTCCACGCAGTACAAGGCACACCCACGCCACGGTCCTCCACGCAGTACAAGGCACACCCACGCCACGGTCCTCCACGCAGTACAAGGCACACCCACGCCACGGTCCTCCACGCAGTACAAGGCACACCCACGCCACGGTCCTCCACGCAGTACAAGGCACACCCACGCCACGGTCCTCCACGCAGTACAAGGCACACCCACGCCACGGTCCTCCACGCAGTACAAGGCACACCCACGCCACGGTCCTCCACGCAGTACAAGGCACACCCACGCCACGGTCCTCCACGCAGTACAAGGCACACCCACGCCACGGTCCTCCACGCAGTACAAGGCACACCCACGCCACGGTCCTCCACGCAGTACAAGGCACACCCACGCCACGGTCCTCCACGCAGTACAAGGCACACCCACGCCACGGTCCTCCACGCAGTACAAGGCACACCCACGCCACGGTCCTCCACGCAGTACAAGGCACACCCACGCCACGGTCCTCCACGCAGTACAAGGCACACCCACGCCACGGTCCTCCACGCAGTACAAGGCACACCCACGCCACGGTCCTCCACGCAGTACAAGGCACACCCACGCCACGGTCCTCCACGCAGTACAAGGCACACCCACGCCACGGTCCTCCACGCAGTACAAGGCACACCCACGCCACGGTCCTCCACGCAGTACAAGGCACACCCACGCCACGGTCCTCCACGCAGTACAAGGCACACCCACGCCACGGTCCTCCACGCAGTACAAGGCACACCCACGCCACGGTCCTCCATGCAGTCCAAGGCACACCCACGCCACGGTCCTCCATGCAGTGCAAGGCACACCCACGCCACGGTCCTCCATGCAGTGCAAGGCACACCCACGCCACGGTCCTCCATGCAGTGCAAGGCACACCCACGCCACGGTCCTCCATGCAGTGCAAGGCACACCCACGCCACGGTCCTCCATGCAGTGCAAGGCACACCCACGCCACGGTCCTCCATGCAGTGCAAGGCACACCCACGCCACGGTCCTCCATGCAGTGCAAGGCACACCCACGCCACGGTCCTCCATGCAGTGCAAGGCACACCCACGCCACGGTCCTCCATGCAGTGCAAGGCACACCCACGCCACGGTCCTCCATGCAGTGCAAGGCACACCCACGCCACGGTCCTCCATGCAGTGCAAGGCACACCCACGCCACGGTCCTCCATGCAGTGCAAGGCACACCCACGCCACGGTCCTCCATGCAGTGCAAGGCACACCCACGCCACGGTCCTCCATGCAGTGCAAGGCACACCCACGCCACGGTCCTCCATGCAGTGCAAGGCACACCCACGCCACGGTCCTCCATGCAGTGCAAGGCACACCCACGCCACGGTCCTCCATGCAGTGCAAGGCACACCCACGCCACGGTCCTCCATGCAGTGCAAGGCACACCCACGCCACGGTCCTCCATGCAGTGCAAGGCACACCCACGCCACGGTCCTCCATGCAGTGCAAGGCACACCCACGCCACGGTCCTCCATGCAGTGCAAGGCACACCCACGCCACGGTCCTCCATGCAGTGCAAGGCACACCCACGCCACGGTCCTCCATGCAGTGCAAGGCACACCCACGCCACGGTCCTCCATGCAGTGCAAGGCACACCCACGCCACGGTCCTCCATGCAGTGCAAGGCACACCCACGCCACGGTCCTCCATGCAGTGCAAGGCACACCCACGCCACGGTCCTCCATGCAGTGCAAGGCACACCCACGCCACGGTCCTCCATGCAGTGCAAGGCACACCCACGCCACGGTCCTCCATGCAGTGCAAGGCACACCCACGCCACGGTCCTCCATGCAGTGCAAGGCACACCCACGCCACGGTCCTCCATGCGGTGCAAGGCACACCCACGCCACGGTCCTCCATGCGGTGCAAGGCACACCCACGCCACGGTCCTCCATGCGGTGCAAGGCACACCCACGCCACGGTCCTCCATGCGGTGCAAGGCACACCCACGCCACGGTCCTCCATGCGGTGCAAGGCACACCCACGCCACGGTCCTCCATGCGGTGCAAGGCACACCCACGCCACGGTCCTCCATGCGGTGCAAGGCACACCCACGCCACGGTCCTCCATGCGGTGCAAGGCACACCCACGCCACGGTCCTCCATGCGGTGCAAGGCACACCCACGCCACGGTCCTCCATGCGGTGCAAGGCACACCCACGCCACGGTCCTCCATGCGGTGCAAGGCACACCCACGCCACGGTCCTCCATGCGGTGCAAGGCACACCCACGCCACGGTCCTCCATGCGGTGCAAGGAACACCCACGCCACGGTCCTCCATGCGGTGCAAGGCACACCCACGCCACGGTCCTCCATGCGGTGCAAGGCACACCCACGCCACGGTCCTCCATGCGGTGCAAGGCACACCCACGCCACGGTCCTCCATGCGGTGCAAGGCACACCCACGCCACGGTCCTCCATGCGGTGCAAGGCACACCCACGCCACGGTCCTCCATGCGGTGCAAGGCACACCCACGCCACGGTCCTCCATGCGGTGCAAGGCACACCCACGCCACGGTCCTCCATGCGGTGCAAGGCACACCCACGCCACGGTCCTCCATGCGGTGCAAGGCACACCCACGCCACGGTCCTCCATGCGGTGCAAGGCACACCCACGCCACGGTCCTCCATGCGGTGCAAGGCACACCCACGCCACGGTCCTCCATGCGGTGCAAGGCACACCCACGCCACGGTCCTCCATGCGGTGCAAGGCACACCCACGCCACGGTCCTCCATGCGGTGCAAGGCACACCCACGCCACGGTCCTCCATGCGGTGCAAGGCACACCCACGCCACGGTCCTCCATGCGGTGCAAGGCACACCCACGCCACGGTCCTCCATGCGGTGCAAGGCACACCCACGCCACGGTCCTCCATGCGGTGCAAGGCACACCCACGCCACGGTCCTCCATGCGGTGCAAGGCACACCCACGCCACGGTCCTCCATGCGGTGCAAGGCACACCCACGCCACGGTCCTCCATGCGGTGCAAGGCACCCCCACGCCACGGTCCTGCATGCGGTGCAAGGCACCCCCACGCCACGGTCCTGCATGCGGTGCAAGGCACCCCCACGCCACGGTCCTGCATGCGGTGCAAGGCACCCCCACGCCACGGTCCTGCATGCGGTGCAAGGCACCCCCACGCCACGGTCCTGCATGCGGTGCAAGGCACCCCCACGCCACGGTCCTGCATGCGGTGCAAGGCACCCCCACGCCACGGTCCTGCATGCGGTGCAAGGCACCCCCACGCCACGGTCCTGCATGCGGTGCAAGGCACCCCCACGCCACGGTCCTGCATGCGGTGCAAGGCACCCCCAGGCCACGGTCCTGCATGCGGTGCAAGGCACCCCCAGGCCACGGTCCTGCATGCGGTGCAAGGCACCCCCACGCCACGGTCCTGCATGCGGTGCAAGGCACCCCCACGCCACGGTCCTGCATGCGGTGCAAGGCACCCCCACGCCACGGTCCTGCATGCGGTGCAAGGCACCCCCACGCCACGGTCCTGCATGCGGTGCAAGGCACCCCCACGCCACGGTCCTGCATGCAGTGCAAGGCACCCCCACGCCACGGTCCTGCATGCAGTGCAAGGCACCCCCACGCCACGGTCCTGCATGCAGTGCAAGGCACCCCCACGCCACGGTCCTGCATGCAGTGCAAGGCACCCCCACGCCACGGTCCTGCATGCAGTGCAAGGCACCCCCACGCCACGGTCCTCCATGCAGTGCAAGGCACCCCCTCGCCACGGTCCTCCATGCAGTGCAAGGCACCCCCTCCCACCACGGTCCTCCATGCAGTGCAAGGCACCCCCTCCCACCACGGTCCTCCATGCAGTGCAAGGCACACCCCCCTACAGTCCTCCATTTAGTACAAGGCACCCTTCACAGTCATCCATGTAGTAGTATGGCCACCTTGTGTTCACTGATTTTAAAATAACTACTCATCTTCCCTCTGCTCCCCGCCGAATGGTGTCCTCTTCTGAGGCCGGCAGCTGACTTCAGCATGCAAGCAATGGGAGTACATGACTTCAGTGCCATGCGGCCCCAGTTACGTGCCCATTAACATTAGCTGCTGGCCTCTGGTCGGCAGCATGTATTGCCATGCACGGACCTGATGGGTTTGTGCTCCGCAATACACTAACTAGATGTGCGTCCGAGAACGTACATCCATTTGAAGTTTCTGCTGGCCCACGGGGTTTTGACCTCTACGATCGCGGTATGCACCTGCCACTGCAAGAAAAATATGTCTGCCAGGCTCTGCACTGGTAGAACAAGTGAATTCTTTCCAGTATTCTGGACTGTGGGTGTGAAACGGGAGGTGGGGAGACCCATTTTGGGTCAGATCCTGCCCCAATAATTTTGAGTGTGATGTTTGTGCCTCAGGTCAGAACATGAAGCGAGAGTCTGGGAGGAAGGTCCAGGCCGGGAATATCAACGCGGCTAAGGTAAGTACACAGAGGTGAGCGTACCCTCATAATCTCAGATGAGCCTCCGACTTATCTCCCTCTCTTTCAGACGATCGCAGACATTATCCGCACTTGCCTGGGACCCCGTGCCATGATGAAGGTGAGTGATTCCCCCCTCCTGTAGATTGTCAGCTCTTTTGACTCTGCAGTAAACACTTCTTACTTTACAGATGTTACTGGATCCCATGGGAGGAATTGTGATGACCAATGATGGAAACGCCATCCTACGAGAGGTGGGTGATGGGGCGAGAAGCCCGGGGGACGTTATTCACGTTGTGTGGGCAGAGATAGATGATGATGATTCTTCCTCTGTTGCCTGTAGATCCAGGTGCAGCACCCAGCTGCCAAGTCCATGATTGAGATCAGCCGCACACAGGACGAAGAGGTTGGAGATGGCACCACATCGGTCATCATCCTGGGTAAGGCTTGCGGGTACCTTCCCGGGTATTGATAGTCCTCGCTTCCCGTCCTCATTACTGGCTTCTGTCTCCACAGCCGGGGAGATGCTGTCTGTGGCCGAGCAGTTCCTGGAGCAGCAAATTCATCCCACCGTAGTGATCAGCGCCTACCGCAAGGCCCTGGATGACATGATCGGCATCCTGAAGGAGATCAGGTGACCACAATGATAAACAGGATATATGGGGCCAAAACTGTAATATTTCAGGAGAGATGAAGAGTGTGGGGTGTTTTAGGCTGAATCCTCTTCTCTTGTTGCAGCACTCCTGTGGACACAAGTGACCGGCAGCTCATGCTGAAGATCATCAACAGCGCCATCAACACCAAGACCATCAAGCGCTGGGCGGACATGGCCTGTAACATCGCCCTGGATGCCGTCAAGACTGTGGAGTTTGAGGAGAATGGCAGGAAGGAGTTTGACATCAAGAAGTACGCCAAAGTGGAAAAGGTGAGTCCCGCTGCCTCCATCAGATTTAGCCTTTAAGATATTCCAGTTCTGACTTGCGTTTCATGCCGTTACCAGATTCCAGGTGGGATCATTGAGGAATCCTGTGTCCTGAGAGGCGTCATGGTGAACAAGGATATCACACACCCCAAGATGAAGAGGTTAATTAAGAACCCACGCATCGTCCTCCTGGACTGCTCCTTGGAGTACAAGAAGGGAGAGAGCCAGGTATAGAGTATGATGCAGGACACCACTACGGACATCCACTAGGGGGTGTCCAAACAAGGGGCTTTGGGACTGACTGGGTCCCAGATTAGCAATTCATCGGGCTTCACGGTGGTGCAGTGGTTAGCACAGCAGCCTTGCAGCGCTCGAGTCCTGGGTTCAAACCCCACCAAGGACAACATCTGCAAAGAGTTTGTCTGTTCTCTCCGTGTTTGTGTGGGTTTCCTCCGGGTACTCCGGTTTCCTCCGGGTACTCCGGTTTCCTCCCACATTCCAAAGACATGCTGATAGGGAATTTAGATTGTGAGCCAATGATAATGTGTGTAAAGTGCTGCGGAATATGTTAGCGCTATATAAAAATAAAGATTATTATCATCCTGTGGATAATGGTGTGAATCTCCTAGTGGTGGCTCTGGGTAACAGTTCAGTCATGAGTGATGAGATTGAGGTTGGTAGGTCGGGTTTGGACACTGGTCAGTGACTCCTCTCCTTCGTGTTCCCACAGACTGAGATCGAGATTACCCGGGAGGAAGACTTTGCTCGTATCCTGCAGATGGAGGAAGAATACATCCAGCAGATCTGTGAAGACATCATCAGACTCAAGCCTGACCTAGTGATCACAGAGAAAGGAATCTCCGGTAAGAACAGGATCCCTACTAAAGGACACTGCTTCTAGTGTTTTCTGTTATCAGGCTGACTGCACGATACGACTGGTGACTTGGACGCCCTGGTCCTAGTTTACGAACTACTGATCGAAGCGGCTTGAGTGATTCTTATGATTGAGGGCGACTGTGTGTGGAGTCTCTTTTAAAGTGATACCTGCTTCTCATAGTACACGTGAGCTCCTGCTATAACTCTTGTTCCAGATCTTGCTCAGCATTACCTGATCAAAGCCAACATCACCGCCATTCGGAGAGTGCGCAAGACGGACAACAACAGAATAGCCAGGTAACGTCCACCGTCGTTCTTACAAGACCGCACACAAGTCCACGTGGTGAGGACGCTGATGACATCTTCTCTTCACACCAGGGCTTGTGGAGCTCATATTGCCAGCCGCACAGATGAGCTCCGCGAGGAGGACGTTGGGACCGGTGCCGGGCTCTTTGAGGTCAAGAAGATCGGTGATGAGTATTTCACATTTATCACAGAATGCAAAGACCCCAAGGCCTGCACCATTATGCTGCGCGGAGCCAGTAAGGAGATACTGGCGGTGAGTGTCACAGGGGCCGGAGTGGCCAACATACTGCATCATACTATGGTTACGTCTATCAGTTCCTGAAAGGCTGAGTAGTGAGCGTCGCCTGCAATCCTGACCATCCCTTGTGATCCCTACAGGAAGTGGAGCGCAACCTCCAGGACGCCATGCAGGTGTGCCGCAACGTGATGATCGACCCATTCCTGGTGCCGGGAGGTGGAGCTGCCGAGATGAGCGTTGCCCACGTCCTGACTGAGAAGTCAAAGACCATGACTGGAGTGGAGCAGTGGCCGTACCGTGCCGTCGCCCAGGCCTTAGAGGTCATTCCAAGGACCCTGATTCAGAACTGCGGAGCCAGCACTATCCGGGTGCTGACATCACTGCGGGTACAATGACCAAGTCCTGGGGGTGGGCAACTACAGCTGGAAACAAAGCTAATCAATACTCATTATCCTTCTACAGGCAAAACACACGCAGGACGGCTGCCAGACCTGGGGCGTAGACGGCGAGACCGGCGTGCTAGTGAACATGAAAGACCTGGGGATCTGGGAGCCTTTAGCTGTCAAGCTGCAAACATACAAGACGGCTGTGGAGGTAAGAAGGAGGCACCGCCTTACTTGCCAAGGCCTTTGCTCTTGAGAACGCTGCCTGTAGTGATATGCTGTCCTCTGCTGCCCATAGACCGCCATCTTACTGCTCCGCATCGATGACATTGTATCCGGTCACAAGAGGAAGGGAGACGATCAGGGGAAGGCACCGGCTGCAGCTCCAGGGAACCCCCAGGAGTGATCACCTCCCTGCTGGGAAGCGGGACACAAGGCGTGCTGATCACCCAGGAAGTACATCCAGCACTTCAGACATCTTGGCAGTTGTCACACACGTTGGCATGTTGTCTGTATGCTATGCTTTGGCGGGGAGTCTAGTTTTTTTTTATTTATTGCTGTCCAGGAGGATGAAGGGGAGCAGGGCCCTCATAAGTTGGCCATCTCCTGCTACAAAGAAAATAAAACTTTCCTTTCAAATTGTTTGTCTGAGATCTGGTTCCTCTACTGTAACCTCATTACTCCTCCAGGGGGTGCTGCTTCATAACTGCTCCTAATGCCAGCACTTCTATTCTCTATCAGCCACAAGAGGTGGATCCCTGGTCTGTTTTTTTTTTTTTTTTTAAAAGGTCTGATTTGAAGTGAACCCCATGCTGAGCGTCCAAAAGCGGTGACCTCCAACTACAGCACAGAGGACAGTAACCTCCGGATAGCACGGTGGTTAGCACTGCAGCCTTGTGGTGCTGGAGTCCTGGGTTGAAATCCCACCAAGGACAACACCTGCAAGGAGTTTGTATGTTCTCCCCGTGTTTGCGTGAGTTTCCTCCCACACTCCAAATACATACTGACAGGAAATTTAGATTGTGAGCCCCAATTGGGGACAGTGATAATGTATGTAAAGCGCTGTGAAATATGATTGCGCTATATAAGCAATCCATAATAAATAAACCCCAGCGTGGGAAAGATGAAGGTCAAATATCGCCATGTGAATTAGGAATCCAGGAAAACTCAATCCCTGTGAAATGTAAAATCTCATTGTTCTGTGCCAGGAATATCTTTACTAGGGATGAGCGACTTTTCTCGGGTTGCCTCTTAATCAGCAAGCCATAGCGCCTGCCGAATAGGCTGCAGAGGAAACCTTTCTTCCTGGATTGCGTCAGTCGATCTGATCGGTATTGCGGCTGTGTCAGTCACGACACATGCATGGAGAGCCTGTTTGTTGGGCTCTCCATGCATGTGGCACAGACGTGATACATGCAGCTGCGGCGCTGATCGGCCGGCGCGTATCAGGAAGCTGGGTTTCCTGTGCCAGGAATGATATCTCGTCGGTGACCAGTCTGTAGTTCTGTGCCAGGATTAATATCTCGTCGGAGACCAGTCTGCTCTGCTGTGCCAGGATTGATATCTCGTCGTTGACCAGTCTGTCGTCCTGTGCCAGGAATATCTCGTCGTTGACCAGTCTGCCATCCTGTGCCAGGAATGATATCTCGTCAGTGACCAGTCTGTAGCCCTGTGCCAGGAGTGATAACTCGTCAGTGACCTGTCTGTAGTCCTGTGTCAGGATTGATATCTCGTCGTTGACCAGTCTGCCGTCCTGTGCCAGGAATGATATCTCATCAGTGACCAGTCTGTCATCCTGTGCCAGGAATGATATCTAGTCAGTGACCAGTCTGCCATCCTGTGCCAGGAATGATATCTCGTCGGTGACCAGTCTGTAGTCCTGTGCCAGGAATGATATCTCGTCGTTGAACCAGTCTGCCGTCCTGTGCCAGGAATGATATCTAGTCAGTGACCAGACTGTAGTCCTGTGCCAGGAATGATATCTCGTCGGTGACCAGTCTGTAGTCCTGTGCCAGGAATGATATCTCGTCGTTGACCAGTCTGCCGTCCTGTGCCAGGAATATCTCGTCGTTGACCAGTCTGTAGTCCTGTGCCAGGATTGATATCTCGTCAGTGACCAGTTTGCCATCCTGTGCCAGGATTGATATCTCAAGTTTCTCAACGCAGTGATCCAGAACACTGCCCCCATCCCTTATGGGAAATATGCAAATGCATGTAAAGTAAGCTGCGTAGACACCATCACGTGTTTCTCAACGCAAGCAATGAATAGCGAGGCCTTTCCCTGGGAAGGAACAACCACGGGAAGGGCAGCATCCAATAAAGGAAAACATCCAATAAAGGAAAACCACCTATGCCAAGCATGGTATCCATCCACAGACAGCTGTTTCAGGGTTTTTGCCCCTCATCAGTGTGGAGTAGGAAACTGGCTATTAGGAGCAGTGCCTAGTAAAAGGCTGTGAAGGTACAGATGAATGACCTCGGGGAGACCAAAACATCCAACACTGCGGAGACACCATCACGTGTTTCTCAACGCAATGATCCAGAACACTGCCCCCATCTCTTATGGGAAATATGCAAATGCATGTAAAGTAAGCTGCGGAGACACCATCACGTGTTTCTCAACGCAAGCAATGAATAGCCAGGCCTTTCCCCGGGAAGGAACAACCACGGGAAGGGCAGCATTCACAGCCTTTTACTAGGCACTGCTCCTAATAGCCAGTTTCCTACTCCACACTGATGAGGGGCAAAAACCCCGAAACAGCTGTCTGTGGATGGATACCATGCTTGGCATAGGTGGTTTTCCTTTATTGGATGTTTTCCTTTATTGGATGCTGCCCTTCCCGTGGTTGTTCCTTCCCGGGGAAAGGCCTGGCTATTCATTGCTTGCGTTGAGAAACACGTGATGGTGTCTCCGCAGCTTACTTTACAGGATTGATATCTCGTCCGTGACCAGTCTGCCATCCTGTGCCAGAAATGATATCTCGTCGGTGACCAGTCTGCCATCCTGTGCCAGGAATGATATCTTGTCGGTGACCAGTCTGCCGTTCTGTGCCAGGAATGATATCTCGTCAGTGACCAGTCTGTAGCCCTGTGCCAGGATTGATATCTCGTCGTTGACCAGTCTGTCGTCCTGTGCCTGGAATATCTCGTCGTTGACCAGTCTGCCATCCTGTGCCAGGAATGATATCACGTCAGTGACCAGTCTGTAGCCCTGTGCCAGGATTGATATCTCGTCAGTGACCAGTCTGTAGCCCTGTGCCAGGAGTGATATCTCGTCAGTGACCTGTCCTCCGTCCTGTGCCAGGAATGATATCTCATCAGTGACCAGTCTGTCATCCTGTGCCAGGAATGATATCTCATCAGTGACCAGTCTGTCATCCTGTGCCAGGAATGATATCTCGTCGTTGAACCAGTCTGTCATCCTGTGCCAGGAATGATATCTCGTCGGTGACCAGTCTGTCATCCTGTGCCAGGAATGATATCTTGTCGGTGACCAGTCTGCCATCCTGTGCCAGGAATGATATCTCGTCAGTGACCAGTCTGTAGGCCTGTGCCTGGAATGATGTCTCGTCGGTGACCAGTCTGCCGTCCTGTGCCAGGAATGATATCTCGTCGTTGACCAGTCTGCCGTCCTGTGCCAGGAATATCTCGTCGTTGACCAGTCTGTAGTCCTGTGCCAGGATTGATATCTCGTCAGTGACCAGTCTGCCATCCTGTGCCAGGAATGATATCTCGTCAGTGACCAGTCTGTAGTCCTGTGCCAGGAATGATATCTCGTCGTTGACCAGTCTGTAGTCCTGTGCCAGGATTGATATCTCGTCAGTGACCAGTCTGCTCTGCTGTGCCAGGAGTGATATCTCGTCAGTGACCAGTCTGTAGTCCTGTGCCAGGATTGATATCTCGTCAGTGACCAGTCTGCCGTCCTGTGCCAGGATTGATATCTCGTCGTGACCAGTCTGCCATCCTGTGCCAGGATTGATATCTCGTCAGTGACCAGTCTGCCATCCTGTGCCAGGAATGATATCTCGTCGGTGACCAGTCTGCCATCCTGTGCCAGGAATGATATCTCGTCGGTGACCAGTCTGCCATCCTGTGCCAGGAATGATATCTCGTCGGTGACCAGTCTGCCGTTCTGTGCCAGGAACGATATCTCGTCAGTGACCAGTCTGTAGCCCTGTGCCAGGAGTGATATCTCGTCAGCGACCAGTCTGTAGCCCTGTGCCAGGAGTGATATCTCGTCAGTGACCTGTCTGTAGTCCTGTGTCAGGATTGATATCTCGTCGGTGACCAGTCTGCCATCCTGTGCCAGGAATGATATCTCATCAGTGACCAGTCTGTCATCCTGTGCCAGGAATGATATCTCGTCAGTGACCAGTCTGCCATCCTGTGCCAGGAATGATATCTCGTCGGTGACCAGTCTGTCATCCTGTGCCAGGAATGATATCTCGTCGGTGACCAGTCTGTTATCCTGTGCCAGGAATGATATCTCGTCGGTGACCAGTCTGTAGCCCTGTGTCAGGATTGATATCTCGTCAGTGACCAGTCTGTAGCCCTGTGCCAGGAGTGATATCTCGTCAGTGACCAGTCTGTAGTCCTGTGTCAGGATTGATATCTCGTTGGTGACCAGTCTGCCATCCTGTGCCAGGAATGATATCTCGTCAGTGACCAGTCTGTAGTCCTGTGCCAGGAATGATATCTCTTCGGTGACCAGTCTGTCATCCTGTGTCAGGATTGATATCTCGTTGGTGACCAGTCTGCCATCCTGTGCCAGGAATGATATCTCGTCAGTGACCAGTCTGTAGTCCTGTGCCAGGAATGATATCTCGTCGGTGACCAGTCTGTCATCCTGTGCCAGGAATGATATCTCGTCAGTGACCAGTCTGCCATCCTGTGCCAGGAATGATATCTCGTCAGTGACCAGTCTGTAGTCCTGTGCCAGGAATGATATCTCGTCAGTGACCAGTCTGCCGTCCTGTGCCAGGAATGATATCTCGTCAGTGACCAGTCTGTAGTCCTGTGCCAGGAATGATATCTCGTCGTTGACCAGTCTGTAGTCCTGTGCCAGGATTGATATCTCGTCAGTGACCAGTCTGCTCTGCTGTGCCAGGAGTGATATCTCGTCAGTGACCAGTCTGTAGTCCTGTGCCAGGATTGATATCTCGTCAGTGACCAGTCTGCCGTCCTGTGCCAGGATTGATATCTCGTCGTGACCAGTCTGCCATCCTGTGCCAGGATTGATATCTCGTCAGTGACCAGTCTGCCATCCTGTGCCAGGAATGATATCTCGTCGGTGACCAGTCTGCCATCCTGTGCCAGGAATGATATCTCGTCGGTGACCAGTCTGCCATCCTGTGCCAGGAATGACATCTCGTCGGTGACCAGTCTGCCGTTCTGTGCCAGGAACGATATCTCGTCAGTGACCAGTCTGTAGCCCTGTGCCAGGAGTGATATCTCGTCAGCGACCAGTCTGTAGCCCTGTGCCAGGAGTGATATCTCGTCAGTGACCTGTCTGTAGTCCTGTGTCAGGATTGATATCTCGTCGGTGACCAGTCTGCCATCCTGTGCCAGGAATGATATCTCATCAGTGACCAGTCTGTCATCCTGTGCCAGGAATGATATCTCGTCAGTGACCAGTCTGCCATCCTGTGCCAGGAATGATATCTCGTCGGTGACCAGTCTGTCATCCTGTGCCAGGAATGATATCTCGTCTGTGACCAGTCTGTTATCCTGTGCCAGGAATGATATCTCGTCGGTGACCAGTCTGTAGCCCTGTGTCAGGATTGATATCTCGTCAGTGACCAGTCTGTAGCCCTGTGCCAGGAGTGATATCTCGTCAGTGACCAGTCTGTAGTCCTGTGTCAGGATTGATATCTCGTCGGTGACCAGTCTGCCATCCTGTGCCAGGAATGATATCTCGTCAGTGACCAGTCTGTAGTCCTGTGCCAGGAATGATATCTCTTCGGTGACCAGTCTGTCATCCTGTGCCAGGAATGATATCTCGTCGGTGACCAGTCTGTCATCCTGTGCCAGGAATGATATCTCGTCAGTGACCAGTCTGCCATCCTGTGCCAGGAATGATATCTCGTCAGTGACCAGTCTGTAGTCCTGTGCCAGGAATGCTATCTCGTCAGTGACCAGTCTGCCATCCTGTGCCAGGAATGATATCTCGTCAGTGACCAGTCTGTCATCCTGTGCCAGGAATGATATCTCGTCGGTGACCAGTCTGTCATCCTGTGCCAGGAATGATATCTCGTCGGTGACCAGTCTGTAGCCCTGTGTCAGGATTGATATCTCGTCAGTGACCAGTCTGTAGCCATGTGCCAGGAGTGATATCTCGTCGGTGACCAGTCTGTAGTCCTGTGTCAGGATTGATATCTCGTCGGTGACCAGTCTGCCATCCTGTGCCAGGAATGATATCTCATCAGTGACCAGTCTGTAGTCCTGTGCCAGGATTGATATCTCGTCAGTGACCAGTCTGCTCTGCTGTGCCAGGAATGATATCTCGTCAGTGACCAGTCTGTAGTCCTGTGCCAGGATTGATATCTCGTCAGTGACCAGTCTGTAGTCCTGTGCCAGGAATATCTCGTCGTTGACCAGTCTGCCGTCCTGTGCCAGGAATATCTCGTCGTTGACCAGTCTGTAGTCCTGTGCCAGGATTGATGTCTCGTCGGTGACCAGTCTGCCGTCTTGTGCCAGGAATGATATCTCGTCGTTGACCAGTCTGCCGTCCTGTGGCAGGAATATCTCGTCGTTGACCAGTCTGTAGTCCTGTGCCAGGATTGATATCTCGTCAGTGATCAGTCTGCCGTCCTGTGCCAGGAATGATATCTCGTCAGTGACCAGTCTGTAGTCCTGTGCCAGGAATGATATCTCGTCGTTGACCAGCCTGTAGTCCTGTGCCAGGATTGATATCTCGTCAGTGACCAGTCTGCTCTGCTGTGCCAGGAATGATATCTCGTCAGTGACCAGTCTGTAGTCCTGTGCCAGGATTGATATCTCGTCAGTGACCAGTCTGCCGTCCTGTGCCAGGATTGATATCTCGTCGTGACCAGTCTGCCATCCTGTGCCAGGATTGATATCTCGTCAGTGACCAGTCTGCCATCCTGTGCCAGGAATGATATCTCGTCGGTGACCAGTCTGCCATCCTGTGCCAGGAATGATATCTCGTCGGTGACCAGTCTGCCATCCTGTGCCAGGAATGATATCTCGTCGGTGACCAGTCTGCCGTTCTGTGCCAGGAATGATATTTCGTCAGTGACCAGTCTGTAGCCCTGTGCCAGGAGTGATATCTCGTCAGCGACCAGTCTGTAGCCCTGTGCCAGGAGTGATATCTCGTCAGTGACCTGTCTGTAGTCCTGTGTCAGGATTGATATCTCGTCGGTGACCAGTCTGCCATCCTGTGCCAGGAATGATATATCATCAGTGACCAGTCTGTCATCCTGTGCCAGGAATGATATCTCGTCAGTGACCAGTCTGCCATCCTGTGCCAGGAATGATATCTCGTCGGTGACCAGTCTGTCATCCTGTGCCAGGAATGATATCTCGTCGGTGACCAGTCTGTAGCCCTGTGCCAGGAGTGATATCTCGTCAGCGACCAGTCTGTAGCCCTGTGTCAGGATTGATATCTCGTCAGTGACCAGTCTGTAGCCCTGTGCCAGGAGTGATATCTCGTCAGTGACCAGTCTGTAGTCCTGTGTCAGGATTGATATCTCGTCGGTGACCAGTCTGCCATCCTGTGCCAGGAATGATATCTCGTCAGTGACCAGTCTGTAGTCCTGTGCCAGGAATGATATCTCGTCGGTGACCAGTCTGCCATCCTGTGCCAGGAATGATATCTCGTCGGTGACCAGTCTGTCATCCTGTGCCAGGAATGATATCTCGTCGGTGACCAGTCTGCCATCCTGTGCCAGGAATGATATCTCGTCAGTGACCAGTCTGTAGGCCTGTGCCTGGAATGATGTCTCGTCGGTGACCAGTCTGCCGTCCTGTGCCAGGAATGATATCTCGTCGTTGACCAGTCTGCCGTCCTGTGCCAGGAATATCTCGTCGTTGACCAGTCTGTAGTCCTGTGCCAGGATTGATATCTCGTCAGTGACCAGTCTGCCATCCTGTGCCAGGAATGATATCTCGTCAGTGACCAGTCTGTAGTCCTGTGCCAGGAATGATATCTCGTCGTTGACCAGTCTGTAGTCCTGTGCCAGGATTTTTTTTTTTATCAGATAAATTTTTATTGAACATAATAAATGTTATCTATTCATACAACAAA
Organism: Ranitomeya imitator; assembly: GCF_032444005.1. NCBI lineage: Eukaryota > Metazoa > Chordata > Amphibia > Anura > Dendrobatidae > Ranitomeya > Ranitomeya imitator. Next base: position 659,276,281 of record NC_091282.1, read on the forward strand.
GTGCATTTGTGTTTTTCATTTTAACAAGAAAATATACCCCTTCTCCCCCCTCCCTCCTTCAGATAACCAACCCCAACTTTCCCCCCTCCTCCCCAAGAAGATCATTTTTATTACAGACAAATTGTATTATTAACATTATTTACCACAACCTCTTAATCATTCCCATTTAGCCATGGCTGCCATAGCTTTTGAAAAAACCCCATCCTATTCCTCTTGGTATAAATGCTTTTTTCGAGCTGGACAATATGATTCACCTGTGCGGTAAATTCTCATCTGGTTGGAGGTTCCTCCCTAATCCAGTATCTCGCAATCACTTTCCTTGCAACGAAGAGCAATCTAGCTATTGCCATTTTGGCAGTTTCATCGGCCGACAACTCCTCCACATACCCAAGTATACAAACCACTGGATCCTTGGGAATCGCACATCCATAAAGCACTCCAATTTGGTTCAACACTGCTACCCAATATGAAAAGAGCCTGGGGCACACCCACAACATGTGGAGCATACCCGCCTCAGTCTGAGTGCACCTAGGGCACTCAGAATCCAATCTCACTCCGGCTTTGAACAACAAGTCGGGTGTCCTATAGGCCCTATTAACCACATACAATTGCGAGAGTCTCCCAGGCTCACTCATTGACAATTTAGGTATGTATTCCAGAATAGACCCCCATTTGTCATCGTCTATTTCCCCCAGTTCGGCCTCCCATTTTCCTCTAGCTTTAATCGGGTAATCCTCCAAGAATGTGTGTAGTAAATCCCCATATACTTCCGATATAGCCCCCTTTGTTCCATTGTTATTTAGAATACAGTCTAACATGAGATCTTTCTGAACCACTATGGGCCCCCTCTTCCTCTGTGCCTGAAAAGCGTGCTGAACTCTCCTATATTGATACCATTTTAATCCCGGAAACTGAAATTCCTGCCGAAGCGCATCATAAGATCTAAGACTCCCACTGTGAATCAATTGTCCTAATAGCCTAATACCCTTTTCTCTCCATTCTCCCATTCCTTCCATATGGTTAAATTCTTGAAGAGATGAGTTATCCCAGATAGGTGAAAATTCCGTGAAGTCCCCAATTCCCCTAATACGCTTCAGCATCTGCCATACTCTATGAATTAAATTCATGGTGGGAAAGCCATTCCCCAATTTCCTAAATAGTCCTGATTCCAGACCCAAACTCAAGGGCCATACCCCGCTAATATGCACCAGACTACTGTGACCCATTTCTTCCACTAACCCTTTCCCCCATCCCCTAAGATGTTGGCTCTGTGCAGCCAGAAAGTATAACCATGGGTTGGGTAACGCAAGCCCCCCCTCATCTTTGGGTCTCTGCAAAGTCTCCTGCCTAATCCTCGGGCTCTTCTTTCCCCACACCAACTCTCCAAATATCGATTTCAGCTTACGGAATGTTCTCATCGGGATCCATACCGGAGAATTATGTAGGACATACAGGATCTGAGGCATCACCACCATCTTAAGGAGATTTACTCTTCCTACCACTGACAAATTTAGCTTACTCCAAGCTGAGATCTTAGTGCGTATCTTAGTTACTAAAGGCTCGAGATTAAGTTCCTCAAATCTAGTTAAGGGAAGAGCTACCTGAATCCCCAAATATTTAAACTGAGTGACCACCCTTAATTTTGTATCTTCTTCCACCTCCCTTGTACAATCCACTTCTCTATCTATCTGCATAACGCTCGATTTGTCCCAATTAATAACTAGCCCTGAAATTTGCCCAAATCTCTCGATTAATGCTATTACATTTCTTAGTGGTTCCCCAGAGCTCTCAAGGAAAAGCAGTATGTCATCTGCATATAAGGCGATTTTTTCCTCCATCTTCCCATATAAAAACCCTTTCACCATTTGAGACCGTCTGATAGTCGCTGCCAGCGGTTCCACCGCCAAAGCAAACAGCAGCGGGGACAACGGGCACCCCTGCCTTGTACCTCTAAAAAGCTGAAAGCTGTCTGACATCATATTGTTCACCCTGATTTTGGCCACCGGAGAGGAGTATAGGAGTCTCACCCATGACACAAAGACTGGCCCAAACCCACAACGACTCAGCACCGACCACAGGTATTGCCATTCTATACTATCAAAGGCCTTGTGTGCATCGAGGGAAACCACCACTCTCTTGCCAGCATTATCAGCCGGTATTTGCATATTAAGAAATAGCCTTCTCAAGTTAATGGCAGTTGATTTATTAGGCATAAAGCCTGATTGGTCCGAATGAACCACTTTTTCTATCACCCGGGTCAGCCTGTTCGCCAGGGCCTTAGCCAGAATCTTGACATCTGTCGTTAGGAGTGATATCGGCCTATATGACTCCGGCAATCTTGGGTTCTTGTCTGGTTTGGGGATGACCACAATAATGGCCTCCCTCATGGAATCAGGCAATATACCCCTCTCCAGTGACTCCTCAAAGACCTCCAACAACTGAGCCACCTGTGCCAGGATTGATATCTCGTCAGTGACCAGTCTGCTCTGCTGTGCCAGGAGTGATATCTCGTCAGTGACCAGTCTGTAGTCCTGTGCCAGGATTGATATCTCGTCAGTGACCAGTCTGCCGTCCTGTGCCAGGATTGATATCTCGTCGTGACCAGTCTGTCATCCTGTGCCAGGATTGATATCTCGTCAGTGACCAGTCTGCCATCCTGTGCCAGGAATGATATCTCGTCGGTGACCAGTCTGCCATCCTGTGCCAGGAATGATATCTCGTCGGTGACCAGTCTGCCATCCTGTGCCAGGAATGATATCTCGTCGGTGACCAGTCTGCCGTTCTGTGCCAGGAACGATATCTCGTCAGTGACCAGTCTGTAGCCCTGTGCCAGGAGTGATATCTCGTCAGCGACCAGTCTGTAGCCCTGTGCCAGGAGTGATATCTCGTCAGTGACCTGTCTGTAGTCCTGTGTCAGGATTGATATCTCGTCGGTGACCAGTCTGCCATCCTGTGCCAGGAATGATATCTCGTCAGTGACCAGTCTGCCATCCTGTGCCAGGAATGATATCTCGTCGGTGACCAGTCTGTCATCCTGTGCCAGGAATGATATCTCGTCGGTGACCAGTCTGTAGCCCTGTGCCAGGAGTGATATCTCGTCAGTGACCTGTCTGTAGTCCTGTGTCAGGATTGATATCTCGTCGGTGACCAGTCTGCCATCCTGTGCCAGGAATGATATCTCGTCAGTGACCAGTCTGCCATCCTGTGCCAGGAATGATATCTCGTCAGTGACCAGTCTGCCATCCTGTGCCAGGAATGATATCTCATCAGTGACCAGTCTGTCATCCTGTGCCAGGAATGATATCTCGTCAGTGACCAGTCTGCCATCCTGTGCCAGGAATGATATCTCGTCAGTGACCAGTCTGTAGCCCTGTGCCAGGAGTGATATCTCGTCAGTGACCAGTCTGTAGCCCTGTGCCAGGAGTGATATCTCGTCAGTGACCTGTCTGTAGTCCTGTGTCAGGATTGATATCTCGTCGGTGACCAGTCTGCCATCCTGTGCCAGGAATGATATCTCGTCAGTGACCAGTCTGCCATCCTGTGCCAGGAATGATATCTCGTCAGTGACCAGTCTGCCATCCTGTGCCAGGAATGATATCTCATCAGTGACCAGTCTGTCATCCTGTGCCAGGAATGATATCTCGTCAGTGACCAGTCTGCCATCCTGTGCCAGGAATGATATCTGGTCGGTGACCAGTCTGTCATCCTGTGCCAGGAATGATATCTCGTCGGTGACCAGTCTGTTATCCTGTGCCAGGAATGATATCTCGTCGGTGACCAGTCTGTAGCCCTGTGTCAGGATTGATATCTCGTCAGTGACCAGTCTGTAGCCCTGTGCCAGGAGTGATATCTCGTCAGTGACCTGTCTGTAGTCCTGTGTCAGGAATATCTCGTCGTTGACCAGTCTGTAGTCCTGTGCCAGGATTGATATCTCGTCAGTGATCAGTCTGCCGTCCTGTGCCAGGAATGATATCTCGTCAGTGACCAGTCTGTAGTCCTGTGCCAGGAATGATATCTCTTCGGTGACCAGTCTGTCATCCTGTGCCAGGAATGATATCTCGTCGGTGACCAGTCTGTCATCCTGTGCCAGGAATGATATCTCGTCAGTGACCAGTCTGCCATCCTGTGCCAGGAATGATATCTCGTCAGTGACCAGTCTGTAGTCCTGTGCCAGGAATGCTATCTCGTCAGTGACCAGTCTGCCATCCTGTGCCAGGAATGATATCTCGTCAGTGACCAGTCTGTCATCCTGTGCCAGGAATGATATCTCGTCGGTGACCAGTCTGTCATCCTGTGCCAGGAATGATATCTCGTCGGTGACCAGTCTGTAGCCCTGTGTCAGGATTGATATCTCGTCAGTGACCAGTCTGTAGCCATGTGCCAGGAGTGATATCTCGTCGGTGACCAGTCTGTAGTCCTGTGCCAGGAATATCTCGTCGTTGACCAGTCTGCCGTCCTGTGCCAGGAATATCTCGTCGTTGACCAGTCTGTAGTCCTGTGCCAGGATTGATGTCTCGTCGGTGACCAGTCTGCCGTCCTGTGCCAGGAATGATATCTCGTCGTTGACCAGTCTGCCGTCCTGTGCCAGGAATATCTCGTCGTTGACCAGTCTGTAGTCCTGTGCCAGGATTGATATCTCGTCAGTGATCAGTCTGCCGTCCTGTGCCAGGAATGATATCTCGTCAGTGACCAGTCTGTAGTCCTGTGCCAGGAATGATATCTCGTCGTTGACCAGCCTGTAGTCCTGTGCCAGGATTGATATCTCGTCAGTGACCAGTCTGCCATCCTGTGCCAGGAATGATATCTCGTCGGTGACCAGTCTGCCATCCTGTGCCAGGAATGATATCTCGTCGGTGACCAGTCTGCCATCCTGTGCCAGGAATGATATCTCGTCGGTGACCAGTCTGCCGTTCTGTGCCAGGAATGATATCTCGTCAGTGACCAGTCTGTAGCCCTGTGCCAGGAGTGATATCTCGTCAGCGACCAGTCTGTAGCCCTGTGCCAGGAGTGATATCTCGTCAGTGACCTGTCTGTAGTCCTGTGTCAGGATTGATATCTCGTCGGTGACCAGTCTGCCATCCTGTGCCAGGAATGATATATCATCAGTGACCAGTCTGTCATCCTGTGCCAGGAATGATATCTCGTCAGTGACCAGTCTGCCATCCTGTGCCAGGAATGATATCTCGTCGGTGACCAGTCTGTCATCCTGTGCCAGGAATGATATCTCGTCGGTGACCAGTCTGTCATCCTGTGCCAGGAATGATATCTCGTCGGTGACCAGTCTGTAGCCCTGTGTCAGGATTGATATCTCGTCAGTGACCAGTCTGTAGCCCTGTGCCAGGAGTGATATCTCGTCAGTGACCAGTCTGTAGTCCTGTGTCAGGATTGATATCTCGTCGGTGACCAGTCTGCCATCCTGTGCCAGGAATGATATCTCGTCAGTGACCAGTCTGTAGTCCTGTGCCAGGAATGATATCTCTTCGGTGACCAGTCTGTCATCCTGTGCCAGGAATGATATCTCGTCGGTGACCAGTCTGTCATCCTGTGGCAGGAATGATATCTCGTCAGTGACCAGTCTGCCATCCTGTGCCAGGAATGATATCTCGTCGGTGACCAGTCTGTCATCCTGTGCCAGGAATGATATCTCGTCGGTGACCAGTCTGCCATCCTGTGCCAGGAATGATATCTCGTCAGTTACCAGTCTGTAGGCCTGTGCCTGGAATGATGTCTCGTCGGTGACCAGTCTGCCGTCCTGTGCCAGGAATGATATCTCGTCGTTGACCAGTCTGCCGTCCTGTGCCAGGAATATCTCGTCGTTGACCAGTCTGTAGTCCTGTGCCAGGATTGATATCTCGTCAGTGACCAGTCTGCCATCCTGTGCCAGGAATGATATCTCGTCAGTGACCAGTCTGTAGTCCTGTGCCAGGAATGATATCTCGTCGTTGACCAGTCTGTAGTCCTGTGCCAGGATTGATATCTCGTCAGTGACCAGTCTGCTCTGCTGTGCCAGGAGTGATATCTCGTCAGTGACCAGTCTGTAGTCCTGTGCCAGGATTGATATCTCGTCAGTGACCAGTCTGCCGTCCTGTGCCAGGATTGATATCTCGTCGTGACCAGTCTGCCATCCTGTGCCAGGATTGATATCTCGTCAGTGACCAGTCTGCCATCCTGTGCCAGGAATGATATCTCGTCGGTGACCAGTCTGCCATCCTGTGCCAGGAATGATATCTCGTCGGTGACCAGTCTGCCATCCTGTGCCAGGAATGATATCTCGTCGGTGACCAGTCTGCCGTTCTGTGCCAGGAACGATATCTCGTCAGTGACCAGTCTGTAGCCCTGTGCCAGGAGTGATATCTCGTCAGCGACCAGTCAGTAGCCCTGTGCCAGGAGTGATATCTCGTCAGTGACCTGTCTGTAGTCCTGTGTCAGGATTGATATCTCGTCGGTGACCAGTCTGCCATCCTGTGCCAGGAATGATATCTCATCAGTGACCAGTCTGTCATCCTGTGCCAGGAATGATATCTCGTCAGTGACCAGTCTGCCATCCTGTGCCAGGAATGATATCTCGTCGGTGACCAGTCTGTCATCCTGTGCCAGGAATGATATCTCGTCGGTGACCAGTCTGTTATCCTGTGCCAGGAATGATATCTCGTCGGTGACCAGTCTGTAGCCCTGTGTCAGGATTGATATCTCGTCAGTGACCAGTCTGTAGCCCTGTGCCAGGAGTGATATCTCGTCAGTGACCAGTCTGTAGTCCTGTGTCAGGATTGATATCTCGTTGGTGACCAGTCTGCCATCCTGTGCCAGGAATGATATCTCGTCAGTGACCAGTCTGTAGTCCTGTGCCAGGAATGATATCTCTTCGGTGACCAGTCTGTCATCCTGTGCCAGGAATGATATCTCGTCGGTGACCAGTCTGTCATCCTGTGCCAGGAATGATATCTCGTCAGTGACCAGTCTGCCATCCTGTGCCAGGAATGATATCTCGTCAGTGACCAGTCTGTAGTCCTGTGCCAGGAATGATATCTCGTCAGTGACCAGTCTGCCGTCCTGTGCCAGGAATGATATCTCGTCAGTGACCAGTCTGTAGTCCTGTGCCAGGAATGATATCTCGTCGTTGACCAGTCTGTAGTCCTGTGCCAGGATTGATATCTCGTCAGTGACCAGTCTGCTCTGCTGTGCCAGGAGTGATATCTCGTCAGTGACCAGTCTGTAGTCCTGTGCCAGGATTGATATCTCGTCAGTGACCAGTCTGCCGTCCTGTGCCAGGATTGATATCTCGTCGTGACCAGTCTGCCATCCTGTGCCAGGATTGATATCTCGTCAGTGACCAGTCTGCCATCCTGTGCCAGGAATGATATCTCGTCGGTGACCAGTCTGCCATCCTGTGCCAGGAATGATATCTCGTCGGTGACCAGTCTGCCATCCTGTGCCAGGAATGATATCTCGTCGGTGACCAGTCTGCCGTTCTGTGCCAGGAACGATATCTCGTCAGTGACCAGTCTGTAGCCCTGTGCCAGGAGTGATATCTCGTCAGCGACCAGTCTGTAGCCCTGTGCCAGGAGTGATATCTCGTCAGTGACCTGTCTGTAGTCCTGTGTCAGGATTGATATCTCGTCGGTGACCAGTCTGCCATCCTGTGCCAGGAATGATATCTCGTCAGTGACCAGTCTGCCATCCTGTGCCAGGAATGATATCTCGTCGGTGACCAGTCTGTCATCCTGTGCCAGGAATGATATCTCGTCGGTGACCAGTCTGTAGCCCTGTGCCAGGAGTGATATCTCGTCAGTGACCTGTCTGTAGTCCTGTGTCAGGATTGATATCTCGTCGGTGACCAGTCTGCCATCCTGTGCCAGGAATGATATCTCGTCAGTGACCAGTCTGCCATCCTGTGCCAGGAATGATATCTCGTCAGTGACCAGTCTGCCATCCTGTGCCAGGAATGATATCTCATCAGTGACCAGTCTGTCATCCTGTGCCAGGAATGATATCTCGTCAGTGACCAGTCTGCCATCCTGTGCCAGGAATGATATCTCGTCAGTGACCAGTCTGTAGCCCTGTGCCAGGAGTGATATCTCGTCAGTGACCTGTCTGTAGTCCTGTGTCAGGATTGATATCTCGTCGGTGACCAGTCTGCCATCCTGTGCCAGGAATGATATCTCGTCAGTGACCAGTCTGCCATCCTGTGCCAGGAATGATATCTCGTCAGTGACCAGTCTGCCATCCTGTGCCAGGAATGATATCTCATCAGTGACCAGTCTGTCATCCTGTGCCAGGAATGATATCTCGTCAGTGACCAGTCTGCCATCCTGTGCCAGGAATGATATCTCGTCGGTGACCAGTCTGTCATCCTGTGCCAGGAATGATATCTCGTCGGTGACCAGTCTGTTATCCTGTGCCAGGAATGATATCTCGTCGGTGACCAGTCTGTAGCCCTGTGTCAGGATTGATATCTCGTCAGTGACCAGTCTGTAGCCCTGTGCCAGGAGTGATATCTCGTCAGTGACCAGTCTGTAGTCCTGTGTCAGGATTGATATCTCGTCGGTGACCAGTCTGCCATCCTGTGCCAGGAATGATATCTCGTCAGTGACCAGTCTGTAGTCCTGTGCCAGGAATGATATCTCTTCGGTGACCAGTCTGTCATCCTGTGCCAGGAATGATATCTCGTCGGTGACCAGTATGTCATCCTGTGCCAGGAATGATATCTCGTCAGTGACCAGTCTGTAGTCCTGTGCCAGGAATGCTATCTCGTCAGTGACCAGTCTGCCATCCTGTGCCAGGAATGATATCTCGTCAGTGACCAGTCTGTCATCCTGTGCCAGGAATGATATCTCGTCGGTGACCAATCTGTCATCCTGTGCCAGGAATGATATCTCGTCGGTGACCAGTCTGTAGCCCTGTGTCAGGATTGATATCTCGTCAGTGACCAGTCTGTAGCCATGTGCCAGGAGTGATATCTCGTCGGTGACCAGTCTGTAGTCCTGTGTCAGGATTGATATCTCGTCGGTGACCAGTCTGCCATCCTGTGCCAGGAATGATATCTCATCAGTGACCAGTCTGTAGTCCTGTGCCAGGATTGATATCTCGTCAGTGACCAGTCTGCTCTGCTGTGCCAGGAATGATATCTCGTCAGTGACCAGTCTGTAGTCCTGTGCCAGGATTGATATCTCGTCAGTGACCAGTCTGTAGTCCTGTGCCAGGAATATCTCGTCGTTGACCAGTCTGCCGTCCTGTGCCAGGAATATCTCGTCGTTGACCAGTCTGTAGTCCTGTGCCAGGATTGATGTCTCGTTGGTGACCAGTCTGCCGTCCTGTGCCAGGAATGATATCTCGTCGTTGACCAGTCTGCCGTCCTGTGCCAGGAATATCTCGTCGTTGACCAGTCTGTAGTCCTGTGCCAGGATTGATATCTCGTCAGTGATCAGTCTGCCATCCTGTGCCAGGAATGATATCTCGTCAGTGACCAGTCTGTAGTCCTGTGCCAGGAATGATATCTCGTCGTTGACCAGTCTGCTCTGCTGTGCCAGGAATGATATCTCGTCAGTGACCAGTCTGTAGTCCTGTGCCAGGATTGATATCTCGTCAGTGACCAGTCTGCTCTGCTGTGCCAGGAATGATATCTCGTCAGTGACCAGTCTGTAGTCCTGTGCCAGGATTGATATCTCGTCAGTGACCAGTCTGCCGTCCTGTGCCAGGATTGATATCTCGTCGTGACCAGTCTGCCATCCTGTGCCAGGATTGATATCTCGTCAGTGACCAGTCTGCCATCCTGTGCCAGGAATGATATCTCGTCGGTGACCAGTCTGCCATCCTGTGCCAGGAATGATATCTCGTCGGTGACCAGTCTGCCATCCTGTGCCAGGAATGATATCTCGTCGGTGACCAGTCTGCCGTTCTGTGCCAGGAATGATATCTCGTCAGTGACCAGTCTGTAGCCCTGTGCCAGGAGTGATATCTCGTCAGCGACCAGTCTGTAGCCCTGTGCCAGGAGTGATATCTCGTCAGTGACCTGTCTGTAGTCCTGTGTCAGGATTGATATCTCGTCGGTGACCAGTCTGCCATCCTGTGCCAGGAATGATATATCATCAGTGACCAGTCTGTCATCCTGTGCCAGGAATGATATCTCGTCAGTGACCAGTCTGCCATCCTGTGCCAGGAATGATATCTCGTCGGTGACCAGTCTGTCATTCTGTGCCAGGAATGATATCTCGTCGGTGACCAGTCTGTCATCCTGTGCCAGGAATGATATCTCGTCGGTGACCAGTCTGTAGCCCTGTGTCAGGATTGATATCTCGTCAGTGACCAGTCTGTAGCCCTGTGCCAGGAGTGATATCTCGTCAGTGACCAGTCTGTAGTCCTGTGTCAGGATTGATATCTCGTCGGTGACCAGTCTGCCATCCTGTGCCAGGAATGATATCTCGTCAGTGACCAGTCTGTAGTCCTGTGCCAGGAATGATATCTCTTCGGTGACCAGTCTGTCATCCTGTGCCAGGAATGATATCTCGTCGGTGACCAGTCTGTCATCCTGTGCCAGGAATGATATCTCGTCAGTGACCAGTCTGCCATCCTGTGCCAGGAATGATATCTCGTCAGTGACCAGTCTGTAGTCCTGTGCCAGGAATGCTATCTCGTCAGTGACCAGTCTGCCATCCTGTGCCAGGAATGATATCTCGTCAGTGACCAGTCTGTCATCCTGTGCCAGGAATGATATCTCGTCGGTGACCAGTCTGTCATCCTGTGCCAGGAATGATATCTCGTCGGTGACCAGTCTGTAGCCCTGTGCCAGGAGTGATATCTCGTCAGTGACCTGTCTGTAGTCCTGTGTCAGGATTGATATCTCGTCGGTGACCAGTCTGCCATCCTGTGCCAGGAATGATATCTCGTCAGTGACCAGTCTGCCATCCTGTGCCAGGAATGATATCTCGTCAGTGACCAGTCTGCCATCCTGTGCCAGGAATGATATCTCATCAGTGACCAGTCTGTCATCCTGTGCCAGGAATGATATCTCGTCAGTGACCAGTCTGCCATCCTGTGCCAGGAATGATATCTCGTCAGTGACCAGTCTGTAGCCCTGTGCCAGGAGTGATATCTCGTCAGTGACCTGTCTGTAGTCCTGTGTCAGGATTGATATCTCGTCGGTGACCAGTCTGCCATCCTGTGCCAGGAATGATATCTCGTCAGTGACCAGTCTGCCATCCTGTGCCAGGAATGATATCTCGTCAGTGACCAGTCTGCCATCCTGTGCCAGGAATGATATCTCATCAGTGACCAGTCTGTCATCCTGTGCCAGGAATGATATCTCGTCAGTGACCAGTCTGCCATCCTGTGCCAGGAATGATATCTCGTCGGTGACCAGTCTGTCATCCTGTGCCAGGAATGATATCTCGTCGGTGACCAGTCTGTTATCCTGTGCCAGGAATGATATCTCGTCGGTGACCAGTCTGTAGCCCTGTGTCAGGATTGATATCTCGTCAGTGACCAGTCTGTAGCCCTGTGCCAGGAGTGATATCTCGTCAGTGACCAGTCTGTAGTCCTGTGTCAGGATTGATATCTCGTCGGTGACCAGTCTGCCATCCTGTGCCAGGAATGATATCTCGTCAGTGACCAGTCTGTAGTCCTGTGCCAGGAATGATATCTCTTCGGTGACCAGTCTGTCATCCTGTGCCAGGAATGATATCTCGTCGGTGACCAGTATGTCATCCTGTGCCAGGAATGATATCTCGTCAGTGACCAGTCTGCCATCCTGTGCCAGGAATGATATCTCGTCAGTGACCAGTCTGTAGTCCTGTGCCAGGATTGATATCTCGTCAGTGACCAGTCTGCTCTGCTGTGCCAGGAATGATATCTCGTCAGTGACCAGTCTGTAGTCCTGTGCCAGGAATATCTCGTCGTTGACCAGTCTGCCGTCCTGTGCCAGGAATATCTCGTCGTTGACCAGTCTGTAGTCCTGTGCCAGGATTGATGTCTCGTTGGTGACCAGTCTGCCGTCCTGTGCCAGGAATGATATCTCGTCGTTGACCAGTCTGCCGTCCTGTGCCAGGAATATCTCGTCGTTGACCAGTCTGTAGTCCTGTGCCAGGATTGATATCTCGTCAGTGATCAGTCTGCCGTCCTGTGCCAGGAATGATATCTCGTCAGTGACCAGTCTGTAGTCCTGTGCCAGGAATGATATCTCGTCGTTGACCAGCCTGTAGTCCTGTGCCAGGATTGATATCTCGTCAGTGACCAGTCTGCTCTGCTGTGCCAGGAATGATATCTCGTCAGTGACCAGTCTGTAGTCCTGTGCCAGGATTGATATCTCGTCAGTGACCAGTCTGCCGTCCTGTGCCAGGATTGATATCTCGTCGTGACCAGTCTGCCATCCTGTGCCAGGATTGATATCTCGTCAGTGACCAGTCTGCCATCCTGTGCCAGGAATGATATCTCGTCGGTGACCAGTCTGCCATCCTGTGCCAGGAATGATATCTCGTCGGTGACCAGTCTGCCATTCTGTGCCAGGAATGATATCTCGTCGGTGACCAGTCTGCCGTTCTGTGCCAGGAATGATATCTCGTCAGTGACCAGTCTGTAGCCCTGTGCCAGGAGTGATATCTCGTCAGCGACCAGTCTGTAGCCCTGTGCCAGGAGTGATATCTCGTCAGTGACCTGTCTGTAGTCCTGTGTCAGGATTGATATCTCGTCGGTGACCAGTCTGCCATCCTGTGCCAGGAATGATATATCATCAGTGACCAGTCTGTCATCCTGTGCCAGGAATGATATCTCGTCAGTGACCAGTCTGCCATCCTGTGCCAGGAATGATATCTCGTCGGTGACCAGTCTGTCATCCTGTGCCAGGAATGATATCTCGTCGGTGACCAGTCTGTCATCCTGTGCCAGGAATGATATCTCGTCGGTGACCAGTCTGTAGCCCTGTGTCAGGATTGATATCTCGTCAGTGACCAGTCTGTAGCCCTGTGCCAGGAGTGATATCTCGTCAGTGACCAGTCTGTAGTCCTGTGTCAGGATTGATATCTCGTCGGTGACCAGTCTGCCATCCTGTGCCAGGAATGATATCTCGTCAGTGACCAGTCTGTAGTCCTGTGCCAGGAATGATATCTCTTCGGTGACCAGTCTGTCATCCTGTGCCAGGAATGATATCTCGTCGGTGACCAGTCTGTCATCCTGTGCCAGGAATGATATCTCGTCGGTGACCAGTCTGTAGCCCTGTGTCAGGATTGATATCTCGTCAGTGACCAGTCTGTAGCCCTGTGCCAGGAGTGATATCTCGTCGGTGACCAGTCTGTAGTCCTGTGTCAGGATTGATATCTCGTCGGTGACCAGTCTGCCATCCTGTGCCAGGAATGATATCTCATCAGTGACCAGTCTGTAGTCCTGTGCCAGGAATGATATCTCGTCAGTGACCAGTCTGTAGTCCTGTGCCAGGATTGATATCTCGTCAGTGACCAGTCTGTAGTCCTGTGCCAGGAATATCTCGTCGTTGACCAGTCTGCCGTCCTGTGCCAGGAATATCTCGTCGTTGACCAGTCTGTAGTCCTGTGCCAGGATTGATATCTCGTCAGTGACAAGTCTGCTCTGCTGTGCCAGGAATTATATCTCGTCAGTGACCAGTCTGCTGTCCTGTGCCAGGAATATCTCATCGTTGACCAGTCTGCCGTCCTGTGCCAGGAATGATATCTCGTCGTTGACCAGTCTGCCGTCCTGTGCCAGGAATATCTCGTCGTTGACCAGTCTGTAGTCCTGTGCCAGGATTGATATCTCGTCAGTGACCAGTCTGCTCTGCTGTGCCAGGAATGATATCTCGTCAGTGACCAGTCTGTAGTCCTGTGCCAGGATTGATATCTCGTCAGTGAACAGTCTGCCGTCCTGTGCCAGGATTGATATCTCGTCAGCAACCAGTCTGTAGTCCTGTGCCAGGATTGATATCTCGTCATTGACCGGTCTGTCATTGTGAGATATGGGAAAATGATATCTAATTGATATCATTTTGATATCTGATGGAAATCCCGGTCAGATACATTTTGCCCCAGAATGCGTGCTCCGAAACTCGGCCCCCACCCTTGGGATTCCACAAGACTATTCATTGTTTTTCTTTAATTAACCCAAGCAACAAGTCTTTTGAAGCTCTCTCCAGGGGGGACTGAAAGCCATAAGGTACCGTCACACTAAGCGACGCTGCAGCGATACCGACAACGATCCGGATCGCTGCAGCGTCGCTGTTTGGTCGCTGGAGAGCTGTCACACAGACCGCTCTCCAGCGACCAACGATGCCGGTAACCAGGGTAAACATCGGGTAACTAAAGTAAAAAAAACAAACGCTACATACTTACCTACCGCTGGCTGACGTCACCGCTCTGCTTTCCGGCCGCAGCCACAGCCAGAGCAGAGAAGCCCAGCGCCGGGGACAGACAGCGGTAGGTAAGTATGTAGCGTTTGTTTTTTTTACTTTAACGATGGTAACCAGGGTAAACATCGGGTTACTAAGTGCGGCCCTGCGCTTAGTAACCCGATGTTTACCCTGGTTACCAGCGAAGACATCGCTGAATTGGTGTCACACACGCCGATTCAGCGATGTCTGCAGGGAGTCCAGCGACGAAACAAAGTTCTGGACTTTCTTCCCCGACCAGCGACAGCACAGCAGGGGCCTGATCGCTGCTGCCTGTCACACTGGACGATATCGCTAGCCAGGACGCTGCAACGTCACGGATCGCTAGCGATATCGTCTAGTGTGACGGTACCTATAGACTCTGTGTCTACAGCAATTATCACAAGGGTGTGAACGCTTGTGCAGCTAGGAGCCAACTGGCTTCCTTTGTTTAACTAGGCTGCCATTGTGGCACAAATCTGACGCGGCTAAGGGAACCACATAACTATGATTTGGACCTGTGATCCATCAGCGCCTCCCTATGGTCACATGCTACATAACACGGTAATTGAAACCTATCTACCCTACCCTTGTACCTGTATTTTTCTAGTGCGCCTTTTTTGGTGATTACCGTATTTTTTGGACTATAAGACGCACCCCAAATTTTGGGGTGGAAAATAGAAGAAAAAAGATTTTTATGAGATGGTCTTATTGTCCGAATTTAAGGTATCTTACCTGAGGGTCGGTGGTGGTACAGAGGGGTCACAGGAGGCATGGTCCCTTCCTCAGGAAGCCAGCTGCGGCAGCAGTGGGGCAATGCTGCAGTACCGGGGTGCGATGCTGCAGGTCCGGTGTTGGTGGTGATGCAGCTGGGCAGGGTCCCTTCCACAGGATACTGGCGGCAGAAATGTGTTCTCGCTGCTGTCTGGTATCCACGCTGCTGTCCGGTGTCCACACCGTGGTCCAGTGGCAACGGCGAGCGCATCACCGGTTTCCTTGTGGCTATCTTCCTGAAGCTGTGGACTGAGTTCCTCTACTGGCAGAAAGCCCAATATCTGAAACGCCTAAAGGAACCACGTAGCAAAGAATTGGACCTGTGATCCATCAGCGCCTCCCTGTGGTCACATGCTACACACGGTAATTGAAATCTATCTATACCTTACCCTTGTACTATACTCCTGACTGTATACTTGTATATTTGTTCTTTATATATCCCTTTATCTTTCTAGTGTAGGAATATAAACCAGCTCACCCGTGATGCATAAGCTGAGTTTTGGGGGCACGGACCCGCTGGGTCCAGGCGTGTAGAATCCAAGAAGAAATTGTCCAGCTTCACCGAATCCGTGAAAAAGACATCAAGATTGTGATGTCATGATTAAGGGAGCTTAGTCTCCAGAAACGCGTTGAGATTCTTACCCATATGGTTTGTGCTGAAGCTTGTATCCTCTATGTTTAACCCCTTAGCGACCACCGATACGCCTTTTAACGGCGGCCGCTAAGGGTACTTAAACCACAGCGCCGTTAATTAACGGCGCTGTGGAAAAAGTAAATAGCGCCCCCCAGAGTCGGATTTTCTCCGGGGTCCCGGCTGCCGGGGGTAGCCGAGACCCCAGAGAACATGATTCGGGGTTTTTTTTAACCCACCCCGCATTTGCGATCGCCGGTAATTAACCGTTTACCGGCGATCGCAAAAAAAAAAAACGCGATCTCTTTTTAATTTCTCTATCCTCCGATGTGATCGCACATCGGAGGATAGAGAAAAGGGGTCCCAGGTAGCCCCCCAATACTTACCTATCTCCCCCGATGCTCCTCGTGGCTCCCGGTGGGCGCCGCCATCTTGAAAATGGCGGGCGCATGCGCAGTGCGCCCGCCGGCCGGCCCCGCGGGAATCTTTGGGGTCTCGGCTGCCGGGGGTAGCCGAGACCCCAAAGAGCATGATCGGGGTCGGTTTTAGCAACCTCTGTTTTGCGATCGCCGGTAATTAACTGTTTACCGGCGACCGCAAAAAAAAAAAAAAAGCTAAGTGTAATTCTCTGTCCTCTGATGTGATCGCACATCAGAGGACAGAGAAATAGGGGGATTCGGGGACCCTATCATACTCACCTGTGTCCCTGGATCCTCCTGCTGCTCCTCCTGGCCGCCGGCGTCTTCTGGGGAAAAGAAAATGGCGGGCGCATGCGCAGTGCATCTGGCTCCATCTGCCGGCCGGCAGTAGAAGAGCAGTTGGGGCTAAAATTAGGGTTAGGGTTAGGGCTAGGGTTAGGGGTAGGGTTAGGGGTAGGGTTAGGGCTAGGGTTAGGGTTAGGGGTAGGGTTAGGGCTAGGGCTAGGATTAGGGTTAGGGCTAAATTTAGGGTTAGGGTTGGGGCTAAATTTAGAGTTAGGGTTGGCGCTAAATTTAGGGTTAGGCTTCTTTCACACTTACGTCGGTACGGGGCCGTCGCAATGCATCGGCCCGACATACTGACGCACGTTGTGAAAATTGTGCACAACGTGGGCAGCGGATGTAGTTTTTCAACGCATCCGCTGCCCAATCTATGTCCTGGGGAGGAGGGGGCGGAGTTACGGCCACGCATGCGCGGTCAGAAATGGCGGATGCGACGTACAAAAAAACGTTACATTGAACGTTTTTTTGTGCTGACGGTCCGCCAAAACACTGATCCAGTGCACTACGGACGTGACGTGTGGCCATCCGTCACGATCCGTCGGCAATACAAGTCTATGGGCAAAAAACGCATCCTGCGGGCACATTTGCAGGATCCGTTTCTTGTCCAAAACGACGGATTGCGACGGATGCCAAACGACGCAAGTGTGAAAGTAGCCTTAGGGCTAGGGTTAGGGTTGGGGCTAAAGTTAGGGCTAGGGTTGGGGCTAAAGTTAGGGTTAGAGTTGGGATTAGGGTTAGGGTTTGGATTAGGGTTGGTATTAGGGTTAGGGTTGGCATTAGGGTTACGCTTGGGATTAGGGTTAGGTTTGGGATTAGGGTTAAGGTTAGGGTTGTGATTAGGGGTGTATTGGGATTAGGGTTAGGTTTGAGGTTAGGGTTGATATTAGGATTAGGGGTGTGTTGGATTTAGGGTTTTGATTAGGGTTATGGTTAGGGTTGACATTAGGGTTGTTTTGGGGTAAGGGTTGTGATTATGGTTAGGGTTAGTGATTAGGATTATGGATTAGGGTTAGGGGTGTGTTGGGGTTAGGGTTGGAGCTAGAATTGGGGGATTTCCACTGTTTAGGTACATCAGGGGGTCTCCAAACACGACAGCCAATTTTGCGCTCAAAAAGTCAAATGGTGCTCCCTCCCTTCTGAGCTCTGCCGTGCGCCCAAACAGTGGGTTACCCCCACATATGGGGCATCAGCATACTCGGGATAAATTGGACAACAACTTCTGGGGTCCAATTTCTCTTGTTACCCTTGTGAAAATAAAAACTTGGGGGCTACAAAATCCTTTTTGTGGAAAAATATATATATATATATATATTTTTTATGACTCTGCATTATAAACTTCTGTGAAGCACTTGGGCATTCAAAGTTCTCACCACACATCTATATAAGTTCCTTGGGGGGTCTAGTTTCCAAAACGGGGTCACTTGTGGGGGGATACTACTGTTTAGGTACATCAGGGGCTCTGCAAACGCAACATAACGCCCACAGACCATTCTATCTAAGTCTGCATTCCAAAACGGCGCTCCTTCCCTTCCGAGCTCTGCCATGCGCCCAAACAGTGGTTTACCCCCACATATGGGGCATCAGCATACTCAGGATAAATTGGACAACAACTTTAGTGGTCTAATTTCTCCTGTTACCCTTGTGAAAATAAAAACTTGGGGGCTACAATATCTTTTTTGTGAAAAAAAAAATATTTTTTATTTTCACGACTCTGCATTCTAAACTTCTGTGAAGCACTTGGGCATTCAAAGTTCTCACCACACATCTAGATAAGTTCCTTGGGGGGGTCTAGTTTCCAAAATGGGGTCACTTGTGGAGGGTTTCTACTGGTTAGGTACATCAGGGGGTCTGCAAACGCAACATAATGCCCGCAGACCATTCTATCAAAGTCTGCATTCCAAAACGGCGCTCCTTCCTTCCGAGCTCTGCCGTGCGCCCAAACAGTGGTTTACCCCCACATATGGGGTACCAGCATACTCAGGACAAATTGGACAACAACTTTTGGGGTCCAGTTTCTCTTGTTACCCTTGTGAAAATAAGAACTTGGGGGCTAAAAAATCTTTTTTGTGGAAAAAATATTTTTTTTTTATTTTCACGACTCTGCATTATAAACTTCTGTGAAGCACTTGGGCATTCAAAGTTCTCACCACACATCTAGATAAGTTCCATGGAGGGTCTAGTTTCCAAAATGGGGTCACTTGTGGGGGATTTCTACTGTTTAGGCACATCAGGGGCTCTCCAAACACGACATGGCGTCCGATCTCAATTCCAGCCAATTCTACATTGAAAAAGTAAAACGGCACTCTTTCTCTTCCAAGCTCTGCGATGCGCCCAAACAGTGGTTTACCCCCACATATTGGGTATCGCCGTACTCAGGAGAAATTGCACAACAACTTTAGTGGTCTAATTTCTCCTGTTACCCTTGTGAAAATAAAAATTTGTGGGCAAAAATATCATTTTTGTAGAAAAAATGCGATTTTTTTTTCTTCATGGCTCTACGTTATAAACTTCTGTGAAGCACATGGGGGTTCAAAGTGCTCACCACACATCTAGATAAGTTCCTTAAGGGGTCTAGTTTCCAAAATGGTGTCACTTGTGGGGGGTTTCCACTGTTAAGGCACATCAGGGGCTCTCTAAACGTGACATGGTGTCCGATCTCAATTCCAGCCAATTCTACATTGAAAAAGTAAAACGGCACTCCTTCTCTTCCAAGCTCTGCGGTGCGCCCTAACAGTGGTTTACCCCCACATATTGGGTATCAGCGTACTCAGGAGAAATTGCACAACAACTTTTGTGGTCTAATTTCTCCTGTTACCCTTGTGAAAATAAAAATTTGTGGGCAAAAAGATCATTTTTGTGTAAACAAAAGCGATTTTTTATTTTCACGGCTCTACGTTATAAACTTCTGTGAAGCACTTGGGGGTTCAAAGTGCTCACCACACATCTAGATAAGTTCCTTAAGGGGTCTAGTTTCCAAAATGGTGTCACTTGTGGGGGGTTTCCACTGTTTAGGCACATCAGGGGCTCTCTAAACGTGACATGGTGTCCGATCTCAATTCCAGCCAATTCTGCATTGAAAAAGTCAAACGGCGCTCCTTCACTTCTAAGTTCTGCGGTGCGCCCAAAAAGTGGTTTACCCCCACATATGGGGTATTGGCGTATTCAGGAGAAATTGCATAACAAAATTTATGGTTACGTTTCTGTTTTTACACTTGTGAAAATAAAAAAAATGGTTCTGAATTAAGATGTTTGCAAAAAAAAGTTAAATGTTCATTTTTTCCTTCCACATTGTTTCAGTTCCTGTGAAGCACGTAAAGGGTTAATAAACTTCTTGAATGTGGTTTTGAGAACCTTGAGGGGTGTAGTTTTCAGAATGGTGTCACACTTCATTATTTTCTATCATATAGACCCCTCAAAATGACTTCAAATGTGATGTGGTCCCTAAAAAAAAATGGTGTTGTAAAAATGAGAAATTGCTGGTCAACTTTTAACCCTTATAACTCCCTAACAAAAAAAAAATTTGTTTCCAAAATTGTGCTGATGTAAAGTAGACGTGTGGGAAATGTTATTTATTAACTATTTTTCGTGACATATCTCTCTGATTTAAGGGCATAAAAATACAAAGTTTGAAAATTGCAAAATTTTAAAAATTTTCGCCATATTTCCGTTTTTTTCATAAATAATCGCAAGTAATATTGAAGAAATGTTACCACTAACATGAAGTACAATATGTCACGAAAAAAACAATCTCAGAATCAGCGGGATCCATTGAAGCGTTCCAGTTATATCCTCATAAAGTGACAGTGGTCAGAATTGCAAAAATTGGCCCGGTCATTAACCCCTTCATGACCAGGGGATTTTTCGTTTTTCCGTGTTCGTTTTTCGCTCCCCTCCTTCCCAGAGCCATAACTTTTTTATTTTTCCGTCAATTTGGCCATGTGAGGGCTTATTTTTTGCGGGACGAGTTGTACTTTTGAACGACATCATTGGTTTTAGCATGTCGTGTACTAGAAAACGGGAAAAAAATTCCAAGTGCGGTGAAATTGCAAAAAAAGTGCAATCCCACATTGGTTTTTTGTTTGGCTTTTTTGCTAGGTTCACTAAATGCTAAAAATGACCTGCCATTATGATTCTCCAGGTCATTACGAGTTCATAGACACCAAACATGACTAGGTTATTTTTTATCTAAGTGGTGAAAAAAAATTCCAAACTTTGCTAAAAAAAAAAAAAAAAAAAATTGCGCCATTTTCCGATACTCGTAGCGTCTCCATTTTTCGTGATCTGGGGTCGGTTGAGGGCTTATTTTTTGCGTGCCGAGATGAAGTTTTTAATGATAGCATTTCGGTGCAGATACGTTCTTTTGATCGCCCGTTATTGCATTTTAATGCAATGTCGCGGCGACCAAAAAAACGTAATTCTGGCGTTTCGAGTTTTTTTCCCGCTACGCTGTTTAGCGATCAGGTTAATACTTTTTTTTATTTGATAGATCGGGCAATTCTGAGCGCGGCGATACCAAATATGCGTAGATTTGATATTTTTTTTATTGATTTATTTTGATTGGGGCGAAAGGGGGGTGATTTAAACTTTTATGTTTTTTTTATTTTTTTAAACTTTTTTTTTTAACTTTTGCCATGCTTCAATAGCCTCCATGGGAGGCTAGAAGCAGGGACAGCACGATCGGCTCTGCTACATAGCAGCGATCTGCTGATCGCTGCTATGTAGCAGAATTGCACGTGTGCTGTGAGCGCCGACCACAGGGTGGCGCTCACAGCGACGGGCAATCAGTAACCATAGAGGTCTCAAGGACCTCTATGGCTACAATGGAGACGCATCGCCGACCCCCGGACATGTGACGGGGGTCGGCGATGACGTCATTTCCGGCCGCCCGGCCGGAAGTGGAAGTTAAATGCCGCTGTCTGCGTTTGACAGCGGCATTTAACTAGTTAATAGGTGCGGGCAGATCGCGATTCTGCCCGCGCCTATTACGGGCACATGTCAGCTGTTCAAAACAGCTGACATGTCCCGGCTTTGGTGCGGGCTCACCGCGGAGCCCTGCATCAAAGCAGGGGAGCCGGCATCGGACGGTATAGTACGTCCGATGCCGGTAAGGGGTTAAGTACCAAATTGGCTCTGTCACTAAGGGGTTAAGTTTGTGAATAAAGAAAACTTTTTTTTCACGGATTCGGTGAAGCTGCACATTTTCTTATCTTTCTAGTGTGCCTTTTCGGCGATTAAATATAAAATTAATCTTGGGCTGCCCTTTTATCTCAATTTACGAATCCCCACGTCCGCACGCTCAGCTGGTTATTATACGCTACCCAGGTTGGTTTCTGACCCGATAAAAGCCTGTTGTCGGACGGGGCTTATATCTGCCGAGGAACTGGTGGCAGCATACTGTACTGTGTTAGTGAGGAACTCTGACAGCGACGGCCGGGAGGTTTACATATATGTCCTTAGCCGGACTGGTGATGTATATTCCCTCTCACTGGGAGCACCTCAATAACTCGTTCCTCTAACAAAGCCTTTCCAGTGACTATTTGCCCTCGGTGCAGTTCCCTGACTGACCTGGGCAAGTGGTGGTGCCAGAGAGCCGATCCCTGCTGGGTGAGGTGAGGGAAGACTACACACCCCTTCCCCTGTGTGATCCGTCACAGTCGTCCTGCGCCAGGAATGATATCTCCTCAGTGACCAGTCTGTGGTCCTGAGTGATGAATAGAAAAGACCAGACGTGTGGATGGAGAATGGCTCCCTCTGCTGGTCATTCAGTGTAATGAGCTTCACTGCTCACCAGAGGGAGCTGTTTACTATAGTAACTCTCCCCTCACAGATGCGCACGGCCCCTTTAAGAGCTCTGGCTCCTTTACGCAGTGATCAGCTGACTGAGAGTCACGTGGCTCAGCCGGAAGCTGCTGCTGTGCTCGGTCGCAGTCATGTGTGCGGCGATCTGGCTGCAGCTGCTGCTGGCGGTGGTCGCGGCGCTGGGGACCCGTGAGGACAAGGAGACCCGGCAGGTGAGAGAACTGTGGGGAGACTACAACTCCCAGGATTCCCGGAGTGGCTGCAGAACCGCTGCCTCGCTGTTGTGTAGCGCGTCCTGATAGGACTTGTGTTTCTCTGCGCGTTTGGGCTGTTGAGGGACCAGCTGGTATTTGTAGTGCACAGCTGATGGTTATTTTCTTAAAGGGCTAACTCATGGTGTATAAGGCATCAGTCCTGCTGGGAGCTGTAGTTCTACCACAGATACAGGGTGTATTGCTGAGGAGGGGGAGGGATCTGAGCCTGACTCATCTCCAGACTTGAAAGCTCAGCAACCCCTCCCCCACCACAGGTGACTCCGCCCACCTCTCCCAAAACAAGGGGAACTGAGATCGTCTGCTGTGTACAGGAAACGAGCCAAGGAGCCCACTGACCCCGATACTGGAACTTTAAGGTGGCAGAGCATGTGAAGATTGTTCCTGAGGTGCTGGACATTACTGACGGGGAGCCGCTATCAGTCCATGAATTATAGGACATTACTGACGGGGAGCCGCTATCAGTCCATGAATTATAGGACATTACTGACGGGGATCTGCTCCCCTGCTCTAGTTATGGGGCATTACTGATGGGGATCTGCTCCCCTCTAGTTATAGGGCATTACTGATGGGGATCCGCTCCCCTCCTCTAGTTATGGGGCATCACTGATGGGGATCCGCTCCACTCCTCTAGTTATGGAGCATTACTGATGGGGATCTGCTCCACTTCCTCTAGTTATGGGGCATTACTGATGGGGATCCGCTCTTCTCCTTTATTTAGAGGGCATTGGTGATGGGGATCTGCTCCCCTCCTCTAGTTATGGGGCATTACTGATGGGGATCTGCTATCAGTCCATGAATTATAGGACATTACTGATGGGGATCTGCTCCCCTGCTCTAGTTATGGGGCATTACTGATGGGGATCTGCTCCCCTCTAGTTATAGGGCATTACTGATGGGGATCTGCTCCCCTCCTCTAGTTATGGAGCATTACTGATGGAGATCTGCTCCCCTCCTCTAGTTATGGGGCATCACTGGGGATCCGCTCCCCTACTCTAGTTATGGAGCATTACTGATGGAGATCCGCTCCCCTCCTCTAGTTATGGGGCATTACTGATGGGGATCTGCTCCCCTCTAGTTATAGGGCATTACTGATGGGGATCCGCTCCCCTCCTCTAGTTATGGGGCATCACTGATGGGGATCCGCTCCACTTCCTCTAGTTATGGGGCATTACTGATGGGGATCCGCTCTTCTCCTTTATTTAGAGGGCATTGGTGATGGGGATCTGCTCCCCTCCTCTAGTTATGGGGCATTACTGATGGGGATCTGCTATCAGTCCATGAATTATAGGACATTACTGATGGGGATCTGCTCCCCTGCTCTAGTTATGGGGCATTACTGATGGGGATCTGCTCCCCTCTAGTTATAGGGCATTACTGATGGGGATCTGCTCCCCTCCTCTAGTTATGGAGCATTACTGATGGAGATCTGCTCCCCTCCTCTAGTTATGGGGCATCACTGGGGATCCGCTCCCCTACTCTAGTTATGGAGCATTACTGATGGAGATCCGCTCCCCTCCTCTAGTTATGGGGCATTACTGATGGGGATCTGCTCCCCTCTAGTTATAGGGCATTACTGATGGGGATCCGCTCCCCTCCTCTAGTTATGGGGCATCACTGATGGGGATCCGCTCCACTCCTCTAGTTATGGAGCATTACTGATGGGGATCTGCTCCACTTCCTCTAGTTATGGGGCATTACTGATGGGGATCCGCTCTTCTCCTTTATTTAGAGGGCATTGGTGATGGGGATCTGCTCCCCTCCTCTAGTTATGGGGCATTACTGATGGGGATCTGCTATCAGTCCATGAATTATAGGACATTACTGACGGGGATCTGCTCCCCTGCTCTAGTTATGGGGCATTACTGATGGGGATCTGCTCCCCTCTAGTTATAGGGCATTACTGATGGGGATCCGCTCCCCTCCTCTAGTTATGGGGCATCACTGATGGGGATCCGCTCCACTCCTCTAGTTATGGAGCATTACTGATGGGGATCTGCTCCACTTCCTCTAGTTATGGGGCATTACTGATGGGGATCCGCTCTTCTCCTTTATTTAGAGGGCATTGGTGATGGGGATCTGCTCCCCTCCTCTAGTTATGGGGCATTACTGATGGGGATCTGCTATCAGTCCATGAATTATAGGACATTACTGATGGGGATCTGCTCCCCTGCTCTAGTTATGGGGCATTACTGATGGGGATCTGCTCCCCTCTAGTTATAGGGCATTACTGATGGGGATCTGCTCCCCTCCTCTAGTTATGGAGCATTACTGATGGAGATCTGCTCCCCTCCTCTAGTTATGGGGCATCACTGGGGATCCGCTCCCCTACTCTAGTTATGGAGCATTACTGATGGAGATCCGCTCCCCTCCTCTAGTTATGGGGCATTACTGATGGGGATCTGCTCCCCTCCTCTAGTTATGGGGCATTACTGATGGGGATCTGCTCCCTTCCTCTAGTTATGGGGCATTACTGATGGGGATCTTCTCCCCTCCTCTAGTTATGGGGCACTACTGATGGGGATCCGCTCTTCTCCTTTATTTAGAGGGCATTGGTGATGGGGATCTGCTCCCCTCCTCTAGTTATGGGGCACTACTGATGGGGATCCGCTCTTCTCCTTTATTTAGAGGGCATTGGTGATGGGGATCTGCTCCCCTCCTCTAGTTATGGGGCATTACTGATGGGGATCTGCTCTTCTCCTTTATTTAGAGGGTATTGGTGATGGGGATCCGCTCCCCTCTTCTAGTTATGGGGCACTACTGATGGGGATCTTCTCTCTGCAATGACAGATTCTGCTCCTGTCAGTTGTCGGACATCACTCCTCCTCCTTTCCTCCATATTGATGGTTTCCTTTCTTGCAGATTTACCTGCAGTTTAACCCCGGCTTTTCCAACTCCTCTGTGAACTTGCTGCACACCCGGGCGGTGGGAAATGGCAGCACAATCCACTACATCTGGAGCACCATCGGGGCCCCCACTGTGCTGCTCATCTACACGGAGGACGAGCACAGCGAGCTGCGGATCAACTGGACCAAGCTGCTGTCAGCAGATCCCTCCGGAGCCATCACTATGGATCCAGCTGACAGCGTGCTCTACTCCACCGCCCTCGCCTTCACCAGGGTAAGTGACCAGGGATTCTTAGAACGCCCCCTTAAAAGTAATTTCCCATGATGCTTTGCTTGCTTACGTGTGCGGCTTCTCTCCCAGATATTCGAGTATAATGACGTGAACAACACTGCCAACTTCTCCGGCACAGCAGAGCGGTATTTCTACCCAGCCTACGACCTGTCCAACTTTGTCTGGGAGAACGCCAACAACACCCTAAATTCCTCCTCCTTCTCTTTCCGCCTGTCTGGAGTGGATGCATCTGATCCTACAGGGAGCTTCAGAAATGGAAGTGTCAGCTTCAGGGTGAGTGGGGATGGTGGCTATATTCCTCCATACAGCTCACTTTAGGGCAGTGGCCCTTTAAGAATCACAATACCTGACGCTTGTCTCCTCAGGTTTCTGCATATGACAGACCCGGACGGGACACCTCCGCGCCACGGCTCCTCCACACCGCCAACTGCACAAAGCTGGAGTTCAGCATCTCGGGGGTCCAGCCTCGGGGAAATCAGTCCCGATTTGCTGTAGAGATGGTCACACTGGAGAAGAAGTCAGGGTGTAAGACGTTACGGTCTGTCCGCTCCATCGATGATGAGTACACGCCAACCATCTTTAAGGTATGAGGCATCACCAGCTCCAAGGTAGAAAGCAGGTGAGGACGGGCAGACGTCAGTGTATGATGTTGTCATGTGCGTCTCTGCTCTGTTCACCCCCAGATGATGGAGCTGGTGCCCAACTCTCCCAATGCCAGCCATGCTCAGGGCTATTTCCAATGGAAATCGGTGGCTTACGGATCAGTGAATGGCACCAGGTCAAACTCGCTCCCATGTGTTGTGTATGACCCTAAGGGTGTGAACGGGACCCTGAGTGTCCCCCATATCATCCAGGCCTTCTACGGGGAGCAGCTGATCCACCAGTACAACATGGAAGTTCTGAATGTGTCTTTCGGGATCGCAGAAGGCGACTTCTACGATAAAAACATGTTCCTAGGGTGGTGAGTGTACCCCTTTTGTCCTAACCCCCTGACCTGTGTCCTACATCCTACCCCACCTCGGTGTGTGTCCTGCCTTTTCTAGTCTCTGTATACTGTCTTCCCCCTCTCTCTGACCTCGGCTTTTGCGTCCTGCCTCCCCTCTGACCCTGGCCTCTGCTGTCCTTCCTTCTCTCCTCCTTCCGTGGTCTCTGTGACATGCCTCGTACTGATGGATTCCTGCTTGTAGGTCGGCTCTGGTGGGATACGGCCTTCCACCTCGTGACTCTTTCTCCATCCTGGTGATCTGTATCATGGCGGTGGCGCTGGGGACCCCATTGCTGCTGTTGATAGTTGGAGCCATCGTTGTCTCGTTTAAGAAGAAAAGCGCTTACTCCAGCTATGAGCCCATTAACTAGAGGCCGGACAGGGACAACTCCTCCCATCATTTGCACATACTGACGTTCACACAGCAATAACTCAGGTCTGGTGGCGCCAATTCAGGGACCTACGATCCGGATGGGACAATTGTAACGACTGGTTCAATCATCTGTTGTGACCTCCCGGGTGACGCAGAAGAGGCTGCTCCATCCATTACTTTCATTTTCCAGTAATCTTGCCTTCCTTCTTGCTGTAGTTTTGCACATACAGCCACCAATTTATGAAATATTTCCCAGAATGCATTGGAGCGTACTGATTATGGTACCTCAGCGTCGTACTTGCTTTGGATGTGACTGAAGTAGGAATAATGTTACCAATACATTGTAGGTAAAATATTCTCCATCTTTGTCACGTGACATTCCAGCCTTCTAAAATAAGGCGATCACTGATATTCCACTCCCCCCCCCCCCCCCCAATTATTGCACTGTTCAGAGTTTTTTGTTTTTCATTGCTAATGTTTAATTCTCTTTTTTTTTTTTAACATCCTTTTTACTTGAATTTTTTTGTGGTTTTGACTGTCTGTAAACGATGATTTAGGGTTTTTTAAACTTTGCTTTCAATAAAAAAGAGAAGTTTCTAAAGTTTCGGTTGCCAATCTCGAAGGCACATAAAGTTTCAATAGCTGACCAATTTCTACTCCTGTTCCATTCAGAGCTGCAGTCACACATGACTTTTTGCCATTTTATGTGTAGTTGTTATATTAGCATGCTGACAAATTTTGGATTGCAGCTCTGGGTGTGACTGGAATAGAAGAATAGAAAGATTTACACCTATGTGTTTTTACATTTCGGAGATAAAAAAAAAAAAAAAGTTATACAATGCTTCATAAGGTAAAATATTTTATTTTTCCCCTCTATAAAAACTAGGGTTAAACGATATACAGCATAAAATACAAGTTACCAGTCAGGGAGCATTGACACTTTGCATTCTAGAAAAGCGGAAAAAACGTCAGTTTTGCTAAACAGTGGTGAAAATAATTCAAACACAAACTAATTTATGGTTTAAATTGGAAAATACTTGCGCACGTTGATTGAAATCTGCACACCTGGAGGTGAGATTGGTGCCCATAGCGCTCCCCATAGTTCAAATTCCCACAGGATCTGCAGCACAAAATAACATGACCAGATGTGCTTGTTTCAATAAATTATATATAAAACGAGAGAAATCCTTTTAGTCTTGTGATATAAATGGATATAGGCCATCTGCCTGCTTTTTGTAACAACCTTAAGAGCTCATGGTCTGAGCACAGTCTGTTTGTTAGTTTCCTGCCCAAACTCGACAGTCTTAGGGTGCGTGTCCATTGTCCGGATTTACGGCGCTTTGGACGGAGCGGAAAACCCGCTCTGCCCAAAGCGCCGCCCTCTTCTGAACGCAGAGTGATTCCGGATGTGTTCATTACACACATCCGGAATCTCCGCACCCATTTATAGGGCCCTGTGATTTACCTTGCGGCGACGGAGCATCGCCACAAGGTAAACAGACATGCTGCGTTCTAAAAAAAGCGCCGCATGTCCGTAAATGCAGGGCCGCCGGGTGCATGTTTGCATGCATAGTGGAGACGGGATTTCATAAAATCCCCTCCACTATGTTGTAATATCTGGACGCTGCGGGTTGAACGCTGCGGTTGTATGCAGCGTTCAATTCGCAGCTAATCCGGATGTAAACCGGCCCGTGGACACGTACCCTTACAGGCATTTAAGATACTGTCAAGTTCAAAGTGTGAGTGAGACCCGCAAACGGTTTGTGCTCAAACAGAGATCAACAGAGATTTGTATGAGCCCTTAGAAAAACTTCTCATCTTCTGTCCACTCAAAGCAAAATGCGAACAAGGTGACAGCTTCTGTCCAAGTCTTCTCACTCACGGTAACCAGAATTTATGTAAATTTGACTGACTGGTTTTGGGCAAGAAGGACCATTTCTGCCCTGACATAGTGCATATACATGCATATACTATTTACTATCACTCCATTTTCCTACGTAAACGCGTCTGACTGTGGTCATTATTTTAGTTTATCATCTGTAACAAAGTCTTAGAAAAAGCACATCTTGAAGGTTCCTTCTACCGTCTAATGGGGAAACCACTTCCTTAAATGGTAAAATTTGTCTGTTGCCCTATAGATGATTAATGTCCAGTGTGTGAAGATGGCAACTCCCAAGAAGCAAATGCTGTACCCATTGTTCCTTTGCAGGTGGATGTTCTTGCATCATCATATTTGAAGTCTCATTGAATGTTATGCCCAGGAATGTTGTTCTTGATATTCATCTAACTTTCCTGCATTTCACTGTTATTCCATGGCGCGTTCCCCTGTCTCAGGATCGACTCCCACATCTGTCTCTAAAAGTCCAGCAAAAAATTGGTTACACAGTGACAAATAACAAGTTATAAAACAGAAGAAATCAAAGCGGATAGCGGTCTAAAAACTTGACTAGGGGTGCAAGTGGACCCCATTACAGTGCCCTAAATATAAAGTGTTGAACATCAGTAAATGAGATGCATAATTTTTGTTATCTGACAGATACATTGTAATATATTCTAAAGATTATTACACCAGTAACCTCTTGAGATCTGCACAGCATTGCTCTTGTCTCTTTCCTTTGACAGATGCAAATAAATATTCTGCAGATTATTAAACATTATTTATAGAAATCAACATCCATATGCTGTAGACTTACCCATGCTGGAGATGCTGGGGGAAGGAGGAGATATCATGTGACGCTGATGTGGTGCCTCACGGTACGACACAGAAGAATAGGCAGAATCTGTGCCTGGGTCTAGGTCTGCATGGATCTGTATAGAGTCTATGACTTGATGAGGGAGGGGGAGATCTGGAGACAGCGGCAAGTCAGACACAGGATGGATGGCTGGCAATGGTTCTAGCACTACCCCGTCGTCAAGTTCACCATTAAAAATGTTGGCGTTTGCCATCTGGGACTCATTGCTACTTGTTTGTTCCACTACATTAAATGTGGAAACTGTGGGGTAGGTGGGTGACCATTTTTCCTTGTTTTTCGAAGGTAACACATCAACGTGGTGGACATCTAGAAGACAGAAGTCATTGCTTAGTCTGATACAGAATATCTTATTTCAAGCTCCAAATCTGTGGCATTGGGTTGAATATTTTTTTTTATACTGGCCTATATCCCAGATTGTCTAGTGTGCCACTTGTGGGCACATATATATTTATACTGCTTTTATTGCTTTCATTTCCAGCTGTATATATAGGCATGAAGTGAGCTCCCTTAGTGGTGTCAGGAGGCAGACTACTCTATTATATGGCTACAATAAGATCTGTTTTCCTTGGGTGAAGCAGTATTGTTTATGAGGGGCATTGCCATAATGTAAGCAGTTGTTATAACGTTGCATCATGTACTTATGTGCATTCTCAAGTCTTCTTGAAAGATCTTTCAGAATGTGAAAAATAGCGCCACACCAGTTGATAGGCTGGGCCTGGTATTGCAACTGAAAGCCAACGATGGCATATAAAAGAGAAGGGTGACTAGATAAGTCATGCAATGACAGCTGTATGTTCTGGCTGAGGCAATGGAAATCTTTTTTTTTTTTTTGTGTGTGTGTCTGTGATCACAGCTGGAAAAACCAGTCCAACTACTTTTACAAGGAATCAGTGCCAGGACTGAGAGCGCTCTATTAACTGTTTATTGCCCTACATCCAGTAGGATTTTATATATCCTGTACAAGAATTCATGTTACGCCACCTATTGGTTGCCAGTGGGTACTGCAAATCGGCAACTCGCACCCCGTCACCCTGGTTCACTAAGCCCATTAATGAGCCTCCCACAGCTCGGACCCTATACTACCCTCGGTGAAAACTCACGGCGTACAGCACTGGTAGGTGCGGCTCACAACGGACTCTTGGCACCCCCTAGATTTATCCCGAGGGAGAGAAGTTTTATAGTCTTAGATCTGCCCCAACCTGTCTGACTAAGGAATACAATATCACGGTATGTGAGGGAGCGCTGCAAATATTACATCAGATCTGTATATTTATCTATAGCTGGCCCCAGATCCAGAGGTAAAGTGTGGCCCTTGGCAAAGGATAAAAGAGGGGCCCAAATGTAAGACTGTTAAGTGCTGGTTGCACTCGTTATCCGGCCTCTTAAGGCTTCTTTTACACTTGCCGTGGTTTTGCGGTCTCAATAGATTTCTATGGGGCCGCAAAAACGGGCTGCGAAAAATCACAGGTGGGCCATATTTACCGCCATGAAAAAATATTGAGCTTGCTCGATATTTTTCATGGCTTATAGACACGGCCCCCATTGTAAATCAATGGAGCCGCAAAAATAATGGAAGGTTGTTTGTGGGATGCGCCGTCACTTCCGGTTTAGCGGATCGCTTTCCCTCCTCCCCCTCCCCCCCCCCCCAATACTTTTGCTATAGTATTGGGAACCTGAAAAACGGCGATCCGCAAGTTTTTTGTGGTCCGATATTGCGGCAGACCTTGAAAACCCGGTAAGTGTAGAAGAAGCCTTACAGTGCGACGAGGAGAGATGGGGACAGAGCGAGAGCCAATACGATTGCTCTGTTCCCATATGGCAGCATTATTTATTGACAACACACCTGTGTACAACAAGCAATGTGCAGCCGAGAACCAAGATGCTTGTTCCGACATAAAATATCCAATCACCGGATGAATGAGCAGATCTCTCTGATGTTCAGCAAATGAAGATATTAACCTAAAAATGCTCATCTGCAAAGCCGGTATATTTATATGGATAGGACGCACGCACACACTCAATGCTACACACACTATATGTTACACACTCTTGTAGACACAATGTTACGCACACTGTTACACCATATGTTATAGACGCACATATTTTTATAAAAACACTCACTGCTACATACACACTGTTACAGACTGTTATATACAACTACACAACGTTACAGACAAACGGTATGTTACATTATGTGTTATATACACACACACACTATGCTACATATACATACACTATATGTTACACAGTGGAACACTCAGTGCTACACACACACTGTATGTAGTGTACAATTTGCTGTTTTCTGATAGACCTGTATCCAGGCAGCAGCTCCGTGTTGTATCCAAGGGTCATTCTGGATGTGAAAACAGTAATCTAAAAATTTAAACACTAAAAGCACTGATACAACTTGACCAAAGGTAAAAACTTAAAATTAGAGGCAAAATTTTGATTACTATAATACTGTCCCCTATGTACAAGAATATAACTACTATAATACTGCCCCATATGTACAAGAATATAACTACTATAATACTGCCCCCATGTACAAGAATATAACCACTATAATACTGCCCCCATGTACAAGAATATAACTACTATAATACTGCCCCCATGTACAAGAATATAACTACTATAATACTGCCCCATGTACAAGAATATAACTACTATAATACTGCTTCTATCTACAAGAATATAACTATAATACTACCCCCTATCTACAAGAATATACCTACTATAATATTGCTGCTATGTCCAAGAATATAACTACTATAATACTGTTCCTATGTACAAGAATATAACTACTATAATACTGCCCCCCATGTAGAAGAATATAAGTACTATAATACTGCCCCATATGTACAAGAATATAACTACTATAATACTGCCCCATATGTACAAGAATAACTACTATAATACTACCCCATATGTACAAGAATATAACTACTATAATACTGCCCCATATGTACAAGAATATAACTACTATAATACTACCCCATATGTACAAGAATATAACTACTATAATACTGCCCTTATGTACAAGAATATAACTACTATAATACTGCCCACTATGTACAAGAATATAACTACTATAATACTGCCCCTATTTACAGGAATATAACTACTATAATACTGCTCCTATGTACAAGAATATGCAGTGGGTACGGAAAGTATTCAGATCCCTTTACATTTTTTCACTGCAGCCATTTGGTAAATTCAAAAAAAGTTCATTTTTTTATCATTAATGTACACTGTGCACCCCATCTAGACTGAAAAAAAACAAATGTAGAAATTTTTGCAAATGTAATAAAAAAATAAAAACTGAAATATCACATGATTATAAGTTTTCAGACCCTTTGTTCAGGCACTCATATTTAAGTCACATGTTGTCCATTTCCTTGTGATCCTCCTTGAGATGGTTCTACTCCTTCATTGGAGTCCAGCTGTGTTTAATTAAACTGATAGGACTTGATTTGGAAAGGCACACACCTGTCTATATAAGACCACACACCTCACAGTGCATGTCAGACCAAATGAAAATCATGAGGTCAAAGGTACTGGACAAGGAGCTCAGAGACAGAATTGTGGCAAGGCACAGATCTGACCAAAGTTAGAACAGAATTTCTGCAGTACTCAAGGTTCCTAGAAGCACAGTGGCCACCATAATCCTTAAAGGGACACTGTCACCTGGATTTGGAGGGAACAATCTTCAGCCATGGAGGCGGGGTTTTTGGGTTTTTGATTCACCCTTTCCTTACCCGCTGGCTGCATGCTGGCTGCAATATTGGATTGAAGTTCATTCTCTGTCCTCCGTAGTACATACCTGCACAAGGTGCAATCTTGCCTTGCGCAGGCGTGTACTATGGAGGACAGAGAATAAACTTCAATCCAATATTGCAGCCAGCATGCAGCCAGCGGGTAAGGAAAGGGTGAATCAAAAACCCCAAAACCCCGCCTCCATGGATGAAGATTGTTCCCTCCAAATCCAGGTGACAGTGTCCCTTTAAATGGAAGAAGTTTGGGACCACCAGAAGTCTTTCTAGACCTGGCTGTCCAGCCAAACCGCAATCGTAGGAGAAGAACCTTGGTTAGAGAAGTGGAGAAGAGCCCCAAGATCACTGTCTCTGAGCTCCAGAGATGCAGTAGGGAGATGGGAGAAAGTTCCACAAAGTCAACTATCACTGCAGCCCTCCACCAGTCGGGACTTTATGGCAGAGTGGCCCGATGGAAGCCTCTCCTCAGTGCAAAACATATGAAAGCCTGCACAGAGTTTGGTAAAAAACACATGAAGGACTCCCAGACTATGAGAAATAAGGTTCCCTGGTCTGATGAGACGAAGATAGACCTTTTTGGTGATAATGCTAAGTGGTATGTGTGGAGAAAACCAGGCACTGCTCATCACCTGCCCAATACAATCTCAACAGTGAAACGTGGTGGTGGCAGCATCATGCTATGGGGGGTGTTTTTCAGCTGCAGGGACAGGACAACTGGTTGTCATTAATCCTAAAGAATTTAGGGCACCCACACTAGCATAGAAGGGGTGCCAGGATGTAAGTAAAGAGGTCCAGTGCATATAAATACAGAAAACCAAAAAAGAAAGGAAGCACCGACAGAACCAATATCACAAATATATAGTAATTTTTATTAAACAAAAAAGATTAAAAACATATCACAACAGGAGCACAGGACAAACGACAGGGATCACACCACAAAGGGTGGCAACATGGTGTCCACCAGGCAAACCAATGTTCAGAAAAAATGACCACAGCAAATCTTGTTAATATATACCCAAATAGAAAGCAACAGTGCAGAGTCTATGGGGGTGCGTGAATAAATACCAAAGTCTATGGAGCACCAACAAGGAGCTGTGTCCAGAAAGGACGTGCAGAAGATGAGCATTAGATGTAATAGAAGGAGGTTTACCTGCGGAGACCACGATGTCACTCACCCCGACGCGCGTTTCGGCTCCGTGCCTTCTTCCGGGGGTATGGCATTAAAGATAACAGGCAGGATTTTAAAGGCTGTAACAGCCAATCCGAGTGGCCGTAACACAAAGACCCATATGTCGGCGCATGCGCAGTCGGCCGCATCCAGAAGGCAGAGCGACACCGAGGGCGTCAAGCAAGGCCAAGACCCACGTCACCAGATCCGCCCACGTGAAGTCACATGAGCGGAAGAGATGGCAGAGATCCAGCCGAGCCAGAAGAGACGCCGTCAGCATCGCCTGGCAACAGAGCGCCGGCACCCATGCGAACTGGGTCAGGTAAGTATGTATAGGGACGGCACACAGCACAATACCATTAACTCTGCGAAGCCCATTGAGATGTCAAAAGCAAATATCAACTATTGCGGGCAAATGGACAAATAGGACAAATGGGGAATATCATACATAAACTGGGAACAATTAAAGTGCATAGTGCTACGTAATATAAATAGTACAAGTGGAAATAACAATACAAAATATGCATAGTAAAAGCGGCACGAATCACTATAGCCAGTAGCAATGTGTACAAATAGCTTAACAATAGCAACAAACATATGATAGGAAAACAGTATATCAAAATACACAGTGATTACAGTAATAAGGAATACTGAGCATATAAAAGGAAGTGTGTAACGAAGGGACCTGGCACCATCAGACCTGAGGTAATGTAGCTTGATTTTTTGTTATATATCTTGCCACTTTGGAACTATATTAATGCCAATTATCGTCATAATATGCCACTTGGCGTAATGATCATGGTATGATATGTGAGATCTATATATGTGGCAGAAAGGATTGTGTTTATAACACATGCCTCAGGTCTATGGTGTGTTTTCTACTGATATACATCGCCATCATTTGTGTTGTCTTGTAATTGTACTTCTAATAAAGTTTTGGTATTTGTTTATATTTTGAGGTCTGTCTTGTGCATTTTTTATAGGTTTATATAAAGAATATAACTACTATAATACTGCTCCTATGTACAAGAATATAACTATTATAATACTGCTCCTATATACAAGAATATAACTACTATAATACTGCTCCTATGTACAAGAATATAACTACTATAATACTGCTCCTATGTACAAGAATATAACTACTATAATACTGCCCCTATGTTCAAGAATATAACTACTATAATACTGCCCCCTATGTGCAAGAATAAACCTACTATAATACTGCTCCTATGTACAAGAATATAACTACTTTAATACTGCTTCTATATACAAGAATATAACTATTATAATAC
Organism: Ranitomeya imitator; assembly: GCF_032444005.1. Taxonomy (NCBI): domain Eukaryota; kingdom Metazoa; phylum Chordata; class Amphibia; order Anura; family Dendrobatidae; genus Ranitomeya; species Ranitomeya imitator. The sequence goes on from NC_091282.1 coordinate 659,312,362, forward strand.
TGCCCCTATGTACAAGAATATAACTACTATAATACTGCCCCCTATGTACAAGAATATAACTGCTACAATACTGCCCCTATTTACAGGAATATAACTACTATAATACTGCCCCCTATGTACAAGAATATAATTGCTATAATACTGCCCCTATGTACAAGAATATAACTGCTATAATACTGCCCCTATGTAGAAGAATACACAGTTATATGAAACAGTTTGGGCACCCCTATTAATCTTAAGCTTAATGTTTTATAAAAATTGTTTTTTTTGCAACAGCTATTTCCGTTTCATATATCTACTAACTGTTGGACACAGTAATGTTTCTGCCTTGAAATGAGGTTTATTGTACTAACAGAAAATGTGCAATCTGCATTCAAACAAAATTTGACAGGTGCATAAGTATGGGCACCCTGTTATGATCCGGTGACCTTGGAGCTGCATGAGAACTTTCACTGGAGAAGGTGGCCCCTATACTGACCGCAATCCTGAACTTAACACCGTAACTAGAAGTAGCCGTGGAGTGTACCTGACACACCTAGACACCTCGTCACAGCCGGAGGACTAAATACCCCTAAAGATGGAAATTGGAATACTATCTTGCCTCAGAGAAAATCCCCAAAGGATAGACAGCCCCCCACAAATATTGGCGGTGAGTCAGAGAGGAAAAAACATACACAGGCAGAAAAACAGGATTTAGCACAGGAGGCCACTCTAGCTAGATAGGACAGGATAGGACAGAGTTCTGTGCGGTCAGTACTAAAACCCTTCAAAACATCCACAGCAGAATATACAAAAAACTTCCTACATCTAACTAAAAGATGTAGGAGCGTAAATCTGCAACTCCAGTGAATCCTACAATCAGAGCAGGAATAAAACTGAAACAAGCACACAGCAGTGTGCCACAGATACAAAAACCAAACACTTATCTTTGCTGAATTTGGCAGCAAGCAGGAGAAGCCAGAAAGTGATCCAACACTTCACAAGGAACATTGACAACTGGCAAGGGCTAAAGGATCCTGCGCACCTAAATATCCCAGTCAGAATTGTAATCATCCGATACACCTGGCCAGGACTGCGAGTCACAGACAACTGCATTCCCACCTACAACCACTGGAGAGAACCCAAGAGCAAAATTCACAACAGCACCCCACCAGAAAAGTGACATTAATATTTAGTAGATCCTCCTTTTGCAAAAATAACAGCCTCTAGTCGCTTCCTGTAGCTTTTAATGAGTTCCTGGATCCTGGATGAAGGTATTTTTGACCATTCCTCTTTACAAAACAATTCCAGTTCGGTTAAGTTTGATGGTCGCCGAGCATGGACAGCCCTCTTCAAATGATCCCACAGATGTTCAATGATATTCAGGTCTGGGGACTGGGATGGCCATTCCAGAACAGTGTAATTGTTCCTCTGCATGAATGCCTGAGTAGATTTGGAGCGGTGTTTTGGATGATTGTCTTGCTGAAAGATCCATCCCCTGCATAACTTCAACTTTGTCACTGATTCATGAACATTATTGTCAAGAATCTGCTGATACTGAGAGGAATCCATGCGTCCCTCAACTTTAACAAGATTCCCGATGCCGGCATTGGCCACACAGCCCCAAAGCATGATGGAACCTTGACCAAATTTTACTGTGGGTAACAAGTGCTTTTCTTGGAATGCTGTGTTTTTTGGCCGCCATGCATAACGCCTTTTTGTATGACCAAACAACTCAATCTTGGTTTCATCAGTCCACAGGACCTTCTTCCAAAAAGAAATTGGCTTCTCCAAATGTGCTTTTGCATACCTCAGCTGACTCTGTTTGTGGCGTGCTTGCAGAAACGGCTTCTTTCGCATCACTCTCCCATACAGCTTCTCCTTGTGCAAAGTGCGTTGTATAGTTGACCGATGCACAGTGACACCATCTGCAGCAAGTTGATGCTGCAGCTCTCTGGAGGTGGTCTGAGGATTGTCCTTAACTGATCTCACCATTCTTCTTCTCTGCCTTTCTGATGTTTTTCTTGGCCTGCCACTTCTGGCCTTAACAAGAACTGTACCTGTGTTCTTCCATTTCCTTACTATGTTCCTCACAGTGGAAATTGACAGGTTAAATCTCTGAGACAGCTTTTTGTATCCTTCCCCTGAACAACTATGTTGAATAATCTTTGTTTTCAGATCATTAGACAGTTGTTTTGAGGCGCCCATGATGCCACTCTTCAGAGGAGATTCAAACAGGAGAACAACTTGCAAGTGGCCACTTTAAGTAGCTTTTCTCATGATTGCATACACCTGGCTATGAAGTTCAAAGCTCAATGAGGTTAGAAAACCAAAAAAAGTGCTTAGTAAGTCAGTAAAAAGTAGGTAGGAGTATTTAAAACAAGAAAATGATAAGGGTGCCCATACTTATGCACCTGTCAAATTTTGTTTGAATGTAGATTGCACATTTTCTGTTAGTACAATAAACCTCATTTCAAGGCAGAAACATTACTGTGTCCAACAGTTATTAGATATATGAAACTGAAATAGCTGTTGCAAAAAAACAGTTTTTATAAAACATTAAGCTTAAAATTAATAGGGGTGCCCAAACTTTTTCATATAACTGTAACTACTATAATACTGCTTCCTATGTACAAGAATATAATTACTATAAGGCTATGTGCACACGTTGCGGATTAGGCTTAGGAATTTCTGGTGCGGATTCTGCCTCTCCTGGCAAAAAACGCACCTGCGGATTTGTCACGTTTTTTGTGCGTTTTTGCTGCGGTTTTCTTGCGGATTTGCTGTGGTTTTTACCCCTGCGGTTTTCTATAATGAAATGGGTACAAAAACGCTGCAGATTCGCAAAAAAGAAGTGACATGCTACTTGTTTTAAACCGCAGCGGATTTTCCGCAAAGTGTGCACAGCATTTTTTTTTCTCATTGATTTACATTGTACTGTAAATCAATTGCGGATCTGCAGCGTTTCTGCACCGCAAAAAAACGCTGCGGATCCGCAGAGAATCCGCAACGTGTGCACATACCCTTAATCAGTTGCGGATCTGCAGCGTTTCTGCACTGCAAAAAAACGCTGCGGATCAGCAGAGAATCCGCAACATGTGCACATACCTTAATACTGCCCCTATGTACAAGAATATAACTTCTTGGCCAGTTATGTAGTATATTGCCCAGTTAAGTAGTATATTGCCCAGTGACGTAGTATACAGCACAGAACCACGTAGTATATTGCCCAGTGACGTAGTATACAGCACAGAGCCACGTAGTATATTGGCCAGTCACGTAGTATATTGCCCAGCTACGTAGTATATTGCCCAGCCAGGTTTGTCACAGGTTAAAAAATAAACATATACTCACCTTTCCGAGGGCCCCTTGTAGCCACGGCAGCTTCCGGTCCCAGGGTTGGTATGAGCGCAGAACCTGTGATGACATTGCGGTCACATGACCGTGACGTCATAGCAGGTCTTTCTAGCGCAGGGCCTGTGATGACGTCTCGGTCACATGACCGTGACGTCATGGCAGGTCCTTCTCCCATACGATCTTTGCCACCGGAACCTGCAACGGAAGATGGCAGCCGGCGCGAGCGACTACGGAGGGTGAGTATAGTAGGTTTTTTTTTTTTATTATTATTTTTAACATTACATTTTTTACTATTGATGCCGCATAAACAGCGTCAATAGTAAAAAGTTGGGGACACACAGGGTTAATAGCGGCAGTAACAGTGCGTTACCCGCGGCATAACGCGGTCCGTTACCGCTGACATTAACCCTGTGTTAGCGGTGACCGGAGGGGAGTATGCGGGCGACAGACACTGACTGCGGGGAGTAAGGTGCGGCCATTTTCTTCCGGACTGTGCCCATCGCTGATTGTTCGCGGCAGCCATGACAGGCAGCTGGCAAGACCAATCAGCGAATGAATAACCGTGACAGAAAGAAAGAAGGACAGACGGAAGTGACCCTTAAACAATTATATAGTAGATAATACTGCTCCTATGTACAAGAATATAACTACTATAATACTGCCCCTATGTACAAGAATATAACTACTATAATACTGTCCCTATGTACAAGAATATAACTACTATAATACTGCCCCCTATGTGCAAGAATATAACTACTATAACACTGCTCCTATGTACAAGAATATAACTACTATAATACTGCCCCTATGTACAAGAATATAACTACTATAATACTGCCCCTATGTACAAGAATATAACTACTATAATACTGCCCCTATGTACAAGAATATAACTACTTTAATACTGCCCCCTATGTACAAGAATATAACTACTATAATACTGCTCCTATGTACAAGAATATAACTACTATAATACTGCCCCTATGTACAAGAATATAACTACTATAATACTGCCCCTATGTACAAGAATATAACTACTATAATACTGCTCCTATGTACAAGAATATAACTACTATAATACTGCTCCCTATGTACAAGAATATAACTGCTATAATACTGTCCCTATGTACAAGAATATAACTACTATAATACTGCCCCCTATGTACAAGAAAATATCTACTATAATACTGCTCCTATGTACAAGAATATAACTACTATAATACTGCCCCATGTACAAGAATATAACTACTATAATACTGCCCCATGTACAAGAATATAACTACTATAATACTGCCCCTATGTACAAGAATATAACTACTATAATACTGCCCCATGTACAAGAATATAACTACTATAATACTGCCCCTATGTACAAAAATATAACTACTATAATACTGCCCCTATGTACAAGAATATAACTACTATAATACTGCTCCTATGTACAAGAATATAACTACTATAATACTGCTCCCTATGTACAAGAATATAACTGCTATAATACTGCCCCTATGTACAAGAATATAACTACTATAATACTGTTCCCTATGTACAAGAATATAACTACTATAATACTGCCCCCTATGTACAAGAATATAACTACTATAATACTGCTCCTATGTACAAGAATATAACTACTATAATACTGCCCCATGTACAAGAATATAACTACTATAATACTGCCCCATGTACAAGAATATAACTACTATAATACTGCCCCTATGTACAAGAATATAACTACTATAATACTGCTCTTATGTACAAGAATATAACTACTATAATACTGCCCCCTATGTACAAGAATATAACTACTATAATTCTGCCTCCTATGTACAAGAATGTAAGTACTATAATACTGCTCCTATGTACAAGAATATAACTACTATAATACTGTTCCCTATGTACAAGAATATAACTACTATAATACTGCCCCCTATGTACAAGAATATAACTACTATAATACTGCTCCTATGTACAAGAATATAACTACTATAATACTGCCCCATGTGCAAGAATATAACTACTATAATACTGCCCCATGTACAAGAATATAACTACTATAATACTGCCCCTATGTACAAGAATATAATTACTATAATACTGCCCCTATGTACAAGAATATAACTACTATAATTCTGCCTCCTATGTACAAGAATGTAAGTACTATAATACTGCTCCTATGTACAAGAATATAACTACTATAATACTGCTCCTATGTACAAGAATATAACTACTATAATTCTGCCTCCTATGTACAAGAATATAACTACTATAATACTCCTATGTACAAGAATATAACTACTATAATACTGCTCCTATGTACAAGAATATACTATAATTCTGCCTCCTATGTACAAGAATGTAAGTACTATAATACTGCTCCTATGTACAAGAATATAACTACTATAATTCTGCCTCCTATGTACAAGAATGTAAGTACTATAATACTGCCCCTATGTACAAGAATATAACTACTATAATACTGCTCCTATGTACAAGAATATAACTACTATAATACTCCTATGTACAAGAATATAACTACTATAATACTGCCCCTATGTACAAGAATATAACTACTATAATACTGCTCCTATATACAAGAATATAACTACTATAATACTGCTCCTATGTACAAGAATATAACTACTATAATTCTGCCTCCTATGTACAAGAATGTAAGTACTATAATACTACAGTTTATGAACAGGAATATCATGCCTGTCATATGTAATACTGTGCAGGCAGTTTTTACTTACTTTGGTCAATAGAGTTTGCAATGTAAATCTGTGGAAGAATACTGTAGTTTGGGGTGTGATGATTCTGTAATGTCAGGGGTACTATTGCAGTTGTGCACTCTCATGACCCTCATGCTGCATGACAACAATGTTAACCACTAAGCTCCTTATCCACAGTGATGAACACAGAAAACCCCACCTCCACTTCCACTGTAAAGCTGTCTGTCGCCAATGTCGTGACCACATGTGGTACCACCACTCACCATAACTGCTGCTGCTGCTGCGAGATCTGCGCTCACATTTCCCAAAGGGAAATCTCTGGAAAGTCCTCCTAAAAATGCATTGCTTTCTCCTGCTGGGAGTCCGCTCTGCAGCCATCGTTGAGCTATCAGATCGCTCTGCTGTCCTCTCTTCCTGGATTATGAGGTGGAAGGTGGAGTCATCTAGTTGTGTGACAGCTGACAGGAACTAAAGCAGCTGATTATCTATTCTATTATAGAGAACAAGGTGAGGGAGAGGCAGAGACATACACAGATATGTGGGGTCCTGAATAGGTGGTGAGAGAAACAGAGAGGTAGAGGCCGGAAGCCTAAAACAGAAATATGGAGAAAACCAGGGGATTGTAAGCCAACAGTAAGCTGCCGTACAAGGAGAGAGAGACAGCAAAATATACTGTGAGCCTATGAGGGAACCAGAGATAAAGAGAGAGATTGGAGGTAGGTCAAGAAAATAAAAAGAAGAGTTAACAAGGTTGAAAAATAGAGACAGGGAAAATGATATGCCCAGAAACTAGAATAGAGAAGCACAGAAAAGGAAGGAGAGAGAAGAGGAAGAAAGGATAAGTCACTCACTAAGTCTAAAAGGTGGCTTACGTATAAAAGAGGGACTAAAAGACCCCTACTGGTTAAGGCCATGAACAGCTCCTACTTTTGGCATCCACTACTTGTTTGTCCTTCAATCTTTTACTATAGGCAAGGGTAGCACCACACCAGCTCTTTTATTTGTTAATGTTCATAATACACAAAATGATGGGGAAACCTGCTTTTATGATATATGTAACCTTGACCTAAAGTTAAATGACCCCCAAACCTCTGACCCTTCAACAATATTATGAGCTAAAGCATGAGAGTGTAGACAATCATAGTTTGAAAAAGAAAGATATGGTGCCCCTCACAGGCACCAGGGACATCATGAAAACTCTATAAGAGTCAACAACATTGACTACATATCACAAAAGAAGGTTTCCAATAATGTGCAGGAAATAAGTGTGTACCACTAAATTACCCTAAACAGGCTGGGGTGGCTGTGGAGCCCATAGCGGTCCCATAAGTAGTTTTGTTTAAGTATACTGGCTAAACTCTTGATAACTTAGTGTGTATATACATTCATTGAAGAAGTTAAAAAAAAAACGATTTACCTACATATCAAGTGTTGGTACCCTTGTAGATAGTAGTTACTAAAATGCCACCTTTATTCAAATGGACCTTACAGAAATGACAAGCCAAGCATCTTAGAAAATTCAGACAAAAAAATTGCAATTCCACAATTGCTTTTTTTTTTCTTTGTTTACCATGTTAACTATATGGAGAAAGGACCTGATAGCTTTTTTTTTAAATGCAAGTATTGACAAAACATTCGCTTATGTCTGTCGACATTTTCTGAGAACTTTTCACATTTTCAATTTCTGGTTGATGGGTTGTGTGATGGGTTACTTTTTTGTGCCTGAGTTAACATTTTTATTGATACCATTTGGAGTTAGATACGATGCTTAGATTGTCTCTTATTACATTTTATTATGTAATTCTGGAGTTTAGATTTTTTTTCCGGGGTACCGCAGTTCATTTTATATTTTGCTAGATCTGGCTTTCATAGACATAACAAAACCAAACGTGTATTTTTTTTCTTTTAATATGGGAAAAGGGGGTGATTTTACCTTTTTTATTTCTTTGAATTTTGTAAAACATTTTTTTCACTTTCTACTGTATTTGTTAGTCCCCTTAGGTGATCATCCGAATGCGTGCACTATACACAGCAATAACACAGTACTGTGTGAAAATCACGCTCTCCTATGAACACCCACAGGATGGCATTTAGAGATGAACCATCACAACAGGTATGGGGGGACCCCGGATCATCAAGGCAACTTATCTGCGCCACGCGCTCACATCAAGGACTCATAGAATGATGCACTCCCTGTCAGAAGATGAAAATCGAACGATTATTCAGACAAATATTATGTTTCACGGATATACATTTCCGATGATATTGCACAATGCATCTTTAAGATGAAGCCGTCCATTTTCGGTGGAAAGCGAAACGTCCAAACAGAAAAAAATTTAATTAATGGGAAAAAAATTATTATTCAATCCCCTCTGTTTACTAAATAAAAATTCTCTTGTGTCACCATTTATGGCAAAAGTTCAATTTGAGAGGAACATAATAGCAAAACCCCCTCACAATACTTTTGCAGTTGACTAGGATCACTGCCACTGGCATTATCAGCCGTCTGAATAGTAACCGGTCCTAACGAGTCAGGTATTGTACATTCTTTGCCTATATACAATCGATCAGCAGGTTAATGAACAAACCTAAACCTCCTATTTACTTTGGAATTAGACTGGGTTCAGAAGGAGTTTACGGGACAAGTGAATCAACAATACAGAGAATACAGGGCTTGTAAGACTAGGAGTAGGAGAGGCTTTCCGTAAATCATATGGTATAATGATAGAACAGCAATTCATTAGGTTCTCCATTTCAAGTGGGGACCACAAGGCTGTGTCCTGGCCCCAGTATTGTTCAACATCTTTATAAATTAGCTAGATAAGGGAACTGAAGGTAAACTACAGTACTCAAATTTGCAGACGATACAAAGCCAGAAGAGAAACCTTTGGGTACCGTCACACAGTGGCATTTTGATCGCTACGACGGCACGATCCGTGACGCTCCAGCATCGTAACAATATCGCTCCAGCGTCGTAGACTGCGGTCACACTTTGCAATGTACGACGCTGGAGCGATAATTTAATGACGTATGTGCGATATAGAAGCCGTTGGTTACTATGCGCACATCGTATACAATATCGTGCACACCTTTGTTACACCATGCGATCATGCCGCCACAGCGGGACACTAGACGACGAAAGAAAGTTTCAAACGATCTGCTACGACGTACAATTCTCAGCGGGGTCCCTGATCGCAGGAGCGTGTCAGACACTGCGAGATCGTAACTATATCGCTGGAACGTCACGAATCGTGCCGTCGTAGCGATCAAAATGCCACTGTGTGACGGTACCCTAACGCTAGAGAAGACAGAGATTCAGAAGGATCTAAATAAGCTTGAATAATGACCAGCGACTAACAGAATGGTATTTAACTGAGAAATGCAAAATTCTACATCTGGGCAAGAAAAAAGAAAATTGCATCTATAGAATGGGAAGAATAGAACTAAAGGTACCTTCACACTCAGCGACGCTGCAGCGATACCGACAACGATGTCGATCGCTGCAGCGTCGCTGTTTGGTCGCTGGAGAGCTGTCACACAGACAGCTCTCCAGCGACCAACGATCCCGAGGTCCCCGGTAACCAGGGTAAACATCGGGTTACTAAGCGCAGGGCCGCACTTAGTAACCCGATGTTTACCATGGATACCAGCGTAAACGTTAAAAAAACAAATACTACATACTTACCTTCACCTGTCTGTCCTCCGGCGCTCTGCTTTCCTCTGCACTGTCAGCGCCGGTCAGCCGGAAAGCAGAGCGGTGACGTCACCGCTGTGCTTTCCGGCTGGCCGGCGCTGACAGAGGATGCAGGAGGAGTGCAGAGAAGCACAGCGCCGGGGACAGACAGCTGAAGGTAAGTATGTAGTGTTTGTTTTTTTAACGTTTACGCTGGTAACCATGGTAAACATCGGGTTACTAAGTGCGGCCCTGCGCTTAGTAACCCGATGTTTACCCTGGTTACCAGTGAAGACATCGCTGAATCGGCGTCACACACGCCGATCCAGCGATGTCAGCGGGAGATCCAGCGACGAAATAAAGTTCTGGACTTTCCTCAGCGACCAACGATCTCCCAGCAGGGGCCTGATCGTTGGTTGCTGTCACACATAACGATTTCCTTAACGATATCGTTGCTACGTCACAAAAAGCAACGATATCGTTAACGATATCGTTATGTGTGAAGGTACCTTAAGCAACAGCATGTGTGAAAAAGACGGGTATACTATAATAATAATAATAATAATTTTATTTATATAGCGCCAACATATTCCGCAGCGCTTTACAAATTATAAAGGGGACTTGTACAGACAATAGACATTACAGCATAACAGAAATACAGTTCAAAACAGATACCAGGAGGAGTGAGGGCCCTGCTCGCAAGCTTACAAACTATTATACTATACTATACTATTATACTAATAGATTACAGACTGAACATGTGTCAACAGTGTGATGCAGCAGCATAAAAAGGCAAACATAGTTCTAGGATGTATTAGGAGAAGCATAAAGTCTAGATCACATAAAGTAATTATCCCCCGCTACTCCTCCTTGGCCAGGCTTTATCTGGAATACTGTGTCCAGTTCTGGTCACTACATTTAAAAAAAAGACATTTAAAAAACTGGAGCAAGTTCAGAGAAGAGCTACCAGGATGATGAGCTGACTGCAAACTATGTCCTATGAGGAACGATTAGAGGCTCTGGGAAGGGTTATCTTGCAAAAAAGAAGGCTAAAGGTACCGTCACACTAGACGATATCGCTAGCGATCCGTGACGTTGCAGCGTCCTCGCTAGCGATATCGTCCAGTGTGACAGGCAGCAGCGATCAGGCCCCTGCTGGGAGATCGCTGGTCGGGGAAGAAAGTCCAGAACTTTATTTCGTCGCTGGACTCCCCGTAGACATCGCTGAATCGGCGTGTGTGACACCGATTCAGCGATGTCTTTGCTGGTAACCAGGGTAAACATCGGGTAACTAAGCGCAGGGCCGTGCTTAGTAACCCGATGTTTACCCTCGTTACCATCCTAAAAGTAAAAAAAAACAAACAGTACATACTTACCTACAGCCGTCTGTCCTCCAGCGCTGTGCTCTGCTCTCCTCCTGCTCTGGCTGTGAGCGTCGGTCAGCCGGAAAGCAGAGCGGTGACGTCACCGCTCTGCTTTCCGGCTGCCCGGCGCTCACAGCCAGACCAGAGAAGCAGAGCGCCGAGGACAGACAGCGGTAGGTAAGTATGTAGCGTTTGTTTTTTTACTTTTTAGGATGGTAACCAGGGTAAACATCGGGTTACTAAGCGCGGCCCTGCGCTTAGTTACCCGATGTTTACCCTGGTTACCAGGGACCTCGGGATCGTTGGTCGCTGGAGAGCTGTCTGTGTGACAGCTCTCCAGCGACCAAACAGCGACGCTGCAGCGATCCGGATCGTTGTCGGTATCGCTGCAGCGTCGCTATGTGTGACGGTACCTTAAGAGGAGACGACTTAAAGGGACACTGTCACCTGGATTTGGAGGGAACAATCTTCAGCCATGGAGGCGGGGTTTTGGGGTTTTTGATTCACTCTTTCCTTACCCGCTGGCTGCATGATGGCTGCAATAATGGATTGAAGTTCATTCTCTGTCCTCCGTAGTACATGCCTGCACAAGGTGCAATCTTGCCTTGCGCAGGCGTGTACTATGGAGGACAGAGAATGAACTTCAATTCAATATTGCAGCCAGCATGCAGCCAGCGGGTAAGGAAAGGGTGAATCAAAAACCCCAAAACCCCGCCTCCATGGCTGAAGATTGTTCCCTCCAAATCCAGGTGACAGTGTCCCTTTAATAGCGGTCTACAAATATCTGAAGGGCTGTCACATTGTAGAAGGATCATCTTTATTCTCATTTGCACATGGAAACACGAGAAGCAATGGGATGAAACTGAAAGGGAGAAGATACAGATTAAATATTAGAAAAAACTTTTTGACAGTGAGGGTGATGAATGAGTGTAACAGGCTGCCACGAGAGGTGGTGAATTCTCCTTCCATGGAAGTCTTCAAACAGAGGCTGGACAGACATCTGTCTGGGATGGGTTAGTGAATCCTGCTTTGAGCAGGGGGTTGGACATGATGACCATGTTGGTCTCTTCCAACTCTAACATTCTATGACTCTATGAAATCGAAAATTTAATTAGGGAGATACAAAAAGATTTTTTCCACTTTGGCCCCAAAATTATTAAACTTGTGCTCACGCCACCCTTAAAGGGAACCTGTCACCCCGAAAATCGCGGGTGAGGTAAGCTCACCGGCATCAGGGGCTTATCTACAGCATTCTGTAATGCTGTAGATAAGCCCCCGATGTTACCTGAAAGAGGAGAAAAAGACGTTAGATTATACTCACCCAGGGGCGGTCCCGCTGCTGGTCCGGTCGGATGGGTGTCTCTGGTCCGCTGCGGCGCCTCCCATCTTCATTCCAAGACGTCCTCTTCTGATCTTCAGCCACGGCTCCGGCGCAGGCATACTGATTTGCCCTGTTGAGGGCAGCGCAAAGTACTGCAGTGCGCAGGCACCGTGCCTCTCTGACCTTTACGGCGCCTGCGCACTGCAGTACTTTGTTCTGCCCTCAACAGGGCAGACAAAGTACGCCTGCGCCGGAGCCATGGCTGAAGATCAGAAGAGGACATCTTGGAATGAAGATGGGAGGCGCCGCAGCGGACCAGAGACGCCCATCCGACAGGACCAGCAGCGGGACCGCCCCTGGGTGAGTATAATCTAACGTCTTTTTCTCCTCTTTCAGGTAACATCGGGGGCTTATCTACAGCATTACAGAATGCTGTAGATAAGCCCCTGATGCCGGTGGGCTTACCTCACCCGCGATTTTCGGGGTGACAGGTTCCCTTTAATACTTAACCCCTTTCTGCCAGCTGACGGAATAGTACGTCAGCTGGCAGATCCCCTGCTTTGAGGTGGGCTCCGGCGGTGAGCCCACCTCAAAGCCGCGACATGTCAGCTGTTTTGTACAGCTGACATGTGCGCGCAAGGAACGCGAGCGGAATCACGATCCGCCCGTGCCCATTAACTAGTTAAATGCCGCCGTCAAACGCTGACAGCGGCATTTAACTAGCGCTCCCGGCTGCGTCACATGATCGGGGGTCATCGGTGCATTGCCATAAAAACCAGAGGTCTCCTTAAGACCTCTATGCTTGTTGATGGCCGATTGCTTTGAGCGCCACCCTGTGGTCGGCGTTCAAAGCACACCTGCATTTCTGCTACATAGAGGTGATCTGTGCTTCACCTCTATGTAGCAGGGCCGATCGTGTAGTGCATGCTTCTAGCCTCCTATGGAGGCTATTGAAGCATGCCAAGATAAAAAAAAGTGTTTAAAAATATAAAAAAAATATATAAAAGTTCAAATCACCCCAATTTCGCCACAATCAAAAAAAAAAAAAAAAAAATCAAACCTACACATATTTGGTATTGCCACATTCAGAATCGCCTGATCTATCAATAAAAACAAAGGATTAACCTGATTGCTAAATGGCGTAGCGAGAAAAAAATCTAAATGCCAAAATTACGTTTTTTGGTCGCCGCGACATTGCATTAAAATGCAATAACGGGCGATCAAAAGAACGTATCTGCACCAAAATGGTATCATTAAAAACGCCAGCTCAGCACGCAAAAAATAAGCCCTCACCCGACCCCAGATCACGAAAAATGGAGACACTACGAGTATCGGAAAATGGCGCAACTGTTTTTATTTTTAGCAAACTTTGGAATTTTTTTTTACCACTTAGATAAAAGAGAACCTAGACATGTTAGGTGTCTATGAACTCGTAATGGAGAATCATAATGGCAGGTTAGTTTTAGCATTTAGTGAACCTAGCAAAAAAGCCAAACAAAAAACAAGTGTGAGATTGCACTTTTTTTGCAATTTCATCGCACTTGGAATTTTTTCCCGTTTTCTGTTACACGGCATGGTGAAACCAATGGTATCGTTCAAAAGTACATCTCGTCCCGCAAAAAATAAGCCCTCACATGGCCATATTTACGGAAAAATGAAAAAGTTATGGCTCTGGGAAGGAGGGGAGCGAAAAACGAAAAAAACAAAAAACAAAAAAAGCTCCGGGGGTGAAGGGGTTAAATCTGCACAATCAGCCAGGACAATGCAACAGAATGAGAATCACTGCTCCCCCTGGTGGCTGGTCATTCACACTACTGCTCTATAGTGAATGGATAGGCTAAGAGACGGTTTTTGGAAAAGTGTGGCCCTGGGTTAAAATTCAAACTGGGGCCCCTAAATACGAAGCTATTGAACCTTCACAAATAAACAAGCCATATTCAGTTCGTTAAACGAGCTACTACTGATTACAGTTAGGTCGCTTGGTGCTTGTGGAATGATCATCAGTTGGTTTTTTATCCCCAAATAGGGTTCATGCTATTGACAGCACGTGTCCTGATCGGGTGATGTGCTGCCAAGAGTATTGACGTTAGATCTAATCACCCAGTGAATTATGCTTTTTCTCTTTGGTTGATTACAGACATATTTACAACTATGAGCGTCACACACTATGTGTCTTGCAGAGAGTGCCAAGCCAGTGTAAGGAGACTCTAAGGCCACATAATGCTGCTCTTGGATATTATATATTCGGTCACTTCAGAAAAGAACTGGTCAGTGCCCGCTCCGTTCTCCCCTTCAGTCAGCGCTCACACAGGATTAATGGCAGCGCTAATGGACCGTGTTATGCTACGGTGTAACGCGCTCCATTAACGCTGCTATTAACCCTGTGTGATCAACTTTGTTACTATTGATGCTGCCTATGCAGTCTCAATAGTAAAAAAATCTAATGTTAAAAATAATAATAATAAAAAATAAAAAGTCATCATATACTCACATTCCGACGCCTTTCCCGCTCCTTGCGACGCTCGGGTGACCGCTCCATGCAAGCGGCAGGTTCCGGTGGCAAGGATGGTATGCGACAAGGACCTGCCATGACGTCACGGTCATGTGACCGCGACATCATCACAGGTCCTGCTCCCATACCAACCCTGGGACCGGAAGCTGCCGCGTGCACCGCACACAGGGCCAGGACTTCAACGGAGGGTGAGTATATGTTTATTTTTTATTTTAAGTTTGTATACTACATGGCTCTGTGCTGTATACTCCATCGCTGTGCAATATACTACGTAGCTGGGCAATATACTACGTGACTGGGCAATATACTACGTGGCTGGGCAATATACTACGTAGCTGGGCAATATACTACGTAGCTGGGCAATATACTACGTGACTGGGCAATATACTACGTCGCTGGGCAATATACTACGTGACTGAGCAATATACTACGTGGGCTGTGCAATATACTACGTGGCTGGGCAATATACTACGTCACTGGGCATTATACTACGTGACTGGGCAATATACTACGTGACTGGGCAATATACTACGTGACTGGGCAATATACTACGTGGCTAGGCAATATACTACATGACTGGGCAATATACTACGTGACTGGGCAATATACTACGTGACTGGGCAATACACTACGTGACTGGGCAATATACTACGTGACTGGGCAATATACGTGACTGGGCAATATACTACGTGGGCTGTGCAATATACTATGTGGCTGGGCAATACACTACGTCGCTGGGCAATATACTATGTGACTGGGCAATATACTACGTGACTGGGCAATATACTACGTGGCTGGGCAATATACTACGTGACTAGGCAATATACTACATGACTGGGCAATACACTACGTGACTGGGCAATACACTACGTGACTGGGCAATACACTACGTGGCTGGGCAATATACTACGTAGCTGGGCAATATACTACATGACTGGGCAATATACAACGTAGCTGGGCAATATACTACATGGCTGGGCAATATACTACGTGGCTGGGCAATATACTACGTGACTGGGCAATATACTACGTGATTGGGCAATATACTACGTGGGCTGTGCAATATACTACGTGACTGGGCAATATACTACGTCACTGGGCAATATACTACGTGACTGGGCAATATACTACGTGACTGGGCAATATACTACGTGGCTGGGCAATATACTACGTGACTGGGCAATATACTACATCGCTGGGCAATATACTACGTGACTAGGCAATATACTACGTGACTGGGCAATACACTACGTGACTGGGCAATACACTACGTGGCTGGGCAATATACTACATGGGCTGGGCAATATACTACGTGACTGGGCAATACACTACGTGACTGGGCAATACACTACGTGACTGGGCAATATACTACGTGGCTGGGCAATATACTACGTGACTGGGCAATATACTACGTGGCTGGGCAATATACTACGTGACTGGGCAATATACTACGTGACTGGGTAATATACTACGTGACTGGGCAATATACTGCGTGACTGGGCAATACACTACGTGGGCTGTGCAATATACTATGTGGCTGGGCAATACACTACGTCGCTGGGCAATATACTACGTGACTGGGCAATATACTACGTGGCTGGGCAATATACTACATGACTAGGCAATATACTACGTGACTGGGCAATATACTACGTGACTGGGCAATACACTACGTGACTGGGCAATACACTACGTGGCTGGGCAATATACTACGTAGCTGCGCAATATACTTCGTGACTGGGCAATATACTACATAGCTGGGCAATATACTACATGGCTGGGCAATATACTACGTGGCTGGGCAATATACTACGTGACTGGGCAATATACTACGTCGCTGGGCAATATACTACGTGACTGGGCAATATACTACGTGACTGGGCAATATACTGCGTGGGCTGTGCAATATACTACGTGACTGGGCAATATACTACATGACTGGGCAATATACTACGTGGCTGGGCAATATACTACGTGACTGGGCAATATACTACATCGCTGGGCAATATACTACGTGACTGGGCAATATACTACGTGACTGGGCAATATACTGCGTGGGCTGTGCAATATACTACGTCACTGGGCAATATACTACGTTACTGGGCAATATACTACGTGACTGGGCAATATACTATGTGGCTGGGCAATATACTACGTGGCTGGGCAATATACTACGTGACTGGGCAATATACTACATCGCTGGGCAATATACTACGTGACTGGGCAATACACTACGTGACTGGGCAATACACTAGGTGGCTGGGCAATATACTACATGGGCTGGGCAATATACTACGTGACTGGGCAATACACTACGTGACTGGGCAATACACTACGTGACTGGGCAATATACTACGTGGCTGGGCAATATACTACGTGGCTGGGCAATATACTACCAATATACTACGTGACTGGGCAATATACTACATGACTGGGCAATATACTACGTGGCTGGGCAATATACTACGTGACTGGGCAATATACTACGTCGCTGGGCAATATACTACGTGAATGGGCAATATACTACGTGACTGGGCAATATACTACGTGACTGGGCAATATACTACGTGACTGGGCAATATACTACGTGACTGGGCAATACACTACGTGACTGGGCAATACACTACGTGACTGGGCAATATACTACGTGGCTGGGCAATATACTACGTGACTGGGCAATATACTACGTGGCTGGGCAATATACTACGTGACTGGGCAATATACTACGTGACTGGGTAATATACTACGTGACTGGGCAATATACTGCGTGACTGGGCAATACACTACGTGGGCTGTGCAATATACTATGTGGCTGGGCAATACACTACGTCGCTGGGCAATATACTACGTGACTGGGCAATATACTACGTGGCTGGGCAATATACTACATGACTAGGCAATATACTACGTGACTGGGCAATATACTACGTGACTGGGCAATACACTACGTGACTGGGCAATACACTACGTGGCTGGGCAATATACTACGTAGCTGCGCAATATACTTCGTGACTGGGCAATATACTACATAGCTGGGCAATATACTACATGGCTGGGCAATATACTACGTGGCTGGGCAATATACTACGTGACTGGGCAATATACTACGTCGCTGGGCAATATACTACGTGACTGGGCAATATACTACGTGACTGGGCAATATACTGCGTGGGCTGTGCAATATACTACGTGACTGGGCAATATACTACATGACTGGGCAATATACTACGTGACTGGGCAATATACTATGTGGCTGGGCAATATACTACGTGGCTGGGCAATATACTACGTGACTGGGCAATATACTACATCGCTGGGCAATATACTACGTGACTGGGCAATATACTACGTGACTGGGCAATATACTGCGTGGGCTGTGCAATATACTACGTCACTGGGCAATATACTACGTTACTGGGCAATATACTACGTGACTGGGCAATATACTATGTGGCTGGGCAATATACTACGTGGCTGGGCAATATACTACGTGACTGGGCAATATACTACATCGCTGGGCAATATACTACGTGACTGGGCAATACACTACGTGACTGGGCAATACACTAGGTGGCTGGGCAATATACTACATGGGCTGGGCAATATACTACGTGACTGGGCAATACACTACGTGACTGGGCAATACACTACGTGACTGGGCAATATACTACGTGGCTGGGCAATATACTACGTGGCTGGGCAATATACTACCAATATACTACGTGACTGGGCAATATACTACATGACTGGGCAATATACTACGTGGCTGGGCAATATACTACGTGACTGGGCAATATACTACGTCGCTGGGCAATATACTACGTGAATGGGCAATATACTACGTGACTGGGCAATATACTACGTGACTGGGCAATATACTACGTGACTGGGCAATATACTACGTGACTGGGCAATACACTACGTGACTGGGCAATACACTACGTGACTGGGCAATATACTACGTGGCTGGGCAATATACTACGTGACTGGGCAATATACTACGTGGCTGGGCAATATACTACGTGACTGGGCAATATACTACGTGACTGGGTAATATACTACGTGACTGGGCAATATACTGCGTGACTGGGCAATACACTACGTGGGCTGTGCAATATACTATGTGGCTGGGCAATACACTACGTCGCTGGGCAATATACTACGTGACTGGGCAATATACTACGTGGCTGGGCAATATACTACATGACTAGGCAATATACTACGTGACTGGGCAATATACTACGTGACTGGGCAATACACTACGTGACTGGGCAATACACTACGTGGCTGGGCAATATACTACGTAGCTGCGCAATATACTTCGTGACTGGGCAATATACTACATAGCTGGGCAATATACTACATGGCTGGGCAATATACTACGTGGCTGGGCAATATACTACGTGACTGGGCAATATACTACGTCGCTGGGCAATATACTACGTGACTGGGCAATATACTACGTGACTGGGCAATATACTGCGTGGGCTGTGCAATATACTACGTGACTGGGCAATATACTACATGACTGGGCAATATACTACGTGACTGGGCAATATACTATGTGGCTGGGCAATATACTACGTGGCTGGGCAATATACTACGTGACTGGGCAATATACTACATCGCTGGGCAATATACTACGTGACTGGGCAATATACTACGTGACTGGGCAATATACTGCGTGGGCTGTGCAATATACTACGTCACTGGGCAATATACTACGTTACTGGGCAATATACTACGTGACTGGGCAATATACTATGTGGCTGGGCAATATACTACGTGGCTGGGCAATATACTACGTGACTGGGCAATATACTACATCGCTGGGCAATATACTACGTGACTGGGCAATACACTACGTGACTGGGCAATACACTAGGTGGCTGGGCAATATACTACATGGGCTGGGCAATATACTACGTGACTGGGCAATACACTACGTGACTGGGCAATACACTACGTGACTGGGCAATATACTACGTGGCTGGGCAATATACTACGTGGCTGGGCAATATACTACCAATATACTACGTGACTGGGCAATATACTACATGACTGGGCAATATACTACGTGGCTGGGCAATATACTACGTGACTGGGCAATATACTACGTCGCTGGGCAATATACTACGTGAATGGGCAATATACTACGTGACTGGGCAATATACTACGTGACTGGGCAATATACTACGTGACTGGGCAATACATTACGTGACTGGGCAATATACTACGTGACTGGGCAATATACTACGTGACTGGGCAATACACTACGTGACTGGGCAATACACTACGTGACTGGGCAATATAGTACGTGGCTGGGCAATATACTACATGGGCTGGGCAATATACTATGTGGCTGGGCAATATACTACGTGGACATGCATATTCTAGAATACCCGATGCGTTAGAATCGGGCCACCATCTAGTTGTATATATGTCCTTATATTGAAGTTATGTCCCCATTCAAGTTCTCATATTTTAGTCACGTCCTCATATTGTAGTCATGTTCCCATATCCAGGTCGCCATATTTTAGTTATGTTCTCATCCAGGTCCCCATATTGCAGATAAGTCCCTATCCTGATCTCCACATTGTAGTCATTTCCCTAGGATTTAGAGTAGGAAAATAGAAAAAAAAGTGAAGCAATTAATTTGGTCAATTATGTACTAATATCCCCATCCTGGTATATACATGGCCCCCTCATCCCTATCCTGGAATGCATTGTCCCCTCATCCCTACCCTGATATGCATGGCCCCCTCATCCCAATCCTGGGTATGCATGGCCTTCTCATCCCTACCCTGGTATGCATGGACTCCGTCATCCCTACTCTGGTATGCATGGCCTCCTCATCCCCATCCTGGTATGCATTGCACCCTCATTCCTACCCTGGTATGCATGGCCCCCTCATCCCTACAGTGGTATGCATGGGCCCCCTCATTGCTACCCTGGTATGCATGACCCCCATCCTTGTATGCATGTGCCTCTCATCACCTTCATCATATAAATGGCCTCCTAATCCCCATCCTGGTATGCATGGTCCCCTCATTCCCATCCTGGTATGCATGGTCCCCTCATCCCTATCCTGGTATGCATGGTCCCCTCATTCCCATCCTGGTATCCATGGTTCCCTCATTCCAATCCTGGTATGTATGGCCCCCTTATCCCCATCCTAGTATGCATGGCACCCTCATCCCTACCCTGGTATGCATGGCCCCCTCATCATTACAGTGGTATGAACGGGCCCCCTCTTCGCTACCCTGGTATGCATGGCCCCCATCCTGATATGCATGTGCCTCTCATCGCCTTCCTCATATGAATGGCCGCCTAATCCCCATCCTGGTATGCATGGTCCCCTCATTCCTATCCTGGTATGCATGTCCCCCTCATCCCCATCCTGGCATGCTTGGCCCCCTCATCCACATCCTGGTATGCATGGCCCTCTCATCCCTATCGTGGTATGCATGGCCCCATCCCCATCCTGGTATCCTCATCCCCATATAAATGGCCTCTTAGTCCCCATCCTGGTATGAATGGTCCTCTCATCCCCATCCTGGTATGCATGGCCCCCTCATCCCCATTCTGGTATGCATTGCCCCCTCATCCCTATCATGGTATGCATGGCCCCCTCACTCCCATCCTGGCATGCATGTCCCAATCATCCCCATCCTGGTATGCATGACCCTCTCATCGCCTCACTCGTATGAAAGGCCTCCTAATCCCCATCCTGGTATGCATGGTCCTGCCGGGGCCATGCATACCAGGATAGGGATGAGGGGACCATGAATACCAGGATGGGGATGAGGGGACTATCCTGGTATACATGGTCCCCTCATCCCCATCCTCGTAGGAATGCCCCCCTCATCCCCATCCTGGTATGCATGGTCCCCTCATCCCCATCCTGGTATTCATGGTCCCCTCATCCCTATCCTGGTATGCATGGCCCCGGCAGAAAAACATTAAAAACAAATCCATCCTACTTACCTTCCCTCGCAGCATCTTGTTCTGATGCCAGTAGCTTATTTATGCTTGTAAATAGCTCATGGCAGGGATGTCATGCGCTTACAAGCAGAGGACCGCTGCCGGAATACTCACTGCTTCCCACGCTGGGACTATAGGAGTGGAGAGCAGTGAATATTCATTTCTCTTTAATAGCGGGCACAGTAGCCAACTTCCTGCGGCCGGGTGATCACGTGTGCCCACTACTTATAGGAATGAATATTCACTGCTCTCCACTCCTATGGGCGTGGAGAGCAGTGAATATTAATTTCCGTTTATCAGCGGTCACGGTGTTAGCTGCTGCTGCTGGCTCCTGCCTCCTTTTACACACAGCTCGGCCGCTGCCAATCCCCCACCTCCCCATTCCAGCAAGTCCATCATTTCAGTTGAATGTGTCTAAGGACGCACATTCAGCTGAAATAAAATGCTGCCATCGGCAGCTCCTTGAACTGGGCAGGGATGCCAAGGGGTCTACAGTGCCTGCGGGCCGCACGGAGCAGCCTCAGGAGCCCCGTGTTTGAGACCCCTGGTGTATCTCAGTGATGTCACCTCGGATCTCTAGTGATGGATAGGCGGCATTCTCAGTGATGTCACCCCTGATCTCTGACCCCTGATGTCACTGCTGATCTTTAGTGATGGATAGGAGGCATTCTCAGTGATGTCACCGCTGATCTCTAGTGATGGATAGGCATTCTCAGTGATGTCACCGCTGATCTCTAGTGATGGATAGGAGGCATTCTCAGTGATGTCACCGCTGATCTCTAGTGATGGATAGAAGGCATTCTCAGTGACGTCACCGCTGATCTCTAGTGATGGATAAGAGGCATTCTCAGAGATGTCACCTCTGAAATGTAGTGATGGATAGGAGGCATTCTCAGTGATGTCACTGCTGATCTCTAGTGATGGATAACGGGGCATTCTCAGTGATGTCACCGCTGATCTCTAGTGATGGATAGGAGGCATTCTCAGTGATGTCACTGCTGATCTCTAGTGATGGATAGGAGTCATTCTCAGTAATGTCACCTCTGATCTCTAGTGATGGATAGGAGGCATTCTCAGTGATGTCACTGCTGATCTCTAGTGATGGATAGGAGGCATTCTCAGTGATGTCACCGCTGATCTCTAGTGATGGATAGGAGGCATTCTCAGTGATGTCACCGCTGATCTCTAGTGATGGATAGGAGGCATTCTCAGTGATGTCACCTCTGATCTATAGTGATGGATAGGAGGCATTCTCAGTGATGTCACCGTTGATCTCTAGTGATGGATAGGAGGCATTCTCAGTAATGTCACCACTGATCTCTAGTGATGGATAGGAGACACTCAGTGATGTCACCGCTGATCTCTAGTGATGGATAGGAGGCATTCTCAGTGATGTCACCGCTGATCTCTAGTGATGGATAGGAGGCATTCTCAGTGATGTCACCGCTGATCTCTAGTGATGGATAGGAGGCATTCTCAGTGATGTCACTGATCTCTAGTGATGGATAGGAGGCATTCTCAGTAATGTCACCTCTGATCTCTAGTGATGGATAGGAGGCATCCTCAGTGATGTCACCGCTGATATCTAGTGATGGATAGGAGGCATTCTCAGTGATGTCACCGCTGATATCTAGTGATGGATAGGAGGCATTCTCAGTGATGTCACCGCTGATCTCTAGTGATGGATTGGAGGCATTCTCAGTGATGTCACCGCCGATCTCTAGTGATGGATAGGAGGCATTCTCAGTGATGTCACCGCCGATCTTTAGTGATGGATAGGAGGCATTCTCAGTGATGTCACCGCTGATCTCTAGTGATAGATAGGAGGCATTCTCAGTGATGTCACCGCTGATCTCTAGTGATGGATAACGGGGCATTCTCAGTGATGTCACCGCTGATCTCTAGTGATGGATAGGAGGCATTCTCAGTGATGTCACCGCTGATCTCTAGTGATGGATATGAGGCATTCTCAGTGATGTCACCGCTGATCTCTAGTGATAGATAGGAGGCATTCTCAGTGATGTCACTGCTGATCTCTAGTGATGGATAACGGGGCATTCTCAGTGATGTCACTGCTGATCTCTAGTGATGGATAACGGGGCATTCTCAGTGATGTCACCGCTGATCTCTAGTGATGGATAGGAGGCATTCTCAGTGATGCCACCACTGATCTCTAGTGATGGATAGGAGGCATTCTCAGTGATGTCACCGCTGATCTCTAGTGATGGATAGGAGGCATTCTCAGTGATGTCACCGCTGATCTCTAGTGATGGATAGGCATCATTCCCAATGATGTTACCGCTGATCTCTAGTGATGGATAGGAGGCATTCTCAATTATGTCAACGCTGATCTCTGGCATTCCCATTCCGTTGGGATAGTAATAACACTCATTCATCACAATTATAATAACATTTTATTAACAAATGATCAGAAGGCTCCTAATAAATAACTGTAGTGACGTCGTCTGAAGAGAATTTTCTCATTTATGTAAAACTAGTGCAATATATCTACTACAGAACGGAAGAAAGACCACCGCAAACCTAGCATGCCAGAGCATCAGGACCACCACAGAACAAATGGTAGGCAAAGAACACAGTTGCCTTCAGTGAAAGTGTTAGTTACTGTCGTAACCTGCAATTTTCTTAAGTTTTTTAACAATTCAAATCCCAAAATCCGAAGTTCCGCGAATCAGCATACATAACTGGTCATGAGATATCCGCAACCACCCGTTCAAGATCTATTTACCCATAATGACAGTCATGCTAGGTGGCGGAGCATTTTACTAGTGACTAGATGGTGCCATCTTCCTATTAAGGAAGACTGTGTAAGTGTTTGTAGGCAGTGACTGTAGGAAGTCCCTATCCAAATGTCCTAAAACCTGCAGTAGTGTTCATTCGTCAAAGACTTACTATCAGCCATCATCCTCGCCACCTAACGTGAGGAAGTGGTGAAGAGGACAATGGCAAACATCTAATAGTGACCATGGATCTGCCATCAATGCTGGGGTACGACTCTGTTACCCAAAAAGACCATTTTTTCTGGCTCAATAACAAACATGAAATAGAGATTGCAGATCATCATGCTGAGCAGCGGCAGGAATGTCAGGCCATAACCGAAGCCACGGAAGGATCGCCCGACGGCAAAGGAGAGCCAATAAATCAGCCTGTAACATGGACAGAAAACAAAAAGGGGAAAAGATTTATTAAGTTATGCTCAACTGTACAGAAAAATAAAAGGTATGACTCAGTCATCAATTTACAACGCAATTCAATCGATGGGCTATTGTTAATTACATTCCTAATTATAACCAGGAAAGACGATGAATGTAAGTCACCCATGTGTCAAGAAGGGAAAGGACTTACTGGGATAAAGAGAAGAGACAGGTGAGGAGCGGTATGAACTTCAGCTGCTGCTGGGGCAGGTAGGTGGCCAGCACCGAGAGGTTGAAGAAGAACAAGACAAAAAGAAAGGTGCCCTGCTTCACAAACCGACGGTGTATTGTTACTTCTCGCTCCTTGGGTTTAAATGGATCATAGGAAGAAGCACAAAGACGCGAAACCCCATGGATCATAACACCTGAATAGGAAAGAGATGGCAAAACAGACAATTTATGGTCTTCGTGGAGAAATAATGCCATAATACAAAGGCAATAAACAGATTGTAACCACAGCCTTGTGTGTTCAGAATATACCCATTGGTGTAAAGAACATTTGGCAGGAATATTTCCTTACCCAGAACGATGGGGAATGAGGCGAAGGCTGAGCACCGTAAGGTGTACACGAGTCTGGACGGCACATCTGGTATGAGCGGAGCATCGAAAGGCAACCAAGCATACGCTGCATACAGCAAGGCTGGGAAAATAACCATGGACAGCACAAAGGATCCCACAACTTTCAGGCAGGTCAAGTGACACAGGCAGAGCCCTGGTTGTTCAGGCTCCCTCTCCACAGATCTCCGGGTGAGACGAATTAAGGGCTCACTCTCGGGATCTCCTTTTTCCACGTCCACATTTTCACACAGATCCAAACTGACATTCTTCTTCTGCTCCTGATAAGGTGGGTGTTCTACAAAAAAAGCAGCTCTGATGACCACCTGTGAGGTATTATCCTCCTCCTGCTTCCCCTTAAGGTCTTCACTGGGGTCGTACAAGCCAGCATTGCTCAACCTCGCGATACACTCAGGTGCTCGCTTGTCATCAGGGTAGGGCAGGGTCACCTGGGCATCTTCATACTTGGTACCCACAAAATCGTCTTCAGAGAAGTTTGTGCGTCTTGAAGTCTCTGAGCCACTTCTGAGAGACTTCTCATCATCACTAGTGACATCGGCATCTTCCTTCTCCTCCTCATCCAGTGCCATCTCTGTACCATTCTCGCACATATTCATGTAGTTCTCCACACATTCCTTGCATAGACACGTTGGATTGCTCTGTTTTCGACAATTTTGCGGCAACGAGGGCAGAGTCTTGTCTAAGTAGTTGGTAGGTGGGTCGTTATTCTCTTGATGTTGACTGTCCTGCACATCATTCCCGTCACTTTTGTCTTCTGGGGTTTTTTTCTCCTCGTCTTCTGTAACTTCAGATTTCGTATTTTCGGTGGGATCTCCATCTTCAGACGTGTTCTTTAGGACATCCAGTTCATAAAAGCCGACACTTCGAACCTTTTTCTCTGGAGTCTTTTGCAAAGTGAGAAAGTCTACAGAATCAATCCCCCTCTCCTCTATAGAGTCCAGCTTTGGGATGACATTCTGAGTTTCGGACATTTTTTTCTTCTTAATGTTTACAGCAGGTCATAAAGACATTTACACCGCAAGTGCTGACACATCTGACATGTCCTAGGACAATTCCCAAAGGTTATTATGTCCCAATTCTCAATGATTTCTTCACAGCAGCTAAACTGGTAATAAAACAAGAGGAGGAAATAATTAGATATTCCTGAATTACATGCACTAATTTACAACATGGCATCATGCACCAACTCCAGTCACAGCTGATATTATCAGGTTTGATTGTGAATGTTCTTACTATGATAGGACAAGATGGAGCGCAGAGGTTATAATAGGAGAAGTCATAGGGCGACTCCTCTCAGCATGTTTCCACAACATTGCCCCCTATATACCAAAATGTACCTATTGCCCCTATGTGTAAGAATATAACTACTATAACACTGCTCCTATTTACAAGAATATAACTACTAGAATACTGCTCCTATGTACAAGAATATAACTACTATAATACTGCCCCTATGTACAAAAATAGAACTACTATAATACTGCCTCCTATGTACAAGAATATAACTACTATAACACTGCTCCTATGTACAAGAATAACTACTATAATTCTGCTCCCTATGTACAAGAATATAACTACAATAATACTGCTCCTATGTACAAGAATATAACTACAATAATACTGCTCCTATGTACAAGAATATAACTACTACAATACTGCTCCTATGTACAAGAATATAACTACTACAATACTGCTCCTATGTACAAGAATATAACTACAATAATACTGCTCCTATGTACAAGAATATAACTACTATAATACTGCTCCTATGTACAAGAATATAACTACTATAATACTGCTCCTATGTACAAGAATATAACTACTATAATACTTCTCCCTATGTACAAGAATATAACTACTATAATACTGCTCCTATGTACAAGAATATAACTACTATAATTCTGATCCCTATGTACAA
Organism: Ranitomeya imitator; assembly: GCF_032444005.1. Classification (NCBI taxonomy): domain Eukaryota; kingdom Metazoa; phylum Chordata; class Amphibia; order Anura; family Dendrobatidae; genus Ranitomeya; species Ranitomeya imitator. The sequence goes on from NC_091282.1 coordinate 659,339,990, forward strand.
GAATATAACTACTATAATACTGCCCCTATGTACAAAAATATAACTACTATCATACTGCTCCCTATGTACAAGAATATAGCTACTATAATACTGCTCCCTATGTATAAGAATCTAACTACTGTAATACTGCCCCTATGTACAATAATATAAGTTCTATAATACTGCCCCTACGTACAAAGTATATAACTACTATAATACTGCTCGTATGTACAAGAATATTACTACTATATTACTGCTCCTATATACAAGAATATAACTACTATAATACTTCTCCTATGTACAAGAATATAACTACTATAATACTGCTCCTATATACACAAGAATATAAATATAATACTGCTCCTATATACAAGAAGATAACTACTATAATACTGCCCCCTATGTACAAGAATATAACTACTATAATACTGTTCCTATATACAATATAACTACTATAATACTGCTCCTATGTACAGGAATATAACTACTATAATACTGCCCCCTATGTACAAGAATATAACTACTATAATACTGTTCCTATATACAATATAACTACTATAATACTGCTCCTATGTACAGGAATATAACTACTATAATACTGCTCCAATGTACAAGAATATAACTACTATAATACTGCTCCTATGTACAAGAATATAACTACTATAATACCGCTCCTATGTATAAGAATATAACTATAATACTGCTCCTATATACAAGAATATAACCACTATAATACTGCTCCCAACGTACAAGAATATAGCTACTATAATTCTGCTCCCTATTATTATGATAGCGCCATTTATTCCATGGCGCTTTACATGTGAGGAGGGGTATACATAATAAAACAAGTACAATAATCTTGAACAATACAAGTCACAACTGGTACAGGAGGAGAGAGGACCCTGCCCGCAAGGGCTCACAATCTACAAGGGATGGGTGAGGATACAGTAGGTAGGGTAGAGCTGGGTAGAGCTTGTACATAGTCCCTATGTACAAGAATATAACTACTATAATACTGCTCCTATGTAAAGGAATATAACTACTATAATACTGCCCCCTATGTACAAGAATATAACTACTATAATACTGCTCCTATGTACAAGAATATAACTACTATAATACTGCTCCTATGTACAAGAATATAACTACTATAATACTGCTCCTATGTAAAAGAATATAACTACTATAATACTGCCCCTATGTACAAGAATATAACTACTATAATACTGCTCCCTATGTACAAGAATATAACTACTATAATACTGCTCCTATGTACAAGAATATAACTAGTATAATACTGCTCCTATGTACAAGAATATAACTACTATAATACTGCTCCTATGTACAAGAATATAACTACTATAATACTGCCCCTATGTACAAGAATATAACTACTATAATACTGCTCCTATGTACAAGAATATAACTAGTATAATACTGCTCCTATGTACAAGAATATAACTACTATAATACTGCTCGTATGTACAAGAATATTACTACTATATTACTGCTCTCTATGGAGAAGAATATAACTATTATAATACTGCTCCTATGTACAATAATATAACTACTATAATTCTGCTTCCTATGTACAAGAATATAACTACTATAATACTGCTCCTATATACAAGAATATAACTACTATAATACTGCTCCTATGTACAAGAATATAACTACTATAATACTGCTCCTATATACAAGAATATAAATATAATACTGCTCCTATATACAAGATGATAACTACTATAATACTGCCCCCTATGTACAAGAATATAACTACTATAATACTGCTCCTATGTACAAGAATATAACTACTATAATACTGGTCCTATATACAAGAATATAAATATAATACTGCTCCTATATACAACAAAATAACTACTATAATACTGCTCCTATGTACAAGAATATAACTACTATAATACTGCTCCTATGTACAAGAATATAACTACTATAATACTGCTCCTATGTACAAGAATAACTACTATAATACTGCTCCCTATGTACAAGAATATAACTACAATAATACTGCTCCTATGTACAAGAATATAACTACAATAATACTGCTCCTATGTACAAGAATATAGCTACTATAATACTGCTCCCTATGTACAAGAATATAACTACTATAATACTGCTCCTATGTATAAGAATCTAACTGCTGTAATACTGCCCCTATGTACAATAATATAAGTTCTATAATACTGCCCCTATGTACAATGTATATAACTACTATAATACTGCTCGTATGTACAAGAATATTACTACTATATTACTGCTCTCTATGGACAATATAACTATTATAATACTGCTCCTATGTACAAGAATATAACTACTATAATACTGCCCCTATGTACAAGAATATAACTACTATAATACTGCTCCTATGTACAAGAATATAACTACTATAATACTGCTCCTATGTAAAAGAATATAACTACTATAATACTGCCCCTATGTACAAGAATATAACTACTATAATACTGCTCCCTATGTACAAGAATATAACTACTATAATACTGCTCCTATGTACAAGAATATAACTAGTATAATACTGCTCCTATGTACAAGAATATAACTACTATAATACTGCCCCTATGTACAAGAATATAACTACTATAATACTGCTCCTATGTACAAGAATATAACTAGTATAATACTGCTCCTATGTACAAGAATATAACTACTATAATACTGCTCGTATGTACAAGAATATTACTACTATATTACTGCTCTCTATGGAGAAGAATATAACTATTATAATACTGCTCCTATGTACAATAATATAACTACTATAATTCTGCTTCCTATGTACAAGAATATAACTACTATAATACTGCTCCTATATACAAGAATATAACTACTATAATACTGCTCCTATGTACAAGAATATAACTACTATAATACTGCTCCTATATACAAGAATATAAATATAATACTGCTCCTATATACAAGATGATAACTACTATAATACTGCCCCCTATGTACAAGAATATAACTACTATAATACTGGTCCTATATACAAGAATATAAATATAATACTGCTCCTATATACAAGATGATAACTACTATAATACTGCCCCCTATGTACAAGAATATAACTACTATAATACTGGTCCTATATACAAGATTATAAATATAATACTGCTCCTATATACAACAAAATAACTACTATAATACTGCTCCTATGTACAAGAATATAACTACTATAATACTGCTCCTATGTACAAGAATATAACTACTATAATACTGCTCCTATGTACAAGAATAACTACTATAATACTGCTCCCTATGTACAAGAATATAACTACAATAATACTGCTCCTATGTACAAGAATATAACTACAATAATACTGCTCCTATGTACAAGAATATAGCTACTATAATACTGCTCCCTATGTACAAGAATATAACTACTATAATACTGCTCCTATGTATAAGAATCTAACTGCTGTAATACTGCCCCTATGTACAATAATATAAGTTCTATAATACTGCCCCTATGTACAATGTATATAACTACTATAATACTGCTCGTATGTACAAGAATATTACTACTATATTACTGCTCTCTATGGACAATATAACTATTATAATACTGCTCCTATGTACAAGAATATAACTACTATAATACTGCCCCTATGTACAAGAATATAACTACTATAATACTGCTCCTATGTACAAGAATATAACTACTATAATACTGCTCCTATGTACAAGAATATAACTACTATAATACCGCTCCTATATACAAGAATATAAATATAATACTGCTCCTATATACAAGATGATAACTACTATAATACTGCCCCCTATGTACAAGAATATAACTACTATAATACTGCTCCTATGTACAAGAATATAACTACTATAATACCGCTCCTATATACAAGAATATAAATATAATACTGCTCCTATATACAAGATGATAACTACAAGAATACTGCCCCCTATGTACAAGAATGTAACTACTATAATACTGCTCCTATGTACAAGAATATAACTACTATAATACCGCTCCTATGTACAAGAATATAACTACTATAATACCGCTCCTATATACAAGAATATAAATATAATACTGCTCCTATATACAAGATGATAACTACAATAATACTGCCCCCTATGTACAAGAATATAACTACTATAATACTGCTCCTATGTACAAGAATATAACTACTATAATACCGCTCCTATATACAAGAATATAAATATAATACTGCTCCTATATACAAGATGATAACTACAATAATACTGCCCCCTATGTACAAGAATATAACTACTATAATACTGCTCCTATGTACAAGAATATAACTACTATAATACCGCTCCTATGTACAAGAATATAACTACTATAATACCGCTCCTATATACAAGAATATAAATATAATACTGCTCCTATATACAAGATGATAACTACTATAATACTGCCCCCTATGTACAAGAAAATAACTACTATAATACTGCTCCCTATGTACAAGAATATAACTACTATAATACTGCTCCTATGTATAAGAATCTAACTACTGTAATACTGCCCCTATGTACAATAATATAAGTTCTAGAATACTGCCCCTATGTACAAAGTATATAACTACTATAATACTGCTCGTATGTACAAGAATATTACTACTATATTACTGCTCTCTATGGACAAGAATATAACTATTATAATACTGCCCCTATGTACAAGAATATAACTACTATAATACTGCTCCTATATACAAGAATATAAATATAATACTGCTCCTATATACAAGATGATAATTACTATAATACTGCCCCCTATGTACAAGAATATAACTACTATAATACTTCCTTCTCCTATGTACAAGAATATAACTACTATAATACTGCTCCTATGTACAAGAATATAACTACTATAATACTGCTCCTATATACAAGAATATAAATATAATACTGCTCCTATATACAAGATGATAACTACTATAATACTCCCCCTATGTACAAGAATATAACTACTATAATACTGCTCCTATATACAAGAATATAACTACTATAATACTGCTCCTATGTACAAGAATATAACTACTATAATACTACTCCTATATACAAGAATATAAATATAATACTGCTCCTATATACAAGAAGATAGCTACTATAATACTGCCCCCATGTACAAGAATATAACTACTATAATACTGCTCCTATATACAAGAACATAACTACTATAATACTGCTCCTATGTACAAGAATATAACTACTATAATACTGCTCCTATGTACAAGAATATAACTACTATAATACTGCTCCTATGTACAAGAATATAACTACTATAATACTGCCCTATGTACAAGAATATAACTACTACTAGATGGTGGCCCGATTGTAATGCATCGGGTATTCTAGAACAGGGGTCCCCAACTCCAGTCCTCAAGGCCCACCAACAGGTCATGTTTTCAGGATTTCCTTAGTCTTGCCCAGGTAATAATTGCATCACCTGTGCAATGCAAAGGAAATCCTGAAAACATGACCTGTTGGTGGGCCTTGAGGACTGGAGTTGGGGACCCCTGTTCTAGAATATGCATGTCCACGTAGTATATTGCCCAGCCACGTAGTATATTGCCTAGCCACGTAGTATATTGCCCAGCCACGCCAAGTAGTATATTGCCCAGCCACATAGTATATAGCCCAGTGACGTAGTATATTGCCCAGCCACATAGTATATTACCCAGTTAGTATATTGCCCAGTGACGTAGTATATTGCCCAGCCACGTAGTATATTGCCCAGTTACGTAGTATATTGCCCAGTGACGTAGTATATTGCCCAGTGACGTAGAATATTGCCCAGTGACGTAGTATACAGAACAGAGCCACACAGTATATTGGCCAGTCACGTACTATATTGCCCAGCTACGTAGTATATTGCCCAGTTACGTAGTATATTGCCCAGTGACGTAGTATACAGCACATAGCCACGTAGTATATTGCCCAGCCACGTAGTATATTGGCCAGCTACGTAGTATATTGCCCAGTTACGTAGTATATTGCCCAGTGACGTAGTATACAGCACAGAGCCATGTAGTATATTGCACAGCGAAGTAGTATACAGCACAGAGCCACGTAGTATATTGCCCAGCCACGTAGTATATTGGCCAGTCACGTAGTATATTGCCCAGCTACGTAGTATATTGCCCAGTTACGTAGTATATTGCCCAGTGACGTAGTATACAGCACAGAGCCATGTAGTATATTGCACAGTGACGTAGTATACAGCACAGAGCCACGTAGTATATTGCCCAGCCACGTAGTATATTGGCCAGTCACGTAGTATATTGCCCAGCTAAGTAGTATATTGCCCAGCCACGTATGTCACAGGTTAAAAAATAAACATATACTCACCTTCCGAGGGCCAATTGTAGTTCGGTCACATGACCGTGACGTCATGGCAGGTCCTTCTCGCGGACCTGTGATGACGTCTCGGTCACATGACTGTGACGTCATGGCAGGTCGTTCTTGCGCAGGCTCTGTGATGACGTCGTGGTCACATGACCGTGATGTCATGGCAGGTCCTTTTCGTGCAGGCGCGCAGGGCCTGTGATGACGTCGCGGTCACATGACCGTGATGTCATGGCAGGTCCTTCTCGCGCAGGGCCTGTGATGACGTCGCGCTCACATGACCGTGACGTCATGGCAGGTCCTTCTCCCATACCATCCTTGGCACCGGAACCTACCGGAGGTCACCAGTGCGTCGCGAAAGATGAGTATATAATGATTTGTTATTTTTTTAAAATTATTTTTAACATTAGATGTTTTTACTATTGACGCTGCATAGGCAGCATCAATAGTAAAAACTTGGGTCACACAGGGTTAATAGCGGCGGTAACGGAGTGAGTTACCCGCGGCATAACGCGGTCCGTTAGTGCTGGCATTAACCCTGTGTGAGCGGTAACTGCGGGGAGTATGGAGCGGGCGCCGACTGCAGGGGAGTAGGGAGGGACTAATCGGACTGTGGCCGTCGCTGATTGGTCGCGGCAGCCATGACAGGCAGCTGGCGAGACTAATCAGCGACTTGGATTCCAACCAGACAGGCCGCGACCAATGAATATCCGTGACAGACAGAAAGACGGTAGTGACCCTAATACTGCTCCTATGTACAAGAATATAACTACTATAATACTGCTCCTATGTACAGGAATATTATTACTATTAGGCCGGGGTCACACTTGCGATTGCAATGTGAGAAACTCGCATGAGTCTCTCGCTTCAATACCCGGCACTGCCGCCGGCACTCAGGACCGTAGTGTGTGGTTGCATGTATTTCTATGCAGCCGCACGCTGCGGTCCACAGTGTCGGGTATTGAGGTGCGTGTTTCTCGCATAGCACTGACTAGTGTGCCCCGGCCTAACACTGCTCCTGTGTACAATAATATAGCTACTATACACATCGTCTATAAGCTTTTCCCCTGAACTCATATCCTCCTCCTTATTATATGTAATTATCTTGATGATGTTAGAAGCTTGATTAAGAGCTGGAAACTGCCTCCTGTCATAGGGATGCTATTTTCTGATTCATACAGAAGCGGAGCTAGAACTCTTGGTGCTGCAATCCAAACCAAAGAAAGGCATCATTATGCTGAAGAAGACTTACCACACCTTAGTAATAAAGAGTCTGTGCATCTTTAATTATAATCTAATAATCTTAACATTTCCTGTTAATGTGATGGGATAGTGAGGCCCTGCTGATTGGAGGGGACCCTCCACTGATCCTATCTGTGATAAGATACCTGCTGATGGATTTGCAAATCAATTAGAGAGAATTTACATATTTTTGGGAGTAGATCCTGTACTATCATATGAGGAAACTACCTTTTTTGGGGCTAAAATTTTCTACTGTTTTCAAGACTGATTTGTGCAGTCTGTTGCACTTTTGGTATGTTACATATAATGTAAATGTCTGCGGCTCATTATTAGGAAAAATGTGACATGCGTGAGGTCATACCACTTTGCTCGAGAGACAGCTTCCTGCGGTAAACTGGTGTGACTGGTTGCTTATGGCACTCGGGGAAAAAAACCATAAGAAGTCCCATAGACGAGAAATAATCCCTTATGATCAGCGGCCAAAAGACACTTCGATACAAGGCGAACATCACTAGATCTGGAATATTTTGCCTTGACATCTACAGTTCTTTTTGTTACTTGCCATAAGCAGCAGACACTTCCGTTGCCACTGAATATGTTGAAAGCCACCAGCGGCCATAACCTGCGACTGTCAGCAGTATCCTCCTGGCCTCTACAGATCTATAGTCTTAGGTGACCTACCTCATCCCCAGCCAGAGCGCCGGCTGCCAGCTCACCTTCCTTCCTGCAACAGCCCCTTCAATAACCAAGCACTTCCGCTTATTTACCTGCTGAGGTGTGTGGAAAGGGCCGGGCCACGGCTCAGGGAGGCCGGGCCATTACGTTTAACCCTTTCTTACCTGCAGGAGTGGAGAGAAATAAACAGAAGTGAACACATCTAATAATGAAGGTAGCCATCACAATAGAAGCAGCCCACATCACCCTCCTCCCCTGGGTCCACACAATCCCTGATATAAAGCACTCCTTCTCCAAAGACAACAAATGCAAACAAGAGGAATCAGTGACAGGAGGTCACCAGAGGGGGGAGATTCAAATTATGCAACCTGCAGGGGAAGCTGAGGAAGTCACTTGTAGGAGGCAAAGAGGAGCTCAACCAGCGGGTTCAGTCAACCAGAGGGGGGAGGCCGGCAGGAGGTCAACCTGCAGGGGAAGGCTGGCAGGAGGTCAACCAAGACATTAACCCCCTGCACTGTATACCCCACCCCCCACAGCATACTTCCTGGTCCATGTCACCCCCCCCCCCCCCCCCCCGGGACATGTTGCACCCCCACACTATATACTCCAAAGCCCATGTTACCCTCCCCCACCCCTCAGCACTGCATACACTCCGGTCCACGTTACACCCTCCCCCCCCTCACTGTATACCTCCCAGGACATGTTACCCCCTGTATTGTATACTCATTGGTCCATATTACCCCCCCCCCCCCCGCACTGTATACTCCCCGGTCCATATTACCCCCTGAACTGTATACACCCCCTGGTCCATGTTACCCCCCCCCCCCCCCCACACTGTATACTCCCCGGTCCATGTTACCTCCGCACTGTATACTCCACGATCAATGCTATCACCCCATACACTGTATACTCCCCGGTCCATGTTACCCCCCCTTCCCCCCCGTATACTCCTCGCTACATTTTAGCCCCCTCACTGTATACTCCCCGGTCCATGTTACCCCCCGCACTGTATACTCCCGGATCCATTTTAGCCCCTGGACTGTATACTCCCGGTCCATGTTACCCCCCACTGTATACTCCCTGGACCATGTTACACCTCGCACTGTATACTCCCCGATCCATGTTCCCCCCCGTATACTCCCCGCTATATTTTACCCCCCGTATACTCCCCGCTACATTTTACCCCCCTCACTGTATACTCCCCGGTCTATGTTACCCCCCCGCACTGTATACTCCCCGGTCCATGTTACCCCCCGCACTGTATACTCCCGGATCCATTTTAGCCCCTGGACTGTATACTCCCGGTCCATGTTACCCCCCGCACTGTATACTCCACGGACCATGTTACACCTCGCACTGTATACTCCCCGGTCCATGTTACCCCCCACACTGTATACTCCCCGATCCATGTTCCCCCCCGTATACTCCCCGCTATATTTTACCCCCCGTATACTCCCCGCTACATTTTACCCCCCTCACTGTATACTCCCCGGTCTATGTTACCCCCCCGCACTGTATACTCCCCGGTCCATGTTACCCCCCGCACTGTATACTCCCGGATCCATTTTAGCCCCTGGACTGTATACTCCCGGTCCATGTTACCCCCCGCACTGTATACTCCACGGACCATGTTACACCTCGCACTGTATACTCCCCGGTCCATGTTACCCCCCACACTGTATACTCCCCGATCCATGTTACCCCCCACACTGTATACTCCCCGGTCCATGTTACCCCCCACACTGTATACTCCCCGGTCCATGTTACCCCCCACACTGTATACTCCCCAGTCCATGTTACCTCCACACTGTATACTCCCCGATCAATGCTATCACCTCATACACTGTATACTCCCCGGTCCATGTTACCCCCCCCCCCGTATACTCCCCACTACATTTTACCCCCCTCACTGTATACTCCCCGGTCCATGTTACCCCCCGCACTGTATATTCCCGGATCCATTTTAGCCCCTGGACTGTATACTCCCGGTCCATGTTACCCCCCGCACTGTATACTCCCCGATCCATGTTACGCCCCCACTGTATACTCCCTGGTCCATATTACCCCCTGAACTGTATACACCCCCCTGGTCCATGTTACCCCCCCCCCCCAAAAGTACACTCCCCAATCCATGTTACCCCCCACGCTGTATACTCCCCGGTCCATGTTACCTCCGCACTGTATACTCCCCGATCAATGCTATCACCCCATACACTGTATACTCCCCGTCCATGTTAGCCACCTCCCCCCCCCCCCGTATACTCCCCGCTACATTTTACCCCCCCTCACTGTATACTCCCCGGTCGATGTTAACCCCCACCCCGCACTGTACACTCCCCGGTCCATGTTACCCCCCGCACTGTATACTCCCGGATCCATTTTAGCCCCTGGACTGTATACTCCCGGTCCATGTTACCCCCCGCACTGTATACTCCCCGGTCCATGTTACACCTCGCACTGTATACTCCCCGATCCATGTTACCCCCCACTGTATACTCCCCGGTCCATATTACCCCCTGAACTGTATACACCCCCCTGGTCCATGTTACCCCCCCCCCCCCAAAAAAAAAAAACTGTATACTCCCCAATCCATGTTACCCCCCACACTGTATACTCCCCGGTCCATGTTACCTCCGCACTGTATACTCCCCGATCAATGCTATCACCCCATACACCGTATACTCCCCGGTCGATCTTACCCCCCCGCACTGTATACTCCCGGATCCATTTTAGCCCCTGGACTGTATACTCCCGGTCCATGTTACCCCCCCGCACTGTATACTCCCAGATCCATGTTACCCCCCCACTGTATACTCCCCGGTCCATATTACCCCCCTGAACTGTATACACCCCCCTGGTCCATGTTACCCCCCCCCAAAAGTATACTCCCCAATCCATGTTACCCCCCCACACTGTATACTCCCCGATCAATGCTATCACCCCATACACTGTATACTCCCCGGTCCATGTTACCCCCCCCCCCCCGTATACTCCCCGCTACATTTTACCCCCCTCACTGTATACTCCCCGGTCGATGTTACCCCCCCCGTATACTCCCGGATCCATTTTAGCCCCTGGACTGTATACTCCCGGTCCATGTTACCCCCCACACTGTATACTCCCCGGTCCATGTTACACCTCACACTGTATGCTCCCCTATCCATGTTACCCCCCACACTGTATGCTCCCCGATCCATGTTACCCCCCACACTGTATACTCCCCGATCCATGTTACCCCCCACACTGTATACTCCCCGGTCCATGTTACACCCCACACTGTATACTCCCCGATCCATGTTACCCCCCACACTGTATACTCCCCGGTCCATGTTACCCCCCACTGTATACTCCCCGGTCCATTTTACCCCCTGAACTGTATACACCCCCCTGGTCCATGTTACCCCCCCCCCCCCCCCAAAAGTATACTCCCCAATCCATGTTACCCCCTACACTGTATACTCCCCGGTCCATGTTACCTCCGCACTGTATACTCCCCGATCAATGCTATCACCCCATACACTGTATACTCCCCGGTCCATGTTACACAATACCCCCCCCACCCCGGATTCTCCCCGCTACATTTTACCCCCCTCACTGTATACTCCCCGGTCGATGTTACCCCCCCGCACTGTATACTCCCGGATCCATTTTAGCCACCGCACTGTATACTCCCAGGTCCATGTTACTCCCCACTGTATACTCCCCGATCAATGCTATCACCCCATACACTGTATAGTCCCCGGTCCATGTTACCCCCCCCGTATACTCCCCGCTACATTTTACCCCCCTCACTGTAGACTCCCCGGTCCATGTTACCCCCCGCACTGTATATATACTCCCCGGTCTCCTCATTTTCTCTGCATATTGTCTGCGCTCTTCTCTATTATGAAATTTCAGAACATGTTTCCCGCGTTCTGCTCGATGACGTAATACTCCTCTTAGCTCCGCCCACTGTGCGCCGTACTGTGACGCCTCCCGTGCTCTCGCGGTGTTTGACAATTGATAGCTATGGCGGACACGGTGAAGTCTTGCTGACCGCAATCATGAGCCAGGGAGCGGCTGAGAGCAGCAGCGAGCCTGAGGCCAAGGTGCTGCACACCAAGCGGCTGTACAGGTGAGAGGATGAGGGGACGGCGGAAATGATGTACGAGGAAAGAGCTGCAGAATGGCTCCTTTCCCTCTGTATTGTGTATTCCTCCTCCCTCTCCCTCTATAGTCATCCTCCTCCTCCCCTCCCTCCCTCTATAGTCATCCTCCTCCCCTCCCTCTGTAGTCATCATCATCCTCCTCCCCTCCCTCCCTCTGTAGTCATCCTCCTCCCCTCCCTCCCTCTGTAGTCATCCTCCTCCCCTCCCTCTGTAGTCATCATCCTCCTCCCCTCCCTCCCTCTGTAGTCATCCTCCTCCCCTCCCTCTGTAGTCATCATCCTCCTCCCCTCCCTCTGTAGTCATCCTCCTCCCCTCCCTCCCTCTGTTGTCATCCTCCTTCCCTCCCTCCCTCTGTAGTCATCCTCCTTCCCTCCCTCCCTCTGTAGTCATCCTCCTTCCCTCCCTCTGTAGTCATCCTCCTCCCCTCCCTCTGTAGTCATTCTCCTCCCCTCCCTCCCTCTGTAGTCATTCTCCTCCCCTCCCTCCCTCTGTAGTCATTCTCCTCCCCTCCCTCCCTCTGTAGTCATCGTCATCCTCCTCCCCTCCCTCCCTCTGTAGTCATCGTCATCCTCCTCCCCTCCCTCCCTCTGTAGTCATCCTCCTCCCCTCCCTCCCTCTGTAGTCATCCTCCTCCCCTCCCTCCCTCTGTAGTCATCCTCCTCCCCTCCCTCCCTCTGTAGTCATCCTCCTCCCCTCCCTCCCTCTGTAGTCATCCTCCTCCCCTCCCTCCCTCTGTAGTCATCCTCCTCCCCTCCCTCCCTCTGTAGTCATCCTCCTCCCCTCCCTCTCTCTCCCTCCCTCTCTCCCTCCCTCTGTAGTCATCCTCCTCCCCTCCCTCCCTCTCTCCCTCCCTCCCTTTGTAGTCATCCTCCTCCCCTCTCTCCCTCCCTCCCTCCCTCCCTCCCTCTCTTCCTCCCTCTCTCTCTCCCTCCCTCCCTCTGTAGTCATCCTCCCCTCCCTCCCTCTCTCCCTCCCTCTGTAGTCATCCTCCTCCCCTCCCTCTGTAGTCATCCTCCTCCCCTCCCTCCCTCTCTCCCTCCCTCCCTCTGTAGTCATCCTCCTCCCCTCCCTCTCTCCCTCTGTAGTCATCCTCCTCCCCTCCCTCCCTCTGTAGTCATCCTCCTCCCCTCCCTCCCTCTGTAGTCATCCTCCTCCCCTCCCTCCCTCTGTAGTCATCCTCCTCCCCTCCCTCCCTCTGTAGTCATCCTCCTCCCCTCCCTCTCTCTCTCTCCCTCTCCCTCTCTCCCTCTGTAGTCATCCCCCTCCCTCCCTCTCTCCCTCCCTCTGTAGTCATCCTCCTCCCCTCCCTCCCTCTCTCCCTCACTCCCTCCCTCCCTCTCTCCCTCCCTCCCTCTCTCCCTCCCTCCCTCTGTAGTCATCCTCCTCCCCTCCCTCTCTCTCCCTCCCTCTCTCCCTCCCTCTGTAGTCATCCTCCTCCCCTCCCTCCCTCTCTCCCTCCCTCCCTCCCTCTGTAGTCATCCTCCCCTCTCTCCCTCTCTCCCTCCCTCCCTCTGTAGTCATCCTCCTCCCCTCCCTCCCTCTCTCCCTCCCTCTGTAGTCATCCTCCCCTCTCTCCCTCTCTCCCTCCCTCCCTCTGTAGTCATCCTCCTCCCCTCCCTCTCTCCCTTTGTAGTCATCCTCCTCCCCTCCCTCCCTCTGTAGTCATCCTCCTCCCCTCACTCCCTCTGTAGTCATCCTCCTCCCCTCCCTCCCTCTGTAGTCATCCTCCTTCCCTCCCTCCCTCTGTAGTCCTCCTCCCTCCCTCTGTAGTCATTCTCCCCTCCCTCCCTCCCTCTGTAGTCATTCTCCCCTCCCTCCCTCCCTCTGTAGTCATTCTCCCCTCCCTCCCTCCCTCTGTAGTCATTCTCCTCCCCTCCCTCTCTCTTTAGTCATCCTCCCCCCCCCCCCCCCTCTTTAGGTCTCCACCCCTCCTTTCCTCTGTTGGCCTCCGCACCTCCCTCTGTAGGCCTCCCTCCCTCTGTAGGCCTCCTCCCCCCCCCATACCCCCCCCCCCCCCCTTCCCCATCTTCACTCTGGACAAACCCCTGTCTACCCATCCACCTTTCCTCTCTCCGTACGCTTTTCCCCGCTCTGTATGCTTTTCCAGTGCTCCCAGTGTTACTCTTGCGTCCCTTGGTCTTGCAGGGCGGTGGTGGAGACTGTGCACCGCCTGGACCTGATCATCTGCAATAAGACGGCCTATCAGGAAGTGTTCAAGCCGGAGAACATCAGTCTGCGGAACAAGTGAGGCCCCTATTGGGATTTTATGGTGTGCAGTGCCCCATAACCTTTAACCATGTGACACAGTAGTATCATCTCAGGCAGGTGTCTCGGACCCCCCAGTCTCATCCCCTTGTGACCCTGGTCACCATGTTGCGTTCCCCTCCCCCCTAGGCTGCGGGAGCTGTGTGTGAAGTTGATGTTCCTTCACCCTGTGGAGTATGGCAGGAAAGCAGAGGAAGTTCTGTGGAGGAAAGTCTACTACGAAGTCATCCAGCTCATCAAGACCAACAAGAAGGTGAGTCCTCCTCATGTTAAAGACTACGTTGTGAGCTCTGTGGGAGAAGGAGGATTTTTTTTTTTTTATAGGGAGGTGCATCTGTTATAATAATGCTTCATGTCTCCCTCTCAGCACATCCACAGCCGCAGCGCCCTGGAGTGCGCCTACCGCACCCACCTGATCGCCGGGGTGGGCTTCTACCAGCACCTCCTGCTCTACATCCAGTCCCACTACCAGCTGGAGCTGCAGTGCTGCATCGACTGGACCCACGTCTCCGACCCGCTTATTGGTCAGTGCCCAAAAAGTAGTGTGTGATTGAGACATGCAGCCGTCCCGTGGCCTTAGCTTTGTCTTTCCCCTCATAGGATGCAAAAAGCCGGTGTTGGCCTCCGCTAAAGAGATGGAGTGGGCACAGATGGCGTGCCACAGGTGTCTAGTGTATCTGGGAGACCTGGGTAAGAATGAGAAAGTTGTCACAGTTGAGGGTTTGTTACATTGTCATGCTTCTCTATGTTTTTCTCTTTCCAGCTCGATATCAGAATGAGCTGGCGCTGGTCGACACTGAGAAGTTAGCTGAGCGATTTTATTACCAAGCGCTGACGGTTGTGCCTCAGATGGGTGAGAGGGGTATTAGCTGACGCCATCACCTCACTGCCCTTACTTTTAGGTACAGTTGTGTTTAGTCTTGCCTCCTTTTCTCAGGGATGCCATTTAACCAGCTTGGGACGTTAGCCGGGAGCAGATACTACCACGTGGAAGCCACATACTGCTACCTACGCTGGTGAGTGATGTCTCTGGTCCGAGCCTTGAGACCTGGTATCGATCTCACCTCGCTTCCTCACATTTTCCCTTTGTGTCCCCCGCAAAGTATACAATCTGAGGTCTCCTTTGAAGGCGCATATGGCAATTTGAAGAGACTGTACAACAAGGCGGCCAAAATGTATCACCAGCTGAAGAAGAGCGAGAATCGGAAGTTGTCACCCAGCAAGAAGAGGTGAGGATGGGAGGCATAATGGACTTGGGCTGTTTGGAAAACCGCTCTTACCCTGGGTTATTTCTCGACAAGAAGTTATATCAATGAGACCCGCATAGGGAAAGCGGTGTAAACGATTCTATCTCCTTAAGGGTAGGTGCACACGATCAGTAAATGCTGCAGGTTGGACTCTGCGTACTTGCGCAGCGTCCAGATGTTACAGCATATTGGATGGGATTTCAAGAATTCGCATGTGCACAGACACCGGCAGATCACCCGCAGAGACGACCATGCGGAGCATCTCTCCAGACCGCTCCATATCTATTTATCTTGCGGAGTTGAGAGTCTCCGCAAGATAAATGTCACCCGTACAATGTATTGGACGCATTGATTCCGCGCGGTTAAGTGACCACATGCGCGTTCACTAGCCGGCAGCGCTTTGGACGCAGCGGACATGTACTGCGTCCAAAGCGCTGCCAATTACTGAACGTGTGCACTTACCCTAAGACATTTGGAGCTCGATGGGATAGATGCGCGATGATTAGGTTCTAATAATCATGGACGGTCTCTCCCTCCCTGCAGATGTAAGGATATCAAGCGGTTGCTGGTCAACTTTATGTATCTCCAGAGACTGCTGCAGCCCAAGAGCAGGTCAGTGGCTTCATCCTATAGAACATGCTGCAATGAAGTGTCCTCCTGTTGAGAGGCAGCGAGTGCATGGTCATCGAGAAGAGTGAGGCGGCGAGTACGTAGCCACCGAGAAGGGTGTGAGGCGTATAATGCAGGGCCACCGAGAAGGGAGTGAGGCGTCTAGTGCAGGGCCACCGAGAAGGCAGCGTGCCCTTTGCGTCGAGTGCGGGGCCGCCAAGAAGGTGCAAGTGCGGAATAGCAGCGGCCACTGAGAGTTTTGTGGTTTTCCAGGTTACCAGAGTGTACTTTAAGCTGTTTTTCATGGTGTCAGTGACTTGTCTCCTTTTCTCCTTAGCTCGGTGGATTCGGAGCTCACCTCTCTCTGTCAGTCCGTCCTGGAGGATTTCAATCTGTGCATGTTCTACCTTCCCTCCTCTATCAACCTGAGCTCGGCCAGTGAGGATGAGGAGGAGTATGAAGGAGTCTATTCCTTCCTGCCCGACCTGCTGGTCTTCAGGATGGTGGTCATCTGTCTGATGTGCGTCCATAGCCTGAAGAGGGCAGGTGTGTATCATTGCACCATGTTTCCATAACATCCACCAAAGGGGTCTTTCATGTATGTAAATGATTTCTATTCTGCAAACCTGTGTAAACCAGTGATCTCCAGTTGTCTTTGCTCCGTCCCTCCCGCCAGATTCCAAGCAGTACAGTGCCGCCATAGCGTTCACGCTGGCTCTCTTCTCCCATCTGGTGAACCACGTGAATATCCGACTTCAGGCTGAGATGGAGGAGAGTTCGGTCCCTGCTTTCCAGAACGATAGTCCTGGTGAGTGCTCCAGTCATGTATCATGGACATCCCCCCCCTTAGGACCACAAATATTATGGAGTAACAACTTGATTTGCGCATTCCTTCCTCAGATGACCCAGAATCCAGAGAGATCTCAGACATAATGGAGAAAGACTCCGAACCCGAGATGAACCAAATCAACAAGCCGACGCGATCCGAACCTCATAGCAAGAAGAGCCACAAGTACTCACGCCTCTCCCGTCTGCGGAGAAGGAGACCCGTGAGGAAGTTGGATGAGAGCGACTTAAGCGAAGGTTTTGACTCTGACTCCAGCCATGGATCGGCCAAGGGCAGCGACATTTCTGAGAGCACGTCGGAGAAGAGTGATGAAGAAGCAGCCTTTGACATAGAGTCGGACTCTGACATGAACAGTCAGGAGTCGCGGTCCGACCTAGAAGATATGGAGGACGACCCTGGAGAGGAGGCAAAGAGTCAGACGGAAAGCAAGGAGGTTTCCAGTACCTCGGAGGAGACTAAGTCTGCCAAGGCTGATGCCCATGAGTCTGTGAACGGTCCTGGTCACACCACCAGCGAAGCGAGCATCGCCAGCAATCTGCAAGCCATGTCTACCCAAATGTTCCAGACCAAGCGCTGCTTCCGTCTGGCCCCCACCTTCACCAATGTTTTTGTGAAACCAGAACCTGTCCCCCTTATTGCCAAAGAACCAGAACCTCTTGTGAATGGAGAGGCAGAGAAGAACACCCTGGTGGAACAAGGTAAGAGGCCTGCCGGGTGGTCATTCCCAGACTCTACATGGGCCAGGTATGTTGATGGATTTGTTTCCTGAAATCTTCCAAGGTGACGCCTCGGAGTCTGAAGAAAGCGTCGAGAGCGACAAAGCCAGTCCCAATGAGCGGAGTCTTCAGGAGAGGTTAGACGTGATCACCAGCGAGGGGCTTCTGGCCAGTGTTAAGGTCTTCCTGGACTGGTTGAAGACCAACCCTGATATAATAATCATGTGTGCACAGGTATGACGCTGGGAAGTCTGATCTGCATCAGGTGCGGTGACTTTCTGCACCTCAATGGGTTCATCTGCCTTACTGTTTACATCAACGCTTCCACATGCTCACTCTCCTCACAGCCCTGTCTCTGCTAAAGCAGCCAATAGGAGCAGTTTTCTGTTCTGCTTGTCGGCTGCCAGAGGGGGCTGAAGCCTGACTAGAGACTTATTTTAGAGCTTCCAGCTGGGGGAAAAAAACTTACAGTATGTTTATTGGGAATTATATTTACAGCTGCCAGATGGCAAGGGGTCTTACTGGGGATTATATGTACAGCTGCCAGAATAGGAAGAAGACTAACTGGACACATTACTGGAGACTAATATGTACAGCTGCCAGAGGGGAGAGGAGACTGGGCAATTTGCTAAGAATTAGGGAGGAAGAGTCTTATTGGGCACTTGGGCGCTGAGGACTATAACTACAGCTGGCAAAAGAGGAAGAAGATTGATTAGGGAATATATTTATCGGAGGACCTTGCTGGTGATGTGAATATACTGTACATAGTGCTTGCAAAGGGTTTTGGGTGGTTTAGGTGGAAAACAAAGTGGGTGATGTGACGCTGCCCACTACAATAAAGCTGATGGGGGACACAGAAGGCAAAAATAGAAATGAAAGGCATATTTTATGAGGACAAAATAGGGCCATATAGGTTCACATGGTGGTTAACAGCCCTATGGGCCTTTTTATAGGAACTTGACTGGTGGGCCGAAATCTCCCTGTTGGGGTGCATCAGTAGGTGGCTGGCTCTGACATCTTCTCATCTTTCTCTTTTCAGAGCTCGCAGAGTCTGTGGAACAGACTGTCGGTGCTTCTGAACCTGTTACCATCTGCAACCAAGATCCAGGAGTCTGGTGAGGCCACGATGGAGTTTGTGGGTCTCTACGGATGGGCTGAGCTGTATATCTTCTGTCTGTGTCCATGTAGCGTGGACTGACTGTAATCTGCTTGTCTATCCAGGGATATCCCTGTGCAGTGATGTGCAGAATCTACTGCAGGAGTCGGAGCAGGCAGACATGAGCCATCAGATATTACTCCCCGAGGATGCCGCTCTAAGGAACCTACCACCGCTCAAGGCTGCACATCGCAGGTTCAACTTCGAGAAGGAGTGGCCGCTTCTGACCGTCCTGGAGGAGGTACATCCTGATGCCTCCATGCTCCGCTGCCTCCTCCACTTCATGGTTTGCTTCATTTTCCTTCTTCTGATTTTTCCCTTTCTACAGTCCATCGCTCGCAGCAGTTACATCCGAAGCTTCGGGCACTTTCTCAGTCATCTGCAGGGCAGCGTCCTGCAATACAACCCAGAACTTGGGATCTTCACCAGCATCGCCGAGACCCAGCAAGACAATATCCTTCACCAGGCTCAGGCCCAATTCCGCATGGTGAGTGTCAGAGTAACGCAACTCCGCTTCCTCCGATCATCAGCACAATTACGCAATTGGCTGATAAGTGATGGTCGAGACCGCGAATGTTTCCACTACTAGTCCAGTTATTGTGGAATTCGCAGTGAGTGTACCCCTGTATGGTCACTGCTAAACTCTAGCCTTGTATGGTCACTGCTAAAAATTCCACAATAACAAAAAGAGCTAGCTGCCACCACCAGTCGTTTATACAGGCCTATTGGACACCTGTTACAGGTAGCGTATGGCTTCAGGGTGTGGTTTAAAAAGCAAAAGGAACAAAGCTATTCAATTTTATATATTCCATAAAGATATTCAGTGTTTATAAACAATATACAAAGATAGAAAACGGGATCTACACAATACAGTATATACCATTGCATTCAATAAAAATAAATAATGAAAGAAAATTACTTGGCCTGGTCACAGAAATGGCTCAGTACTTAGTGGAGGGAAGCACTCCGATTGACAAAATAACGAACAGAACCCTACCGTAAACTGTCATCCAAGGACTGACCAATGACCCAGACCCATATACTGCTTTTTATTAGCTCAAAGTTACACCCACATACCTCGCCTTGATAAGCTTGTGGGGGCGGATTGTGGGATGTGTAGGGTCTGTTAAAATTTTATGAGACCTTCAACTTACAGCACATCTCCACCCCTGGAGGTCCCAGGCAGTAGATATTGTCACATTTTTTTTTTTTTTTATCGTGATTTTACCCTTAACATAGATTATGCGAACCAGGCCATGTTTGATCCCTATCGGTCCATTATTCAGTTGGAAGGGCTCTATTGGCCCCACTGTGATGTGAGTGAATGTGTCACATCCATCCTTTCTCCCATAATTATTGGATCAATGCAATTCCTATCTGTACCCCAGAGACAGGCTGTTTATCTGCAATTGTTCTGTTAGCATTCATCGTAGGAAGCTCTTTCCTGGGGAACCATACTTCTTTTCCTTCGCGTAAACATCTCGGCTTCGTTGTTGGTTTTTCCCAGCAATATATATATATTAACCACCTGTCCACAGCAGGAGGTCTCTGCTTCAAAGGTTGTTGTATTTAGTTTCTCTCTCCTTAACTATAATAATCCCAGATGTTCAATGTGTAGTCCTATTTCAAAGTAAGTTTATAGTGCCAGCTCTTCTCCAGTTAGAAGTAATTTTCCCACTTCTCCATATATTCAATGTAAGGGTGACATGTCTTGTGGATTTTAATTTTCCTCTGACACCTCCGCCTTTTTGAGGTAGCACGAGAGATTGATTTAGAGATCATTTCCCAAGCCCACCTTAAGGCACAACCTCCCTGGATCCCACACAATACCTTCTCCTTTTTGTGACTCGGAAATGGGCTTCTCCATGAGGTCACTCACCTCCTTCAGTCATGTCTGAAACTCCTGGCTGGAGGTAGCCTGAATCAGCGTTAAGGTCCCAACCTCACAGGTCCCCTCTGGGATCTGCTCTGGGTCAGTGATTGGTCCTGGCTAATGAGGGTTCAGAAGGCAGTGTGTGACCTGCGTCTGGGCACTCTGACTGCGGGTGACAGCCGCTTTATAGGCTGTCTTCTGGAATAACAACACTTTCCCACCACCCTGACAGGCTGTGGTCACTACTTTCCCCGCCTCCCCTAATACCTCAGGAGTGTTAATCATGGGGCAGCCACCGTCGGCCATGTCACCATCCATGGTGACACTGGCCAGCTGCACGGGACCACCTGCTTTGTGTTGCTCATCCCCATCGCCCTTAGCACTCATGCTGGCTCCTTTTTAGGGGATCCTCCGCAGCATCGCCCTGCAGCCTGACATGGCCCAGTTCTCCTGTACTATAAAACAGATCATCATCCGTCACATTGACCTTCACATTATCTACACCTAAATCAGAAGACGTACCAGATCTGGGAGGGTTGTCAGGAATGTATTGGGCAACCAACCGTCCAGATCAATCCCAATAAAACATTTGTGGGGAGGTTCTCAACCCCCCCCCATCCTTTCCAGCACCCAATCCAGGAAAACTATCGGTAAGGGTTGGCGAACACCCCCCAAATCTGGACACAGTCAGGGTCTTCCCAGGGATGAGTTCTTCAGAGAACATAAATTTAGGGCGGATTACAGTTTTGTTTTGCACCGCTGTCCTTCAGCTCCACAGTGACTGTGTCACCCACAGTAACCCATTGCAAGTTTTTACAGGTCAACCACCCCATCCCACCCACAAAATAACAGTGCAGTCGGCCCCTGGGCCTCGGATGTGGGGTTCCTCTTCTGCCTCTCCGTGTAGGTGACGCTGATGTGACCAGGTCCGTCGCAGGTATAGTATTGGCAGAAGTCCGATGCAGGGCGAGTGCTGGTAGATGGGGTTATACCCACTAATGACCTGGCTGACAGGGGCATTAATGTCCAATTAACCCCTTTCCAGCTGGCGAAGGCTGACTTCTGCACATTGGGGTTATGTTGCTTTATATTTAATCGTATGAACATATATTTTAACATCATAGAAGAATAAATAACAAACCATAAACAGTGATTGAATAGAACATAGGAACAGAAATCCGAGTCTCTGTATGCAATAACATTGTCATTTCCAGTATAGAAATCATTCTTGTCACCAGTATAAGATCTGAGGGGACACTCCTCGACAATGTGCTGAATTGTTTGACAGTCAGCTCCACAGTCACAGGCAGGAGAGTCAGATTTTCCCCACTTATGCATAAGATCTGCACAGACACCAAAGTTTGTTCTGATACGATTCAAAGTGAGCCAGGTTTTCCTTGGCAGATTGAAGCCTGGTGGTGGATTTTGAAAGTGAGGAAACGTTTGAGGCTCACCGTCTACTGCACTGACCCGAAGTTCACGCCATTTCTCTTCTAAATTGAAATCATGTTCGTACAGGGTAATTGCGGTTCGGATGGGTGGATGTCTTGATTTCAGTCGCTGTATTTGAACATCTTTGATATTTTGATGTTTTGGGAGATTTTCATTATTCACTACTTTGGTGTATTCTTTAAGTAGGAGCTTTTGTCTTCTCAGATTTGCAGGTGCGACATGGCTCAAGACAGGTAACCAGTGGATGGGCGTAGGTCTGATAGCACCAGAAATTATGTGCATAGAGGTTTTCAGCTGATTGTCGATTGCATTCACATGACAACTATTCAGCCATACTGGAGCACAATATTCTGCAGCAGAGTACACCAAGGCAAGGGTAGACGTTCTCAAGACTGGTGTGGAGGAAGAGTTTCTGAATAATATTATTGCGTGCTTTCAGTTTCTGTGCTGTCTTATGCAAGTGAGACTTGAAGGTTAGGCTTCTATCAAGGGTTACCCCTAAATACTTGGGATTGAAGTTGTGTTTGACAAGTTGACCTTCAAAACGTACTTTGAGATCAGTCTTAGCACTTGCGTTGTGTAAATGAAAACAACATCCGTTTTTGATGGATTGGGCTTTAGCCTCCGTTGTCGAAAATATTTTCCCATTACACTAAGATCTTCTGTTAGAACCTCCTCTGCCTCCTCCATTGCTTTGCTCAACTGTAGCAAGTGCCCAGTCATTGGCGTATCAAAATCAATATTGTGTCAGGCTCTATAAATGTCTGCAATCAGTGTGGCCTTGGCAGCCACCTTTTTGGCTCCAGGTTCATCATGAACTGTTGCACCTCCTCCACACAGGGCAAAGATGAAGAAATTGATTCTTCACCATCAGGTCCTTCAGTCCCTCATAGGTGGAAACAGATAGTCCCTGGAACCACTGCTCTATGCTGGCTCTGAGCCCATCCACCATATCATTATGTCTGTCGGGTGGTCCAGGTTGGAGGATCTGCAACTTTTTGTGGTACACCTCAGGAATCAGCTGGTATTTCTTTGTCAGTGCCTGTTTGATGGCCTCATAGTTTCCCTTGTTCCATTGCTCGAGGAAGAACAGCGAACATCTCCAGAGCTTTGCCTTGTAGCCTTGGGGTTAAACTTCGTGCCCACTGGTCATCAGGCAACTAGTACTGTCTGCATGTCTTTTCAAATCCCCGCAAAAATGTGTCCACATCCGCGTCCTTATCCATCACAGGAAAATGCTCAGGACAGGGCTGTTCAGTGGGGTAGATTGCTCCTTCAGTAGTCAGTTTAATTTCAGTTGATGCTCTCGCTCTGCTTTTTGCTCAGCAGCTTCTCTGTGGCCTTGGGCCTAGCGCTCGGCTCTCTCAGCCTTTGTGAAACTTTCTCCCATCTCCCTACTGCATATTTCAGTTTTTCTTTTTTAATAAATTGGCGAAAATTTAAACTTTTTTTTTTTTTTTTTTTTCTTCAGTCAAGATGGGGTGTAGACTGTACTTTAACCCCTTCCCGACCTTTTGACGCCACGTAGGCGTCATGAAAGTCGGTGCCAATCCGACCCATGACGCCTATGTGGCGTCATGGAAAGATCGCGTCCCTGCAGGCCGGGTGAAAGGGTTAACTCCCATTTCACCCAATCTGCAGGTACAGGGGGAGTGGAAGTTTAGCCCAGGGGGGGTGGCTTCACCCCCTCGTGGCTACGATCGCTCTGATTGGCTGTTGAAAGTGAAACTGCCAATCAGAGCGATTTGTAATATTTCACCTATTATAACGGGTGAAATATTACAATCCAGCCATGGCCGATGCTGCAATATCATCGGCCATGGCTGGAAATACTAATGTGCCCCCACCCCACCCCACCGATCGCCCCCCCAGCCCTCCGATCTGCCCGGTACACTACCCCGCTCCCCTCCGTCCTGTGCTCCGCTCCCCCCCCCCGTGCTCTTGTCCGCTCCCCCCGTGCTTCAATCACCCCCCCCCCCCCGTGCTCCGATCGCCCCCCCTGCACTCCGATCCACCCCCCTCCGTGCTCCGTTCCACCCCCCCCCGTGCTCCGTTCCACCCCTCCCGCGCTCCGATTCACCCCCCCCCCCCATGCTCCGATTCACACAACCCCCCCCCCCCCAACCTATCATACTTACCGATCCTGCCGGGGTCCGTCCGTCTTCTCCCCGGGCGCCGCCATCTTCCAAAATGGCGGGCGCATGCGCAGTGCGCCCGCCGAATCTGCCGGCCGGCAGATTCGTTCCAAAGTGCATTTTGATCACTGAGATAGATTATATCTCAGTGATCAAAATAAAAAAAATAATAAATGACCCCCCCCCCCCCCCCCTTTGTCACCCCCATAGGTAGGGACAATAAAAAAAAATAAAGAATTTTTTTTTTTTTCCACTAATGTTAGAATAGGGTTAGGGGTAGGGGTAGGGTTAGGGTTTCGGTATGTGCACACGTATTCTGGTCCTCTGCGGATTTTTCCACTGCGGATTTGATAAATCCGCAGTGCTAAACCGCTGCGGATTTACCGTGTTTTTTCTGCGCATTTCACTGCGGTTTTACAACTGCGGTTTTCTATTTGAGCAGTTGTAAAACCGCTGCGGAATCCGCACAAAGAAGTGACATGCTGCGGAATGTAAACCGCTGCGTTTCCGTGCAGTTTTTCCGCAGCGTCTGTACAACGATTTTTGTTTCCCATAGGTTTACATTGAACTGTAAACTCATGGGAAACTGCTGCGGATCCGCAGCGTGTGCACATACCTTTAGAATTAGGCCATGTGCACACGGTGCGGATTTGGCTGCGGATCCGCAGTGGATTGGCCGCTGCGGATTCGCAGCAGTGTTCCATCAGGTTTACAGTACCATGTAAACATATGGAAACCAAATCCGCTGTGCCCATGGTGCGGAAAATACCGTGCGGAAACGCTGAGTTGTATTTTCCGCAGCATGCCAATTCTTTGTGCGGATTCCGCAGCGTTTTACACCTGTTCCTCAATAGGAATCCGCAGGTGAAATCCGCACAAAAAACACTGGAAATCCGCTGAAAATCCGCAGGTAAAACGCAGTGCCTTTTACCCGCGGATTTTTCAAAAATGATGCTGAAAAATCTCACACGAATCCGCAACGTGGGCACATAACCTTAGGGTTAGGGTTGGAATTAGGGTTGTGGTTAGGGGTGTGTTGTGGTTAGGGTTGTGATTAGGGTTATGGCTACAGTTGGAATTAGGGTTAGGGATGTGTTGGGGTTAGGGTTAGGGCTGTGATTAGGGTTATGGCTACAGTTGGAATTAGGGTTGTGGTTAGGGTTAGGGGTGTGTTGGGGTTAGGGTTGTGGTTAGGGGTGTGTTGGGGTTAGGGTTGTGATTAGGGTTATGGCTACAGTTGGGATTAGGGTTAGGGGTGTGTTGGGGTTAGTGTTGGAGGTAGAATTGAGGGGTTACCACTGTTTAGGCACATCAGGGGTCTCCAAACGCAACATGACGCCACCATTGATTCCAGCCAATCTCGTATTCAAAAAGTCAAATGGTGCTCCCTCACTTCCGAGCCCTGACGTGTGCCCAAACAGTGGTTTACCCCTACATATGGGGTACCAGCATACTCAGGATAAACTGCGCAACAATTACTGGGGTCCAATTTCTCCTGTTACCCTTGTGAAAATAAAAAAATGCTTGCTAAAACATTATTTTTGAGGAAAGAAAAATGATTTATTATTTTCACGGCTCTACGTTGTAAACGTCTGTGAAGCACTTGGGGGTTCAAAGTGCTCACCACATATCTAGATAAGTTCCTTTCGGGGTCTAGTTTCCAAAATGGGGTCACTTGTGGGGGGTTTCTACTGTTTAGCCACATCAGGGGCTCTGCAAACACAACGTGACGCCCGCAGAGCATTCCATCAAAGTCTGCATTTCAAAACGTCACTACTTCAATTCCGAGCCCCGGCATGTGCCCAAACAGTAGTTTACCCCCACATATGGGGTATCACCGTACTCAGGAGAAACTGGACAACAAATATTGGGGTCAAATTTCTCCTGTTACCCTTGGGAAAATTAAAAAATTCTGGGCTAAATAATTATTTTTGAGGAAAGAAAACGTATTTATTATTTTCACGGCTCTGCATTATAAACTTCTATGAAGCACTTGGGGGTTCAAAGTGCTCACCACACATCTAGATAAGTTCCTTTCGGGGTCTAGTTTCCAAAATGGGGTCACTTGTGGGGGGTTTCTACTGTTAAGCCACATCAGGGGCTCTGCAAACGCAACGTGACGCCCACAGAGCATTCCATCAAAGTCTGCATTTCAAAACGTCACTGGGCACATGCCGGGGCTCGGAAGTGAAGTAGTTTTTTTACCCCCACATATGGGGTATCAGCGTACTCAGGAGAAACTGGACAACAACTTTTGGGGTCAAATTTCTCCTGATACCCTTGGGAAAATAAAAAATTGCAGGCTAAAAGATCATTTTTGAGAAAATAATTTTTTTTTTTAATTTTCATGGCTCTGCGTTATAAACTTCTGTGAAGCACTTGGGGGTTCAAAGTCCTCACCACACATCTAGATTAGTTCCTTTGGTGGACTAGTTTCCAAAATGGGGTCATTTCTGGGGGATCTCCAATGGTTAGGCACACAGGGGCTCTCCAAACGTGACATGGTGTCCGCTAATGATTGGAGCTAATTTTCCATTTAAAAAGCCAAATGGCGTGCCTTCCCTTCCAAGCCCTGCCGTGCGCCCAAACAGTGGTTTACCCCCACATATGGGGTATCAGCGTACTCAGGACAAACTGGACAACAACATTTGGGGTCCAATTTCTCCTATTACCCTTGGCAAAATAGGAAATTCCAGGCTAAAAAAATCATTTTTGAGGAAAGAAAAATTATTTTTTATTTTCATGGCTCTGCGTTATAAACTTCTGTGAAGCACCTGGGGGTTTAAAGTGCTCAATATGCATCTAGATAAGTTCCTTGGGGGGTCTAGTTTCCAAAATGGGGTCACTTGTGGGGAAGCTCCAATGTTTAGGCACACAGGGGCTCTCCAAACGCGACATGGTGTCCGCTAACAATTGGAGCTAATTTTCCATTCAAAAAGTCAAATGGCGCGCCTTCCCTTCCGAGCCCTGCCGAGTGCCCAAACAGTGGTTTACCCCCACATATGAGGTATCTGCGTACTCGGGAGAAATTGCCCAACAAATTTTATGATCCATTTTATCCTATTGCCCATGTGATAATGAAAAAATTGAGGCGAAAAGAATTTTTTTGTGAAAAAAAAAGAAGTACTTTTTCATTTTTACAGATCAATTTGTGAAGCACCTGAGGGTTTAAAGTGCTCACTAGGCATCTAAATAAGTTCCTTGGGGGGTCTAGTTTCCAAAATGGGGTCACTTGTGGGGGAGCGCCAATGTTTAGGCACACAGGAGCTTTCCAAACGCGACATGGTGTCCGCTAACGATGGAAATAATTTTTCATTCAAAAAGTCAAATGGCGCTCCTTCCCTTCCGAGCCTTACCATGTGCCCAAACAGTGGTTTACCCCCACATATGAGGTATCAGCGTACTCAGGACAAATTGGACAACAACTTACGTGGTTCAGTTTCTCCTTTTACCATTGGGAAAATAAAAAAATTGTTGCTAAAAGATAATTTTTGTGACTAAAAAGTTAAACGTTCATTTTTTCCTTCCATGTTGCTTCTGCTGCTGTGAAGCACCTGAAGGGTTAATAAACTTCTTGAATGTGGTTTTGAGTACCTTGAGGGGTGCAGTTTTTAGAATGGTGTCACTTTTGGGTATTTTCAGCCATATAGACCCCTCAAAATGACTTCAAATGTGAGGTGGTCCCTAAAAAAAGGGTTTTGTAAATTTCGTTGTAAAAATGAGAAATCGCTGGTCAAATTTTAACCCTTATAACTTCCTAGCAAAAAAAAATTTTGTTTCCAAAATTGTGCTGATGTAAAGTATACATGTGGGAAATGTTATTTATTAACTATTTTGTGTCACATAACTCTCTGGTTTAACAGAATAAAAATTCAAAATGTGAAAATTGCGAAATTTTCAAAATTTTCGCCAAATTTCCGTTTTTATCACAAATAAACGCAGAATTTATTGACCTAAATTTACCACTAACATGAAGCCCAATATGTCACGAAAAAACAATCTCAGAACCGCTAGGATCCGTTGAAGCGTTCCTGAGTTATTACCTCATAAAGGGACACTGGTCAGAATTGCAAAAAACGGCAAGGTCTTTAAGGTCAAAATAGGCTGGGTCATGAAGGGGTTAATGAGAAAAAATTGAACTTTTTTGATCTTACCAAATGGCTGCAATGAAGCAAAGAGTGAAAAATTTAAAAGGGGTCTGAATACTTTCCGTATCCGCTGTGTGTATATAATAGTATAATACCCCCGTACGATCATTGCCAGCTCATCGATAATAAAAAAAAAATGTGAAAAAAAAACAGTACAGTATATACAATTTCCTAAAATAACGGACAGAACCCACAGGGAACTGTCTTCCAATGAATGACAATGACCCAGACCCTTAAGGTACTGTCACACTAGACGATATCGCTAGCGATCCGTGACGTTGCAGCGTCCTCGCTAGCGATATCGTCCAGTGTGACAGGCAGCAGCGATCAGGCCCCTGCTGTGCTGTCGCTGGTCGGGGAAGAAAGTCCAGAACTTTATTTCGTCGCTGGACTCCCCGCAGACATCGCTGAATCGGCGTGTGTGACACCGATTCAGCGATGTCTTCACTGGTAACCAGGGTAAACATCGGGTAACTAAGCGCAGGGCCGCGCTTAGTAACCCGATGTTTACCCTGGTTACCATCCTAAAAGTAAAAAAAAACAAACAGTACATACTTACCTACAGCCGTCTGTCCTCCAGCGCTGTGCTCTGCACTCCTCCTGTACTGGCTGTGAGCGTCGGTCAGCCGGAAAGCAGAGCGGTGACGTCACCGCTCTGCTTTCCGGCCGCTGTGCTCACACAGACAGTACAGAAGGAGTGCAGAGAAGCAGAGCGCCGGGGACAGACAGCGGTAGGTAAGTATGTACTGTTTGTTTTTTTTTTACTTTTAGGATGGTAACCAGGGTAAACATCGGGTTACTAAGCGCGGCCCTGCGCTTAGTTACCCGATGTTTACCCTGGTTACCGGCATCGTTGGTCGCTGGAGAGCGGTCTGTGTGACAGCTCTCCAGCGACCAAACAGCGACGCTGCAGCGATCCGGATCGTTGTCGGTATCGCTGCAGCGTCGCTAAGTGTGACGGTACCGTAATACTGCCTTTTATTAGTCCAGGGTTACACCCACACACCTCCCCTTGATGAGCTCATGTGGGGGCAGATTCTGGGAGTTGCTGGTTCAGTTAGAATCTTATTAGATCCCCAACTTCCAGGATATCTTCACCCCTGGAGGCTCCAGGTGGTGGATATTATCATCATTTTTATCATGATTTTACCCTTGCATAGATGTAAAACAAGGCCTGGGTCGCATCATCTATAGGTCCGATATTTAGTTTGAGGGGTTCTAGTATTCTCACGGCGATGTCCGTGTATACATCACGTCTGTCCTTTTGTTACCACTCCAAAAATGTCTCCCATAATTAGCAGATCAATGCAAATCCCAATATTCCTATCGGGACCCCGGCTGTCTAAATGCAATTGTTTTGTTTTCTTTACTTCTCTTTCTACCCATAAACAGAGCTCAGCCTCATTGTCTGTTTTCCCCAGCAGATATACTGTTTTAATTACCTGTCCACGGGAGGAAATCTCTGCTTCAAAGGTTGTTTTAATTAATTTCTATCTCCCTAACTATAATCCCCGGTGCTCAGTGTATAGTCCTATTTCAAAAGACATTGAAATACCAGCTCTTCTCCAGTTAGAAGTAACTTTCACACTTTCCCATATGTTCAATGTGATGGGGACATGTCTTATGAATTTTAATTTTCCTCTCTGATTGTGAGCGCGCCTTGTGTCCCTTCACAAGTGTCCGTTTATAGCATCGGGCTGCAACTCGTAAGGGTGCAGTACCTGTAAAGTACCAGTTGGTGGCGATCTACTTTTTTTTTTTTCTTTTTTTTTTTTTTTACCACTTTCTGCTTGGAGACAACTGCCTTCACTCTATAGCAAGCAGCCATGCCAGGAGTCCTAGAAATCAAACATTGTATGTTAATACTTTTTTCTTTTTTTTTGACCATTTTTTGTTTCTCTTTTTGAACTAGAAAAGGGGGGCGATTCAACTTTCATATATATTATGTGTGTGTATATATATGTATATGTATGTGTATGTGTATATATATATATATATATATATATATATATATATATATATATATATATATATATATATATATATATATATATATATATATATATATATATATATATATATAATTTTAATATATTAGATGGTGGCCCGATTCTAACGCATCGGGTATTCTAGATTATGCATGTCCACATAGTATATTGCCCAGCTACGTAGTATACAGCACAGAGCCGCATAGTATATTGTCCAGTTACGTGGTATATTGCCCAGCCACGTAGTATACAGCACAGACACGTAGTATATTGGCCAGTCACGTAGTATATTGCCCAGCCACGTATGTAACAGGTTAAAAAATAAACATACTCGCCTTCCGAGGGCCCCTTGTAGTCCTGTCGCTAGGGTCTTGCTGTCAGTGATTAGATGCGTCAAACGGTTAAATGTCAGCTATAGGAGCTGCATCTGGTCACAGCTGATACAGGCAGTGAACGGTTACCCATCAGCGATCTCTGCTAGCTCCGTACACTGCTGGAATAGGCAGATGCTGGCTGTGTAATGTAGCTCCATCATGGTTCTTGAAAGGGTTATAAAGGGCCAATAATCAAGTGCGTCAGGACACATAGCATTAAAGGGAACCTGTCAGCAGGAGATCCCCTCGTAGGTAGAGTCCAAGATGTGACGACCTGTGTGTCTTTTCAGGCTCAGGAGGAAGCTCGGAGGAACCGTCTCATGAGGGACATGGCACAGCTCCGACTGCAGGTAAGCCAACCACCATACCTAAGGACACCAGACACGCGGCTCACGTGGTAGTCCCAGCTGAGAGCGCCTATATTCTCTGTCTGCAGCTTGAGGTGTCGCAGCTAGAGGGCACTCTACAGCAGCCCAAGTCTCAGTCCGCCATGTCTCCGTACCTCATACCAGACACTCAGGCCCTCTGCCAACATCTGAATGTCATCCGGCAGCTCGCCAACAGTGGACGCTTCATCATCATCATCCCCCAGACAGGTAAACAAAACTGCGGCGCAGTAGTTTAGTGACCCCTACACATCTGGTCGATCACCTGAATAACCCCCATCATCACCCCCACTCCCTGTCATCCAGTTATAGACGGCTTGGACTTCCTGAAGAAGGAGAACGCTGGCGCTCGGGATGGCATCCGATACTTAGAAACTGAGTTTAAGAAGGGGAACAGGTAAGGGTGAGATTGTGGTGTGGCTCCGTGGGGGCGGTAAGGGTTTATTTGGTCTCAGCGCCCTCTCCGTCATTTTAGATATATCCGCTGCCAAAAGGAAGCTGGGAAGAGCTTTGAGAGGAACAAGCTGAAGCGTCAGGATACGGACGCCTGGTAAGGGACCCCACGTTCGCGACAAAGGGGATCCTGTAAGTTTTGGCTGTGCAGCTACTTCCATCATGAGCGCTGGTTTACTCTATTCCCCTTCTCTGCCCTTATTCGATCAGCCCTATAGGAGGGTCCTGACCCCCTCTCCTGTCCCGACAGGCACCTGTATAAGATTCTGGACAGCTGCAAGCAGCTGACGGTGTCCCAGGGTAGCAATGAGGAGGAGACTGCTGGCATGGTGACCATCATAACCGGCTTCCAGCTCGATGACCCAGAATGTTTCTCACCCGCTGTGCAGGTAGGTCCTCACCCGGTGCCTGTAGGGTCATCGGGAACTTCAGCACTTCACAAATAGTACAGGAGGCAAAGAAACTAATACCCGAGACTTGAGGCACCGGGTGCCCCGCACCTCTGTTTCTATCAGTGATTTAATTCTGTGACTCAGATAATGTCTGTGATGGGTCCCCGTTGTACATAGATTTCTGTAGAAACTCTGCAGAACACAAAAACCACAAATTCCTTATTCCAGAAAAATGTTGGTTTCCTAAGATGTTAGAAACCACGGAAGGAAACTGCAGTGTAGAAATTAAAGGTCTGGCGAGAAATCAGAGACATAAAAAAGCAAACAGTCACCTCCAGATGCTACGGTAGAATACAGTGTATACAGAGGTAGTGGAGTCACTGTACTGCAGAGCTGCTCTCCTTATTCTGCTTGCACAGTCCCTGTGTACATATATTACATGATCCTGATCCTGAGTTACATCCTGTATCATTCTCCAGAGCTGCACTCACTATTCTGCTGGTGCAGTCACTGTGTATATACACTGCTCAAAAAAATAAAGGGAACACTTAAATCCCACATCCTAGATATCACTGAATGAAATATTCCAGTTGTAAATCTTTATTCATTACATAGTGGAATGTGTTGAGAGCAATAAAACCTAAAAATTATCAACGTAAATCACAACTAATATCCCACGGCGGTCTGGATTTGGAATGCTTCTAAAAATCAAAGTAGAAAATGAAGTTACAGGCTGATCCAACTTCAGTGGAAATGCCTTGAGACGAGGAAATGATGCTCAGTAGTGTGTGTGGCCTCCACGTGCCTGTATGATCTCCCTACAACGCCTGGGCATGCTCCTGATGAAGCGGCGGATGGTCTCCTGAGGGAACTCCTCCCAGACCTGGACTAAAGCATCCGCCAACTCCTGGACAGTCTGTGGTGCAACGTGACGTTGGTGGATGGAGCGAGACATGATGTCCCAGATGTGTTCAATCGGATTCAGGTCTGAGGAACGGACGGGCCAGTCCATAGCTTCAATGCCTTCATATTGCAGGAACTGCTGACACACTCCAGCCACATGAGGTCTGGCATTGTCCTGCATTAGGAGGAATCCAGGGCCAACCGCACCAGCATATGGTCTCACAAGGGGTCTGAGGATCTCATCTCAGTACCTAATGGCAGTCAGGCTACCTCTGGCGAGTACATGGAGGGCTGTGCGGCCCTCCAAAGAAATGCCACTCCACACCATTACTTATTCACTGCCAAACTGGTCATGCTGAAGGATGTTGCAGGCAGCAGATCGCTCTCCACGGCGTCTCCGGACTCTGCCACGTCTCACATGTGCTCAGTGTGAACCTGCTTTCATCTGTGAAGAGCACAGGGTGCCAGTGGCGAATTTGCAAATCCTGGTGTTCTGTGGCAAATGCCAAGCATCCTGCACGGTGTTGGGCTGTGAGCACAACCCCCATCTGTGGACGTCGGGCACTCAGACCATCCTCATGGAGTCAGTTTCTAACCATTTGTGCAGACACATCCACATTTTGTGGCCTGCTGGAGGTCATTTTGCAGGGCTCTGGCAGTGCTCCTCCTGTTCCTCCTTGCACAAAGGTTGAGGTAGCGATCCTGCTGCTGGGTTGTTGCCCTCCTACGGGCCCCTCCACATCTCCTGGTGTACTGGCCTGTCTCCTGGTAGCGCCTCCAGCCCCTGAAGACTACGCTGACAGACACAGCAAACCTTCTTGCCACAGCTTGCATTGATGTGCCATCCTGGATGAGCTGCACTACCTGAGCCACTTGTGTGGGTTGTAGACTCTGTCTCATGCTACCACGAGTGTGAAAGCACAACCAACCTTCAAAAGTGACCAAAACATCAGCCATAAAGCATTGATACTGAGATGTGGTCTGTGGTCCCCACCTGCAGAACCACTCCTTTATTGAGTGTGTCTTGATAATTGCCAAATAATTTCCATCTGTTGTCTATTCCATTTGCACAACAGCATGTGAAATTGATTGTCAAACAGTGTTGCTTCCTAAGTGGACAGCTTGATTTCACAGAAGTTTGATTTACTTGGAGTTATATTATGTTGTTTAAGTGTTCCCTTTATTTTTTTGAGCAGTGTATATTACATTACTGATCCTGAACTGATCCCGAGTTCCAAGTTACATCCTGTGTTATACCCCAGAGCTGCACTCACTATTCTGCTGGTGCAGTCACTGTGTACATACATTACATTACTGATCCTGAGTTCCATCCTGTATTATACTCCAGAGCTGCACTCACTATTCTATTGGCTCAGTCACTGTGTACATATTATCCTGTGGTATACTCCAGAGCTGCACTCCCTATTCTATTTGCTCAGTTACTGTGTGCATATTATCCTTTGTTATACTCCAGAGCTGCACTCACTGTTCTGCTGTTCTCCTTTCAGTCTGCTTTACAGGCTGTGTCTGGCTCCAGCATTGAGATGAAGAACGTTGTAGACTTCTACAAGCAGTGGAAGGAGATGGGCTGAGGATTGTAGTGCTTGGCGCCGGTGATGTAAGAATATAAAACCTTTGCTCCCTCTAGTGCCTCCGGAGCTTAAAAAAACAACAAAAACAAGGTGATGATTCGTAAAAAGAAGTGAAACTAAAACGTCAAAAGATCAGAAGCCGGCGAGGTGTATCGTCAAGAAAAACAAGATCTTCCTTTTCAGAGTCTGTGGCGCCAAGTGTGGTGGGTGTGGCCACGGGAAGCGGCGGAGCTTTCCCGCCATTGGCTTTTAGAAAAGCTAGGTTTTCATCTCCCGCTGTGACCTCCGCTGACCGCAGGTCGCAGAAACCATTTTTTGGACCCTCTAGCTTAATGGGGCCGTGAAAATACTTCTCTCGTGTAGTGTGGTGACTGGACTTCGTACCATTCCCCTCCCCCCTCACTCTCTTCCCTTCCCCCTTTTCCCATCATCCCGTTTTCTTTCTTTAGATTCATGACTTTATGAGAATGTTAAATAAAGAAAACAGTAGAATTTTATTGACTTGGCGCCTGCTGCTTCCTGTGTACATTGTACGCTAACAGTGCGTGAAATAAAGTTTTTTTTTGTTTTTTTATTACATTGCTGGATTCTACAGGCGGGATGCTTTGACACGCCCACTGATGATGTCACCACTTCCTGGTCATCCAATTGTCCTCCAGCATGTGATAGCAACCAATGAAATAATCAGGAAGTGGTGACCTTACCAAGGGTTAATGTTAGAGTTATATTCCAGTCACATCCCAAGCTGCTTTCACAGTGGTTTTGCTTTTGGAGGTAAAAGCTTAGCTGCTGCTTTAGATGTGACTGGAGATAAAAGCTGTGATGCAGCTTTGGATGTGACAGGAGGTTAAAGCATTGCAGCTTTGGAAGTGACGATCAAAAGCTGTGATGCAGCTTTGATTGTGACTGGAGGTAAAAGCTTTGCAGGTATATAGATGTGACGAGGTAAACGCTTTGATGCAGCATTGGCTATGACTGGAGGTAGGTCTTCATATGGCTTTGGGTGTGATTGGAGGGAAAAGCTTTGCTGCTTTGGATGTGACTGGAGTAGGACATGATCTGGGTTGCAGGATTTCATGGTTTTGCTCCTTTGTCGCAGACTTCTCGCCAACGAACTGGGAGTGGGGGGGATCTGGCAGGACAGGCCTGCTGTGTAAATGGTGGATATATGGGGGCAGCAGGACCACTCCCATATTTGGGGCGCCGTTGGCGAGTGTGAGGGGCACAAGGCCGGGATATGGGCTCTGGCACTTTCTTTGGCGATGCTCTGCAGAGCAGGAACACTGAATGTTAATGAGACCGCCATCCACAGAGAACAAGGCTGTGACAGGCGGGGGCTTATAGGGGCATTTACCTCCTCTCCAGCTGGCATATGGGCTGCGGCAGGGCGGAGGTTAAGGCCGGGTGTAGATCCGCTGTGGATAATGCTGCATTATTTCCAGGGCGTGAATGACATTGGATCTGAGCACAGGGCTGCCCGTCTCTCTGGTTACAACCTGAAGAAGCGGAACACCATATTTAAAGGGGATGTCCACCTATCACTGGTGGTTTAGTTTATAATCACCTCTCTATGTACAGATCTTGCTGTGTTTGTGCTTATACATATCTGCCAAGCTGCAGGGTAAAGAATGGAGGATAAATATACCCGCAGCCTGAGCCATTAGTAAAGCAAGTACCACCACAGTGACAGGAGAAGCAGCAGAGGTCAGGGATGCAATCATCTGCAGGATATATGTGTCTTTCAAGACGTGGCGGAGCGATGTTCTGCAGAGGTGTAATAATCTACAGGCTATATCACAATGAATCTGTCAGGAGGTGGAGAAGCGATGTTCTGCAGAGAGGTCAGTGGTGTAATAATCTGCAGGATATATCACTATGTATCTGTCAGGAGGAGGAGGAGCGATGTTCTGAAGAGAGGTCAGTGGTGTAATAATCTGCAGGATATAGCACTATGTATCTGTCAGGAGGAGGAGGAGCGATGCTCTGAAGAGAGGTCAGTGGTGTAATAATCTGCAGGATATATCACTATGTATCTGTCAGGAGGTGGAGGAGGGATGTTCTGCAGAGAGGTCAGTGGTGTAATAATCTGCAGGATATATCACAATGAATCTGTCAGGAGGTGGAGAAGCGATGTTCTGCAGAGAGGTCAGTGGTGTAATAATCTGCAGGATATATCACTATGTATCTGTCAGGAGGTGGAGAAGCGATGCTCTGAAGAGAGGTCAGTGGTGTAATAATCTGCAGGATATATCACTGTATCTGACAGGTGAAGAAGCGATGTTCTGCAGAGAGGTCAGTGGTGTAATAATCTGCAGGATATATCACTATGTAACTGCCAGGAGGTGGTGGAGCGATGTTCTGCAGAGAGGTCAGTAGTGTAATAATCTGCAGGATATATCACAATGAATCTGTCAGGAGGTGGAGAAGCGATGCTCTGAAGAGAGGTCAGTGGTGTAATAATCTGCAGGATATATCACTGTATCTGACAGGTGAAGAAGCGATGTTCTGCAGAGAGGTCAGTGGTGTAATAATCTGCAGGATATATCACTGTATCTGTCAGGAGATGGAGGAGCGATGTTCTGCAGAGAGGTCAGTGGTGTAATACTCTGCAGGATATATCACTATGTATCTGTCGAGGTGGAGGAGCGATGTTCTGCAGAGAGGTCAGTGGTGTAATAATCTGCAGGATATATCACTATGTATCTGTCAGGATGTGGA
Source organism: Ranitomeya imitator (assembly GCF_032444005.1). NCBI lineage: Eukaryota > Metazoa > Chordata > Amphibia > Anura > Dendrobatidae > Ranitomeya > Ranitomeya imitator. The sequence goes on from NC_091282.1 coordinate 659,377,648, forward strand.
GGAGCGATGTTCTGCAGAGAGGTCAGAGGTGTAATAATCTGCAGGATATATCACTATGTATCTGTCAGGAGGTGGAGAAGCGATGCTCTGAAGAGAGGTCAGTGGTGTAATAATCTGCAGGATATATCACAATGAATCTGTCAGGAGGTGGAGAAGCGATATTCTGCAGAGAGGTCAGTGGTGTAATAATCTGCAGGATATATCACAATGAATCTGTCAGGAGGTGGAGGAGCGATGTTCTGCAGAGAGGTCAGTGGTGTAATAATCTGCAGGATATATCACTATGTATCTGTCTGGAGGTGGAGGGGTGATGTTCTGCAGAGAGGTCAGTGGTGTAATAATCTGCAGGATATATCACTATCTGTCAGGAGGTGGAGGAGCGATGTTCTGCAGAGAGGTCAGTGGTGTAATAATCTGCAGGATATATCACTGTCAGGAGGTGGAGGAGTGATGTTCTGCAGAGAGGTCAGTGGTGTAATAATCTGCAGGATATATCACAATGAATCTGTCAGGAGGTGGAGGAGCGATGTTCTGCAGAGAGGTCAGTGGTGTAATAATCTGCAGGATATATCACAATGAATCTGTCAGGAGGTGGAGAAGCGATGTTCTGCAGAGAGGTCAGTGGTGTAATAATCTGCAGGATATATCACTATGTATCTGTCAGGACGTGGAGGAGCGATGTTCTGCAGAGAGGTCAGTGGTGTAATAATCTGAAGATATATCACTATGTATCTGTCAGGAGGTGGAGGAGCGATGTTCTGCAGAGACGTCAGTGGTGTAATATGCAGGATATATCACTATGTATCTGTCAGGAGGTGGAGGAGCGATGTTCTGCAGAGAGGTCAGTGGTGTAATAATCTGCAGGATATATCACAATGAATCTGTCAGGAGGTGGAGGAGCGATGCTCTGCAGAGAGGTCAGTGGTGTAATAATCTGCAGGATATATCACAATGAATCTGTCAGGAGGTGGAGAAGCGATGCTCTGCAGAGAGGTCAGTGGTGTAATAATCTGCAGGATATATCACTATCTGTCAGGAGGTGGGGGAGCGATGTTCTGCAGAGAGGTCAATGGTGTAATAATCTACAGGCTATATCACAATGAATCTGTCAGGAGGTGGAGGAGCGATGTTCTGCAGAGAGGTCAGTGGTGTAATAATCAGCAGGATATATCACAATGAATCTGTCAGGAGGTGGAGGAGCGATGATCTGCAGAGAGGTCAGTGGTGTAATAATCTGCAGGATATATCACAATCTGTCAGGAGGTGGAGGAGCGATGTTCTGCAGAGAGGTCAGTGGTGTAATAATCTGCAGGATATATCACAATGAATCTGTCAGGAGGTGGAGGAGCGATGTTCTGCAGAGAGGTCAGTGGTGTAATAATCTGCAGGATATATCAATGAATCTGTCAGGAGGTGGAGGAGCGATGTTCTGCAGAGAGGTCAGTGGTGTAATAATCTGCAGGATATATCACAATGAATCTGTCAGGAGGTGGAGGAGTGATGTTCTGCAATGAGGTCAGAGGTGTAATAATCTGCAGGATATTTCATGATGTATCAGGAGATGGAGGAGCGATGTTCTGCAGAGAGGTCAGTGGTGTAATAATCTGCAGGATATATCACTATGTAACTGCCAGGAGGTGGTGGAGCGATGTTCTGCAGAGATGTCAGTAGTGTAATAATCTGCAGGATATATCACTATGTATCTGTCAGGAGGTGGAGGAGCGATGTTCTGCAAAGAGGTCAGTGGTGTAATAATCTGCAGGATATATCACTATGTATCTGTCAGGAGGTGGAGGAGCGATGTTCTGCAGACAGTTCAGTGGTGTAATAATCTGCAGGATATATCACTATGTGTCTGTCAGGAGGTGGAGGAGCGATGTTCTGCAGTGAGGTCAGAGGTGTAATAATCTGCAGGATATTTCATGATGTATCGGGGTGGAGGAGTGATGTTCTTCAGAGAGCTCAGTGGAGTAATAATCTGCAGGAAATATCACTATCAGGAGGTGGAGGAGTGATGTTCTGCAGAGAGGTCAGTGGAGTAATAATCTGCAGGAAATATCACTATCAGGAGGTGGAGGAGCGATGTTCTGCAGAGAGGTCAGTGATGTAATAATCTGCAGGATATATCCACTATGTATCTGTCAGGAGGTGGAGGAGTGATGTTCTGCAGACAGTTCAGTGGTGTAATAATCTGCAGGATATATCACTGTGTATCTGTCAGGAGGTGGAGGAGCGATGTTCTGCAGAGAGGTCAGTGGTCTAATAATCTGCAGGATATATCACTGTGTATCTGTCAGGAGGAGGAGGAGCGATGTTCTGCAGAGAGGTCAGTGGTGTAATCTGCAGGATATATCACTGTCAGGAGGTGGAGGAGCGATGATCTGCAGAGAGGTCAGTGGTGTAATAATCTGCAGGATATATCACTATGTATCTGTCAGGAGATGGAGGAGTGATGTTCTGCAGAGAGGTCAGTGGTGTAAAAATCTGCAGGATATATCACTATGTATCTGTCAGGAGGTGGAGGAGCGATGTTCTGCAGAGAGGTCAGTGGTCTAATAATCTGCAGGATATATCACTATGTATGTCAGGAGGAGGAGGAGCGATGTTCTGCAGAGAGGTCAGTGGTGTAATAATCTGCAGGATATATCACTCTGTCAGGAGGTGGAGGAGCGATGTTCTGCAGAGAGGTCAGTGGTGTAATAATCTGCAGGACATATCACTATGTATCTGTCAGGAGGTGGAGGAGCGATGTTCTGCAGAGAGGTCAGTGGTGTAATAATCTGCAGGATATATCACTATGTATCTGTCAGGAGGTGGAGGAGTGATGTTCTGCAGAGAGGTCAGTGGTGTAATAATCTGCAGGATATATCACTGTATCTGTCAGGAGGAGGAGGAGCGATGTTCTGCAGAGAGGTCAGTGGTGTTATAATCTGCAGGATATATCACTATCTGTCAGGAGGTGGAGGAGCGATGTTCTGCAGAGCAGAGAGGTCGGTGGTGTAATAATCTGCAGGATATATCACTATGTATCAGGAGGTGGAGGAGCGATGTTCTGCAGCGAGGTCAGTGGTGTAATAATCTGCAGGATATATCACTATGTATCTGTCAGGAGGTGGAGCAGCGATGCTCTGCAGAGAGGTCAGTGGTGTAATAATCTGCAGAATATATCACTATGTATCTGTCAGGAGGTGGAGAAGCGATGCTCTGCAGAGAGGTCAGTGGTGTAATAATCTGCAGGATATATCACTATCTGTCAGGAGGTGGGGGAGCGATGTTCTGCAGAGAGGTCAATGGTGTAATAATCTACAGGCTATATCACAATGAATCTGTCAGGAGGTGGAGGAGCGATGATCTGCAGAGAGGTCAGTGGTGTAATAATCTGCAGGATATATCACAATGAATCTGTCAGGAGGTGGAGGAGCGATGTTCTGCAGAGAGGTCAGTGGTGTAATAATCTGCAGGATATATCACAATGAATCTGTCAGGAGGTGGAGGAGCGATGATCTGCAGAGAGGTCAGTGGTGTAATAATCTGCAGGATATATCACTATCTGTCAGGAGGTGGAGGAGCGATGTTCTGCAGAGCAGAGAGGTCGGTGGTGTAATAATCTGCAGGATATATCACTATGTATCTGTCAGGAGGTGGAGGAGCGATGTTCTGCAGAGAGGTCAGTGGTGTAATAATCTGCAGGATATATCACTATCTGTCAGGAGGTGGAGGAGCGATGTTCTGCAGAGCAGAGAGGTCGGTGGTGTAATAATCTGCAGGATATATCACTATGTATCTGTCAGGAGGTGGAGGAGCGATGTTCTGCAGAGAGGTCAGTGGTGTAATAATCTGCAGGATATATCACTATCTGTCAGGAGGTGGAGGAGCGATGTTCTGCAGGGAGGTCAGTGGTGTAATAATCTGCAGGACATATCACTATGTATCTGTCAGGAGGTGGAGGAGCGATGTTCTGCAGAGAGGTCAGTGGTGTAATAATCTGCAGGATATATCACTATGTATCTGTCAGGAGGTGGAGGAGTGATGTTCTGCAGAGAGGTCAGTGGTGTAATCTGCAGGATATATCACTGTATCTGTCAGGAGGAGGAGGAGCGATGTTCTGCAGAGAGGTCAGTGGTGTAATAATCTGCAGGATATATCACTATCTGTCAGGAGGTGGAGGAGCGATGTTCTGCAGAGCAGAGAGGTCGGTGGTGTAATAATCTGCAGGATATATCACTATGTATCAGGAGGTGGAGGAGCGATGTTCTGCAGAGAGGTCAGTGGTGTAATAATCTGCAGGATATATCACTGTGTATCTGTCAGGAGGTGGAGCAGCGATGCTCTGCAGAGAGGTCAGTGGTGTAATAATCTGCAGGATATATCACTATGTATCTGTCAGGAGGTGGAGGAGTGATGTTCTGCAGAGAGGTCAGTGGTGTAATCTGCAGGATATATCACTATGTATCTGTCAGGAGGTGGAGGAGCGATGTTCTGCAGAGAGGTCAGTGGTGTAATAATCTGCAGGATATATCACTATGTATCTGTCAGGAGGTGGAGGAGCGATGTTCTGCAGAGAGGTCAGTGGTGTAATAATCTGCAGGATATATCACTATGTATCTGTCAGGAGGTGGAGGAGCGATGTTCTGCAGAGAGGTCAGTGGTGTAATAATCTGCAGGATATATCACTGTATCTGTCAGGAGGTGGAGGAGCGATGTTCTGCACAGAGGTCAGTGGTGTAATAATCTGCAGGATATATCACTATGTATCTGTCAGGAGGTGGAGGAGCGATGTTCTGCAGAGAGGTCAGTGGTGTAATAATCTGCAGGATATATCACTATGTATCTGTCAGGAGGTGGAGGAGCGATGTTCTGCATAGAGGTCAGTGGTGTAATAATGTGCAGGATATATCACTATGTATCTGTCAGGAGGTGGAGGAGCGATGTTCTGCAGAGAGGTCAGTGGTGTAATAATCTGCAAGATATATCACTATGTATCTGTCAGGAGGTGGAGGAGTGATGTTCTGCAGAGAGGTCAGTGGTGTAATAATCTGCAGGATATATCACTATGTATCTGTCAGGAGGAGGAGGAGCGATGTTCTGCAGAGAGGTCAGTGATGTAATAATCTGCAGGATATATCACTATCTGTCAGGAGGTGGAGGAGCGATGTTCTGCAGAGCAGAGAGGTCGGTGGTGTAATAATCTGCAGGATATATCACTATGTATCAGGAGGTGGAGGAGCGATGTTCTGCAGAGAGGTCAGTGGTGTAATAATCTGCAGGATATATCACTGTGTATCTGTCAGGAGGTGGAGCAGCGATGCTCTGCAGAGAGGTCAGTGGTGTAATAATCTGCAGGATATATCACTATGTATCTGTCAGGAGGTGGAGGAGTGATGTTCTGCAGAGAGGTCAGTGGTGTAATCTGCAGGATATATCACTATGTATCTGTCAGGAGGTGGAGGAGCGATGTTCTGCAGAGAGGTCAGTGGTGTAATAATCTGCAGGATATATCACTATGTATCTGTCAGGAGGTGGAGGAGCGATGTTCTGCAGAGAGGTCAGTGGTGTAATAATCTGCAGGATATATCACTATGTATCTGTCAGGAGGTGGAGGAGCGATGTTCTGCAGAGAGGTCAGTGGTGTAATAATCTGCAGGATATATCACTGTATCTGTCAGGAGGTGGAGGAGCGATGTTCTGCACAGAGGTCAGTGGTGTAATAATCTGCAGGATATATCACTATGTATCTGTCAGGAGGTGGAGGAGCGATGTTCTGCAGAGAGGTCAGTGGTGTAATAATCTGCAGGATATATCACTATGTATCTGTCAGGAGGTGGAGGAGCGATGCTCTGCAGAGAGGTCAGTGGTGTAATAATCTGCAGAATATATCACTATGTATCTGTCAGGAGGTGGAGGAGTGATGTTCTGCAGAGAGGTCAGTGGTGTAATAATCTGCAGGATATATCACTATGTATCTGTCAGGAGGTGGAGGAGCGATGTTCTGCAGAGCAGAGAGGTCGGTGGTGTAATAATCTGCAGGATATATCACTATGTATCTGTCAGGAGGTGGAGGAGCGATGTTCTGCAGAGAGGTCAGTGGTGTAATAATCTGCAGGATATATCACTATGTATGTCAGGAGGTGGAGGAGCGATGTTCTGCAGAGAGGTCAATGGTGTAATAATCTGCAGGATATATCACTCTGTATCTGTCAGGAGGAGGAGGAGCGATGTTCTGCAGAGAGGTCAGTGGTGTAATAATCTGCAGGATATATCACTATTTATCTGTCAGGAGGTAGAGGAGCGATGTTCTGCAGAGAGGTCAGTGGTGTAATAATTTGCAGGATATATCACTATGTATCTCAGGAGGAGGAGGAGTGATGTTCTGCAGAGAGGTCAGTGGTGTAATAATCTGCAGGATATATCACTATGTATCTGTCAGGAGGAGGAGGAGTGATGTTCTGCAGAGAGGTCAGTGGTGTAATAATCTGTAGGATATATCACTATGTATCTGTCAGGAGGAGGAGGAGTGATGTTCTGCAGAGAGGTCAGTGGTGTAATAATCTGCAGGATATATCACTATGTATCTGTCAGGAGGAGGAGGAGTGATGTTCTGCAGAGAGGTCAGTGGTGTAATAATCTGCAGGATATATCACTGTATCTGTCAGGAGGAGGAGGAGTGATGTTCCGCAGAGAGGTCAGTGGTGTAATAATCTGCAGGATATATCACTGTGTATCAGTCAGGAGGTGGAGGAGTGATGTTCTGTAGAGAGGTCAGTGGTGTAATACTCTGCAGGATATATCACTATGTATCTGTCAGGAGGTGGAGGAGCGATGTTCTGCAGACAGGTCAGTGGTGTAATAATCTGCAGGATATATCACTGTGTATCTGTCAGGAGGTGGAGGAGCGATGTTCTGCAGAGAGGTCAGTGGTGTAATAATCTGCAGGATATATCACTATGTATCTGTCAGGAGGTGGAGGAGCGATGTTCTGCAGAGAGGTCAGTGGTGTAATAATCTGCAGGATATATCACTATGTGTCTGTCAGGAGGTGGAGGAGTGATGTTCTGCAGAGAGGTCAGTGGTGTAATAATCTGCAGGATATATCACTATGTATCTGTCAGGAGGTGGAGGAGCGATGTTCTGCAGAGAGGTCAGTGGTGTAATAATCTGCAGGATATATCACTATCTGTCAGGAGGTGGAGGAGCGATGTTCTGCAGAGCAGAGAGGTCGGTGGTGTAATAATCTGCAGGATATATCACTATGTATCTGTCAGGAGGTGGAGGAGCGATGTTCTGCAGAGAGGTCAGTGGTGTAATAATCTGCAGGATATATCACTATCTGTCAGGAGGTGGAGGAGCGATGTTCTGCAGAGCAGAGAGGTCGGTGGTGTAATAATCTGCAGGATATATCACTATGTATCTGTCAGGAGGTGGAGGAGCGATGTTCTGCAGAGAGGTCAGTGGTGTAATAATCTGCAGGATATATCACTATCTGTCAGGAGGTGGAGGAGCGATGTTCTGCAGAGCAGAGAGGTCGGTGGTGTAATAATCTGCAGGATATATCACTATGTATCTGTCAGGAGGTGGAGGAGCGATGTTCTGCAGAGAGGTCAGTGGTGTAATAATCTGCAGGATATATCACTATCTGTCAGGAGGTGGAGGAGCGATGTTCTGCAGGGAGGTCAGTGGTGTAATAATCTGCAGGACATATCACTATGTATCTGTCAGGAGGTGGAGGAGCGATGTTCTGCAGAGAGGTCAGTGGTGTAATAATCTGCAGGATATATCACTATGTATCTGTCAGGAGGTGGAGGAGTGATGTTCTGCAGAGAGGTCAGTGGTGTAATCTGCAGGATATATCACTATGTATCTGTCAGGAGGTGGAGGAGTGATGTTCTGCAGAGAGGTCAGTGGTGTAATAATCTGCAGGATATATCACTGTATCTGTCAGGAGGAGGAGGAGCGATGTTCTGCAGAGAGGTCAGTGGTGTAATAATCTGCAGGATATATCACTATCTGTCAGGAGGTGGAGGAGCGATGTTCTGCAGAGCAGAGAGGTCGGTGGTGTAATAATCTGCAGGATATATCACTATGTATCAGGAGGTGGAGGAGCGATGTTCTGCAGAGAGGTCAGTGGTGTAATAATCTGCAGGATATATCACTGTGTATCTGTCAGGAGGTGGAGCAGCGATGCTCTGCAGAGAGGTCAGTGGTGTAATAATCTGCAGGATATATCACTATGTATCTGTCAGGAGGTGGAGGAGTGATGTTCTGCAGAGAGGTCAGTGGTGTAATCTGCAGGATATATCACTATGTATCTGTCAGGAGGTGGAGGAGCGATGTTCTGCAGAGAGGTCAGTGGTGTAATAATCTGCAGGATATATCACTATGTATCTGTCAGGAGGTGGAGGAGCGATGTTCTGCAGAGAGGTCAGTGGTGTAATAATCTGCAGGATATATCACTATGTATCTGTCAGGAGGTGGAGGAGCGATGTTCTGCAGAGAGGTCAGTGGTGTAATAATCTGCAGGATATATCACTGTATCTGTCAGGAGGTGGAGGAGCGATGTTCTGCACAGAGGTCAGTGGTGTAATAATCTGCAGGATATATCACTATGTATCTGTCAGGAGGTGGAGGAGCGATGTTCTGCAGAGAGGTCAGTGGTGTAATAATCTGCAGGATATATCACTATGTATCTGTCAGGAGGTGGAGGAGCGATGTTCTGCATAGAGGTCAGTGGTGTAATAATGTGCAGGATATATCACTATGTATCTGTCAGGAGGTGGAGGAGCGATGTTCTGCAGAGAGGTCAGTGGTGTAATAATCTGCAAGATATATCACTATGTATCTGTCAGGAGGTGGAGGAGTGATGTTCTGCAGAGAGGTCAGTGGTGTAATAATCTGCAGGATATATCACTATGTATCTGTCAGGAGGAGGAGGAGCGATGTTCTGCAGAGAGGTCAGTGATGTAATAATCTGCAGGATATATCACTATCTGTCAGGAGGTGGAGGAGCGATGTTCTGCAGAGCAGAGAGGTCGGTGGTGTAATAATCTGCAGGATATATCACTATGTATCAGGAGGTGGAGGAGCGATGTTCTGCAGAGAGGTCAGTGGTGTAATAATCTGCAGGATATATCACTGTGTATCTGTCAGGAGGTGGAGCAGCGATGCTCTGCAGAGAGGTCAGTGGTGTAATAATCTGCAGGATATATCACTATGTATCTGTCAGGAGGTGGAGGAGTGATGTTCTGCAGAGAGGTCAGTGGTGTAATCTGCAGGATATATCACTATGTATCTGTCAGGAGGTGGAGGAGCGATGTTCTGCAGAGAGGTCAGTGGTGTAATAATCTGCAGGATATATCACTATGTATCTGTCAGGAGGTGGAGGAGCGATGTTCTGCAGAGAGGTCAGTGGTGTAATAATCTGCAGGATATATCACTATGTATCTGTCAGGAGGTGGAGGAGCGATGTTCTGCAGAGAGGTCAGTGGTGTAATAATCTGCAGGATATATCACTGTATCTGTCAGGAGGTGGAGGAGCGATGTTCTGCACAGAGGTCAGTGGTGTAATAATCTGCAGGATATATCACTATGTATCTGTCAGGAGGTGGAGGAGCGATGTTCTGCAGAGAGGTCAGTGGTGTAATAATCTGCAGGATATATCACTATGTATCTGTCAGGAGGTGGAGGAGCGATGCTCTGCAGAGAGGTCAGTGGTGTAATAATCTGCAGAATATATCACTATGTATCTGTCAGGAGGTGGAGGAGTGATGTTCTGCAGAGAGGTCAGTGGTGTAATAATCTGCAGGATATATCACTATGTATCTGTCAGGAGGTGGAGGAGCGATGTTCTGCAGAGCAGAGAGGTCGGTGGTGTAATAATCTGCAGGATATATCACTATGTATCTGTCAGGAGGTGGAGGAGCGATGTTCTGCAGAGAGGTCAGTGGTGTAATAATCTGCAGGATATATCACTATGTATCTGTCAGGAGGTGGAGGAGCGATGTTCTGCAGAGAGGTCAGTGGTGTAATAATCTGCAGGATATATCACTGTATCTGTCAGGAGGTGGAGGAGCGATGTTCTGCACAGAGGTCAGTGGTGTAATAATCTGCAGGATATATCACTATGTATCTGTCAGGAGGTGGAGGAGCGATGTTCTGCAGAGAGGTCAGTGGTGTAATAATCTGCAGGATATATCACTATGTATCTGTCAGGAGGTGGAGGTGCGATGTTCTGCAGAGAGGTCAGTGGTGTAATAATCTGCAGAATATATCACTATGTATCTGTCAGGAGGTGGAGGAGTGATGTTCTGCAGAGAGGTCAGTGGTGTAATAATCTGCAGGATATATCACTATGTATCTGTCAGGAGGTGGAGGAGCGATGTTCTGCAGAGCAGAGAGGTCGGTGGTGTAATAATCTGCAGGATATATCACTATGTATCTGTCAGGAGGTGGAGGAGCGATGTTCTGCAGAGAGGTCAGTGGTGTAATAATCTGCAGGATATATCACTATGTATGTCAGGAGGTGGAGGAGCGATGTTCTGCAGAGAGGTCAATGGTCTAATAATCTGCAGGATATATCACTCTGTATCTGTCAGGAGGAGGAGGAGCGATGTTCTGCAGAGAGGTCAGTGGTGTAATAATCTGCAGGATATATCACTATTTATCTGTCAGGAGGTAGAGGAGCGATGTTCTGCAGAGATGTCAGTGGTGTAATAATTTGCAGGATATATCACTATGTATCTCAGGAGGAGGAGGAGTGATGTTCTGCAGAGAGGTCAGTGGTGTAATAATCTGCAGGATATATCACTATGTATCTGTCAGGAGGAGGAGGAGTGATGTTCTGCAGAGAGGTCAGTGGTGTAATAATCTGCAGGATATATCACTATGTATCTGTCAGGAGGAGGAGGAGTGATGTTCTGCAGAGAGGTCAGTGGTGTAATAATCTGCAGGATATATCACTATGTATCTGTCAGGAGGAGGAGGAGTGATGTTCTGCAGAGAGGTCAGTGGTGTAATAATCTGCAGGATATATCACTATGTATCTGTCAGGAGGTGGAGGAGTGATGTTCTGCAGAGAGGTCAGTGGTGTAATAATCTGCAGGATATATCACTGTATCTGTCAGGAGGAGGAGGAGTGATGTTCTGCAGAGAGGTCAGTGGTGTAATAATCTGCAGGATATATCACTGTATCTGTTAGGAGGAGGAGGAGTGATGTTCTGCAGAGAGGTCAGTGGTGTAATAATCTGCAGGATATATCACTATGTATCTGTCAGGAGGAGGAGGAGTGATGTTCTGCAGAGAGGTCAGTGGTGTAATAATCTGCAGGATATATCACTGTATCTGTTAGGAGGAGGAGGAGTGATGTTCTGCAGAGAGGTCAGTGGTGTAATAATCTGCAGGATATATCACTGTGTATCAGTCAGGAGGTGGAGGAGCGATGTTCTGCAGAGAGGTCAGTGGTGTAATACTCTGCAGGATATATCACTATGTATCTGTCAGGAGGTGGAGGAGCGATGTTCTGCAGAGAGGTCAGTGGTGTAATAATCTGCAGGATATATCACTGTATCTGTTAGGAGGAGGAGTGATGTTCTGCAGAGAGGTCAGTGGTGTAATAATCTGCAGGATATATCACTATGTATCTGTCAGGAGGTGGAGGAGCGATGTTCTGCAGAGAGGTCAGTGGTGTAATAATCTGCAGGATATATCACTATGTATCTGTCAGGAGGTGGAGGAGCGATGTTCTGCAGAGAGGTCAGTGGTGTAATAATCTGCAGGATATATCACTATGTGTCTGTCAGGAGGTGGAGGAGCGATGTTCTGCAGAGAGGTCAGTGGTGTAATAATCTGCAGGATATATCACTATCTGTCAGGAGGTGGAGGAGCGATGTTCTGCAGGGAGGTCAGTGGTGTAATAATCTGCATGACATATCACTATGTATCTGTCAGGAGGTGGAGGAGCGATGTTCTGCAGAGAGGTCAGTGGTGTAATAATCTGCAGGATATATCACTATGTATCTGTCAGGAGGTGGAGGAGTGATGTTCTGCAGAGAGGTCAGTGGTGTAATCTGCAGGATATATCACTGTATCTGTCAGGAGGAGGAGGAGCGATGTTCTGCAGAGAGGTCAGTGGTGTAATTATCTGCAGGATATATCACTATCTGTCAGGAGGTGGAGGAGCGATGTTCTGCAGAGCAGAGAGGTCGGTGGTGTAATAATCTGCAGGATATATCACTATGTATCAGGAGGTGGAGGAGCGATGTTCTGCAGAGAGGTCAGTGGTGTAATAATCTGCAGGATATATCACTGTGTATCTGTCAGGAGGTGGAGCAGCGATGCTCTGCAGAGAGGTCAGTGGTGTAATAATCTGCAGCATATATCACTATGTATCTGTCAGGAGGTGGAGGAGTGATGTTCTGCAGAGAGGTCAGTGGTGTAATCTGCAGGATATATCACTATGTATCTGTCAGGAGGTGGAGGAGCGATGTTCTGCAGAGAGGTCAGTGGTGTAATAATCTGCAGGATATATCACTATGTATCTGTCAGGAGGTGGAGGAGCGATGTTCTGCAGAGAGGTCAGTGGTGTAATAATCTGCAGGATATATCACTATGTATCTGTCAGGAGGTGGAGGAGCGATGTTCTGCAGAGAGGTCAGTGGTGTAATAATCTGCAGGATATATCACTGTATCTGTCAGGAGGTGGAGGAGCGATGTTCTGCACAGAGGTCAGTGGTGTAATAATCTGCAGGATATATCACTATGTATCTGTCAGGAGGTGGAGGAGCGATGTTCTGCAGAGAGGTCAGTGGTGTAATAATCTGCAGGATATATCACTATGTATCTGTCAGGAGGTGGAGGAGCGATGTTCTGCATAGAGGTCAGTGGTGTAATAATGTGCAGGATATATCACTATGTATCTGTCAGGAGGTGGAGGAGCGATGTTCTGCAGAGAGGTCAGTGGTGTAATAATCTGCAAGATATATCACTATGTATCTGTCAGGAGGTGGAGGAGTGATGTTCTGCAGAGAGGTCAGTGGTGTAATAATCTGCAGGATATATCACTATGTATCTGTCAGGAGGAGGAGGAGCGATGTTCTGCAGAGAGGTCAGTGATGTAATAATCTGCAGGATATATCACTATCTGTCAGGAGGTGGAGGAGCGATGTTCTGCAGAGCAGAGAGGTCGGTGGTGTAATAATCTGCAGGATATATCACTATGTATCAGGAGGTGGAGGAGCGATGTTCTGCAGAGAGGTCAGTGGTGTAATAATCTGCAGGATATATCACTGTGTATCTGTCAGGAGGTGGAGCAGCGATGCTCTGCAGAGAGGTCAGTGGTGTAATAATCTGCAGGATATATCACTATGTATCTGTCAGGAGGTGGAGGAGTGATGTTCTGCAGAGAGGTCAGTGGTGTAATCTGCAGGATATATCACTATGTATCTGTCAGGAGGTGGAGGAGCGATGTTCTGCAGAGAGGTCAGTGGTGTAATAATCTGCAGGATATATCACTATGTATCTGTCAGGAGGTGGAGGAGCGATGTTCTGCAGAGAGGTCAGTGGTGTAATAATCTGCAGGATATATCACTATGTATCTGTCAGGAGGTGGAGGAGCGATGTTCTGCAGAGAGGTCAGTGGTGTAATAATCTGCAGGATATATCACTGTATCTGTCAGGAGGTGGAGGAGCGATGTTCTGCACAGAGGTCAGTGGTGTAATAATCTGCAGGATATATCACTATGTATCTGTCAGGAGGTGGAGGAGCGATGTTCTGCAGAGAGGTCAGTGGTGTAATAATCTGCAGGATATATCACTATGTATCTGTCAGGAGGTGGAGGAGCGATGTTCTGCAGAGAGGTCAGTGGTGTAATAATCTGCAGAATATATCACTATGTATCTGTCAGGAGGTGGAGGAGTGATGTTCTGCAGAGAGGTCAGTGGTGTAATAATCTGCAGGATATATCACTATGTATCTGTCAGGAGGTGGAGGAGCGATGTTCTGCAGAGAGGTCAGTGGTGTAATAATCTGCAGGATATATCACTATGTGTCTGTCAGGAGGTGGAGGAGCGATGTTCTGCAGAGAGGTCAGTGGTGTAATAATCTGCAGGATATATCACTATCTGTCAGGAGGTGGAGGAGCGATGTTCTGCAGGGAGGTCAGTGGTGTAATAATCTGCAGGACATATCACTATGTATCTGTCAGGAGGTGGAGGAGCGATGTTCTGCAGAGAGGTCAGTGGTGTAATAATCTGCAGGATATATCACTATGTATCTGTCAGGAGGTGGAGGAGTGATGTTCTGCAGAGAGGTCAGTGGTGTAATCTGCAGGATATATCACTGTATCTGTCAGGAGGAGGAGGAGCGATGTTCTGCAGAGAGGTCAGTGGTGTAATAATCTGCAGGATATATCACTATCTGTCAGGAGGTGGAGGAGCGATGTTCTGCAGAGCAGAGAGGTCAGTGGTGTAATAATCTGCAGGATATATCACTATGTATCAGGAGGTGGAGGAGCGATGTTCTGCAGAGAGGTCAGTGGTGTAATAATCTGCAGGATATATCACTGTGTATCTGTCAGGAGGTGGAGCAGCGATGCTCTGCAGAGAGGTCAGTGGTGTAATAATCTGCAGGATATATCACTATGTATCTGTCAGGAGGTGGAGGAGTGATGTTCTGCAGAGAGGTCAGTGGTGTAATCTGCAGGATATATCACTATGTATCTGTCAGGAGGTGGAGGAGCGATGTTCTGCAGAGAGGTCAGTGGTGTAATAATCTGCAGGATATATCACTATGTATCTGTCAGGAGGTGGAGGAGCGATGTTCTGCAGAGAGGTCAGTGGTGTAATAATCTGCAGGATATATCACTATGTATCTGTCAGGAGGTGGAGGAGCGATGTTCTGCAGAGAGGTCAGTGGTGTAATAATCTGCAGGATATATCACTGTATCTGTCAGGAGGTGGAGGAGCGATGTTCTGCACAGAGGTCAGTGGTGTAATAATCTGCAGGATATATCACTATGTATCTGTCAGGAGGTGGAGGAGCGATGTTCTGCAGAGAGGTCAGTGGTGTAATAATCTGCAGGATATATCACTATGTATCTGTCAGGAGGTGGAGGAGCGATGTTCTGCATAGAGGTCAGTGGTGTAATAATGTGCAGGATATATCACTATGTATCTGTCAGGAGGTGGAGGAGCGATGTTCTGCAGAGAGGTCAGTGGTGTAATAATCTGCAAGATATATCACTATGTATCTGTCAGGAGGTGGAGGAGTGATGTTCTGCAGAGAGGTCAGTGGTGTAATAATCTGCAGGATATATCACTATGTATCTGTCAGGAGGAGGAGGAGCGATGTTCTGCAGAGAGGTCAGTGATGTAATAATCTGCAGGATATATCACTATCTGTCAGGAGGTGGAGGAGCGATGTTCTGCAGAGCAGAGAGGTCGGTGGTGTAATAATCTGCAGGATATATCACTATGTATCAGGAGGTGGAGGAGCGATGTTCTGCAGAGAGGTCAGTGGTGTAATAATCTGCAGGATATATCACTGTGTATCTGTCAGGAGGTGGAGCAGCGATGCTCTGCAGAGAGGTCAGTGGTGTAATAATCTGCAGGATATATCACTATGTATCTGTCAGGAGGTGGAGGAGTGATGTTCTGCAGAGAGGTCAGTGGTGTAATCTGCAGGATATATCACTATGTATCTGTCAGGAGGTGGAGGAGCGATGTTCTGCAGAGAGGTCAGTGGTGTAATAATCTGCAGGATATATCACTATGTATCTGTCAGGAGGTGGAGGAGCGATGTTCTGCAGAGAGGTCAGTGGTGTAATAATCTGCAGGATATATCACTATGTATCTGTCAGGAGGTGGAGGAGCGATGTTCTGCAGAGAGGTCAGTGGTGTAATAATCTGCAGGATATATCACTGTATCTGTCAGGAGGTGGAGGAGCGATGTTCTGCACAGAGGTCAGTGGTGTAATAATCTGCAGGATATATCACTATGTATCTGTCAGGAGGTGGAGGAGCGATGTTCTGCAGAGAGGTCAGTGGTGTAATAATCTGCAGGATATATCACTATGTATTTGTCAGGAGGTGGAGGAGCGATGTTCTGCAGAGAGGTCAGTGGTGTAATAATCTGCAGAATATATCACTATGTATCTGTCAGGAGGTGGAGGAGTGATGTTCTGCAGAGAGGTCAGTGGTGTAATAATCTGCAGGATATATCACTATGTATCTGTCAGGAGGTGGAGGAGCGATGTTCTGCAGAGAGGTCAGTGGTGTAATAATCTGCAGGATATATCATTGTATCTGTCAGGAGGTGGAGGAGCGATGTTCTGCACAGAGGTCAGTGGTGTAATAATCTGCAGGATATATCACTATGTATCTGTCAGGAGGTGGAGGAGCGATGTTCTGCAGAGAGGTCAGTGGTGTAATAATCTGCAGGATATATCACTATGTATCTGTCAGGAGGTGGAGGAGCGATGTTCTGCAGAGAGGTCAGTGGTGTAATAATCTGCAGAATATATCACTATGTATCTGTCAGGAGGTGGAGGAGTGATGTTCTGCAGAGAGGTCAGTGGTGTAATAATCTGCAGGATATATCACTATGTATCTGTCAGGAGGTGGAGGAGCGATGTTCTGCAGAGCAGAGAGGTCGGTGGTGTAATAATCTGCAGGATATATCACTATGTATCTGTCAGGAGGTGGAGGAGCGATGTTCTGCAGAGAGGTCAGTGGTGTAATAATCTGCAGGATATATCACTATGTATGTCAGGAGGTGGAGGAGCGATGTTCTGCAGAGAGGTCAATGGTCTAATAATCTGCAGGATATATCACTCTGTATCTGTCAGGAGGTGGAGGAGGGATGTTCTGCAGAGAGGTCAGTGGTGTAATAATTTGCAGGATATATCACTATGTATCTCAGGAGGAGGAGGAGTCATGTTCTGCAGAGAGGTCAGTGGTGTAATAATCTGCAGGATATATCACTATGTATCTGTCAGGAGGAGGAGGAGTGATGTTCTGCAGAGAGGTCAGTGGTGTAATAATCTGCAGGATATATCACTATGTATCTGTCAGGAGGAGGAGGAGTGATGTTCTGCAGAGAGGTCAGTGGTATAATAATCTGCAGGATATATCACTATGTATCTGTCAGGAGGAGGAGGAGTGATGTTCTGCAGAGAGGTCAGTGGTGTAATAATCTGCAGGATATATCACTATGTATCTGTCAGGAGGTGGAGGAGTGATGTTCTGCAGAGAGGTCAGTGGTGTAATAATCTGCAGGATATATCACTGTATCTGTCAGGAGGAGGAGGAGTGATGTTCTGCAGAGAGGTCAGTGGTGTAATAATCTGCAGGATATATCACTGTATCTGTTAGGAGGAGGAGGAGTGATGTTCTGCAGAGAGGTCAGTGGTGTAATAATCTGCAGGATATATCACTATGTATCTGTCAGGAGGAGGAGGAGTGATGTTCTGCAGAGAGGTCAGTGGTGTAATAATCTGCAGGATATATCACTGTATCTGTTAGGAGGAGGAGGAGTGATGTTCTGCAGAGAGGTCAGTGGTGTAATAATCTGCAGGATATATCACTGTGTATCAGTCAGGAGGTGGAGGAGCGATGTTCTGCAGAGAGGTCAGTGGTGTAATACTCTGCAGGATATATCACTATGTATCTGTCAGGAGGTGGAGGAGCGATGTTCTGCAGACAGGTCAGTGGTGTAATAATCTGCAGGATATATCACTATGTATCTGTCAGGAGGTGGAGGAGCGATGTTCTGCAGACAGGTCAGTGGTGTAATAATCTGTAGGATATATCACTGTATCTGTTAGGAGGAGGAGTGATGTTCTGCAGAGAGGTCAGTGGTGTAATAATCTGCAGGATATATCACTATGTATCTGTCAGGAGGTGGAGGAGCGATGTTCTGCAGAGAGGTCAGTGGTGTAATAATCTGCAGGATATATCACTATGTATCTGTCAGGAGGTGGAGGAGCGATGTTCTGCAGAGAGGTCAGTGGTGTAATAATCTGCAGGATATATCACTATGTGTCTGTCAGGAGGTGGAGGAGCGATGTTCTGCAGAGAGGTCAGTGGTGTAATAATCTGCAGGATATATCACTATGTATCTGTCAGGAGGTGGAGGAGCGATGTTCTGCAGAGAGGTCAGTGGTGTAATAATCTGCAGGATATATCACTGTATCTGTCAGGAGGTGGAGGAGCGATGTTCTGCACAGAGGTCAGTGGTGTAATAATCTGCAGGATATATCACTATGTATCTGTCAGGAGGTGGAGGAGCGATGTTCTGCAGAGAGGTCAGTGGTGTAATAATCTGCAGGATATATCACTATGTATCTGTCAGGAGGTGGAGGAGCGATGCTCTGCAGAGAGGTCAGTGGTGTAATAATCTGCAGAATATATCACTATGTATCTGTCAGGAGGTGGAGGAGTGATGTTCTGCAGAGAGGTCAGTGGTGTAATAATCTGCAGGATATATCACTATGTATCTGTCAGGAGGTGGAGGAGCGATGTTCTGCAGAGCAGAGAGGTCGGTGGTGTAATAATCTGCAGGATATATCACTATGTATCTGTCAGGAGGTGGAGGAGCGATGTTCTGCAGAGAGGTCAGTGGTGTAATAATCTGCAGGATATATCACTATGTATCTGTCAGGAGGTGGAGGAGCGATGTTCTGCAGAGAGGTCAGTGGTGTAATAATCTGCAGGATATATCACTGTATCTGTCAGGAGGTGGAGGAGCGATGTTCTGCACAGAGGTCAGTGGTGTAATAATCTGCAGAATATATCACTATGTATCTGTCAGGAGGTGGAGGAGCGATGTTCTGCAGAGAGGTCAGTGGTGTAATAATCTGCAGGATATATCACTATGTATCTGTCAGGAGGTGGAGGTGCGATGTTCTGCAGAGAGGTCAGTGGTGTAATAATCTGCAGAATATATCACTATGTATCTGTCAGGAGGTGGAGGAGTGATGTTCTGCAGAGAGGTCAGTGGTGTAATAATCTGCAGGATATATCACTATGTATCTGTCAGGAGGTGGAGGAGCGATGTTCTGCAGAGCAGAGATGTCGGTGGTGTAATAATCTGCAGGATATATCACTATGTATCTGTCAGGAGGTGGAGGAGCGATGTTCTGCAGAGAGGTCAGTGGTGTAATAATCTGCAGGATATATCACTATGTATGTCAGGAGGTGGAGGAGCGATGTTCTGCAGAGAGGTCAATGGTCTAATAATCTGCAGGATATATCACTCTGTATCTGTCAGGAGGAGGAGGAGCGATGTTCTGCAGAGAGGTCAGTGGTGTAATAATCTGCAGGATATATCACTATTTATCTGTCAGGAGGTAGAGGAGCGATGTTCTGCAGAGAGGTCAGTGGTGTAATAATTTGCAGGATATATCACTATGTATCTCAGGAGGAGGAGGAGTGATGTTCTGCAGAGAGGTCAGTGGTGTAATAATCTGCAGGATATATCACTATGTATCTGTCAGGAGGAGGAGGAGTGATGTTCTGCAGAGAGGTCAGTGGTGTAATAATCTGCAGGATATATCACTATGTATCTGTCAGGAGGAGGAGGAGTGATGTTCTGCAGAGAGGTCAGTGGTGTAATAATCTGCAGGATATATCACTATGTATCTGTCAGGAGGAGGAGGAGTGATGTTCTGCAGAGAGGTCAGTGGTGTAATAATCTGCAGGATATATCACTATGTATCTGTCAGGAGGTGGAGGAGTGATGTTCTGCAGAGAGGTCAGTGGTGTAATAATCTGCAGGATATATCACTGTATCTGTCAGGAGGAGGAGGAGTGATGTTCTGCAGAGAGGTCAGTGGTGTAATAATCTGCAGGATATATCACTGTATCTGTTAGGAGGAGGAGGAGTGATGTTCTGCAGAGAGGTCAGTGGTGTAATAATCTGCAGGATATATCACTATGTATCTGTCAGGAGGAGGAGGAGTGATGTTCTGCAGAGAGGTCAGTGGTGTAATAATCTGCAGGATATATCACTGTATCTGTTAGGAGGAGGAGGAGTGATGTTCTGCAGAGAGGTCAGTGGTGTAATAATCTGCAGGATATATCACTGTGTATCAGTCAGGAGGTGGAGGAGCGATGTTCTGCAGAGAGGTCAGTGGTGTAATACTCTGCAGGATATATCACTATGTATCTGTCAGGAGGTGGAGGAGCGATGTTCTGCAGACAGGTCAGTGGTGTAATAATCTGCAGGATATATCACTGTATCTGTTAGGAGGAGGAGTGATGTTCTGCAGAGAGGTCAGTGGTGTAATAATCTGCAGGATATATCACTATGTATCTGTCAGGAGGTGGAGGAGCGATGTTCTGCAGAGAGGTCAGTGGTGTAATAATCTGCAGGATATATCACTATGTATCTGTCAGGAGGTGGAGGAGCGATGTTCTGCAGAGAGGTCAGTGGTGTAATAATCTGCAGGATATATCACTATGTGTCTGTCAGGAGGTGGAGGAGCGATGTTCTGCAGAGAGGTCAGTGGTGTAATAATCTGCAGGATATATCACTATCTGTCAGGAGGTGGAGGAGCGATGTTCTGCAGGGAGGTCAGTGGTGTAATAATCTGCATGACATATCACTATGTATCTGTCAGGAGGTGGAGGAGCGATGTTCTGCAGAGAGGTCAGTGGTGTAATAATCTGCAGGATATATCACTATGTATCTGTCAGGAGGTGGAGGAGTGATGTTCTGCAGAGAGGTCAGTGGTGTAATCTGCAGGATATATCACTGTATCTGTCAGGAGGAGGAGGAGCGATGTTCTGCAGAGAGGTCAGTGGTGTAATTATCTGCAGGATATATCACTATCTGTCAGGAGGTGGAGGAGCGATGTTCTGCAGAGCAGAGAGGTCGGTGGTGTAATAATCTGCAGGATATATCACTATGTATCAGGAGGTGGAGGAGCGATGTTCTGCAGAGAGGTCAGTGGTGTAATAATCTGCAGGATATATCACTGTGTATCTGTCAGGAGGTGGAGCAGCGATGCTCTGCAGAGAGGTCAGTGGTGTAATAATCTGCAGCATATATCACTATGTATCTGTCAGGAGGTGGAGGAGTGATGTTCTGCAGAGAGGTCAGTGGTGTAATCTGCAGGATATATCACTATGTATCTGTCAGGAGGTGGAGGAGCGATGTTCTGCAGAGAGGTCAGTGGTGTAATAATCTGCAGGATATATCACTATGTATCTGTCAGGAGGTGGAGGAGCGATGTTCTGCAGAGAGGTCAGTGGTGTAATAATCTGCAGGATATATCACTATGTATCTGTCAGGAGGTGGAGGAGCGATGTTCTGCAGAGAGGTCAGTGGTGTAATAATCTGCAGGATATATCACTGTATCTGTCAGGAGGTGGAGGAGCGATGTTCTGCACAGAGGTCAGTGGTGTAATAATCTGCAGGATATATCACTATGTATCTGTCAGGAGGTGGAGGAGCGATGTTCTGCAGAGAGGTCAGTGGTGTAATAATCTGCAGGATATATCACTATGTATCTGTCAGGAGGTGGAGGAGCGATGTTCTGCATAGAGGTCAGTGGTGTAATAATGTGCAGGATATATCACTATGTATCTGTCAGGAGGTGGAGGAGCGATGTTCTGCAGAGAGGTCAGTGGTGTAATAATCTGCAAGATATATCACTATGTATCTGTCAGGAGGTGGAGGAGTGATGTTCTGCAGAGAGGTCAGTGGTGTAATAATCTGCAGGATATATCACTATGTATCTGTCAGGAGGAGGAGGAGCGATGTTCTGCAGAGAGGTCAGTGATGTAATAATCTGCAGGATATATCACTATCTGTCAGGAGGTGGAGGAGCGATGTTCTGCAGAGCAGAGAGGTCGGTGGTGTAATAATCTGCAGGATATATCACTATGTATCAGGAGGTGGAGGAGCGATGTTCTGCAGAGAGGTCAGTGGTGTAATAATCTGCAGGATATATCACTGTGTATCTGTCAGGAGGTGGAGCAGCGATGCTCTGCAGAGAGGTCAGTGGTGTAATAATCTGCAGGATATATCACTATGTATCTGTCAGGAGGTGGAGGAGTGATGTTCTGCAGAGAGGTCAGTGGTGTAATCTGCAGGATATATCACTATGTATCTGTCAGGAGGTGGAGGAGCGATGTTCTGCAGAGAGGTCAGTGGTGTAATAATCTGCAGGATATATCACTATGTATCTGTCAGGAGGTGGAGGAGCGATGTTCTGCAGAGAGGTCAGTGGTGTAATAATCTGCAGGATATATCACTATGTATCTGTCAGGAGGTGGAGGAGCGATGTTCTGCAGAGAGGTCAGTGGTGTAATAATCTGCAGGATATATCACTGTATCTGTCAGGAGGTGGAGGAGCGATGTTCTGCACAGAGGTCAGTGGTGTAATAATCTGCAGGATATATCACTAGGTATCTGTCAGGAGGTGGAGGAGCGATGTTCTGCAGAGAGGTCAGTGGTGTAATAATCTGCAGGATATATCACTATGTATCTGTCAGGAGGTGGAGGAGCGATGTTCTGCAGAGAGGTCAGTGGTGTAATAATCTGCAGAATATATCACTATGTATCTGTCAGGAGGTGGAGGAGTGATGTTCTGCAGAGAGGTCAGTGGTGTAATAATCTGCAGGATATATCACTATGTATCTGTCAGGAGGTGGAGGAGCGATGTTCTGCAGAGAGGTCAGTGGTGTAATAATCTGCAGGATATATCACTATGTGTCTGTCAGGAGGTGGAGGAGCGATGTTCTGCAGAGAGGTCAGTGGTGTAATAATCTGCAGGATATATCACTATCTGTCAGGAGGTGGAGGAGCGATGTTCTGCAGGGAGGTCAGTGGTGTAATAATCTGCAGGACATATCACTATGTATCTGTCAGGAGGTGGAGGAGCGATGTTCTGCAGAGAGGTCAGTGGTGTAATAATCTGCAGGATATATCACTATGTATCTGTCAGGAGGTGGAGGAGTGATGTTCTGCAGAGAGGTCAGTGGTGTAATCTGCAGGATATATCACTGTATCTGTCAGGAGGAGGAGGAGCGATGTTCTGCAGAGAGGTCAGTGGTGTAATAATCTGCAGGATATATCACTATCTGTCAGGAGGTGGAGGAGCGATGTTCTGCAGAGCAGAGAGGTCGGTGGTGTAATAATCTGCAGGATATATCACTATGTATCAGGAGGTGGAGGAGCGATGTTCTGCAGAGAGGTCAGTGGTGTAATAATCTGCAGGATATATCACTGTGTATCTGTCAGGAGGTGGAGCAGCGATGCTCTGCAGAGAGGTCAGTGGTGTAATAATCTGCAGGATATATCACTATGTATCTGTCAGGAGGTGGAGGAGTGATGTTCTGCAGAGAGGTCAGTGGTGTAATCTGCAGGATATATCACTATGTATCTGTCAGGAGGTGGAGGAGCGATGTTCTGCAGAGAGGTCAGTGGTGTAATAATCTGCAGGATATATCACTATGTATCTGTCAGGAGGTGGAGGAGCGATGTTCTGCAGAGAGGTCAGTGGTGTAATAATCTGCAGGATATATCACTATGTATCTGTCAGGAGGTGGAGGAGCGATGTTCTGCAGAGAGGTCAGTGGTGTAATAATCTGCAGGATATATCACTGTATCTGTCAGGAGGTGGAGGAGCGATGTTCTGCACAGAGGTCAGTGGTGTAATAATCTGCAGGATATATCACTATGTATCTGTCAGGAGGTGGAGGAGCGATGTTCTGCAGAGAGGTCAGTGGTGTAATAATCTGCAGGATATATCACTATGTATCTGTCAGGAGGTGGAGGAGCGATGTTCTGCATAGAGGTCAGTGGTGTAATAATGTGCAGGATATATCACTATGTATCTGTCAGGAGGTGGAGGAGCGATGTTCTGCAGAGAGGTCAGTGGTGTAATAATCTGCAAGATATATCACTATGTATCTGTCAGGAGGTGGAGGAGTGATGTTCTGCAGAGTGGTCAGTGGTGTAATAATCTGCAGGATATATCACTATGTATCTGTCAGGAGGAGGAGGAGCGATGTTCTGCAGAGAGGTCAGTGATGTAATAATCTGCAGGATATATCACTATCTGTCAGGAGGTGGAGGAGCGATGTTCTGCAGAGCAGAGAGGTCGGTGGTGTAATAATCTGCAGGATATATCACTATGTATCAGGAGGTGGAGGAGCGATGTTCTGCAGAGAGGTCAGTGGTGTAATAATCTGCAGGATATATCACTGTGTATCTGTCAGGAGGTGGAGCAGCGATGCTCTGCAGAGAGGTCAGTGGTGTAATAATCTGCAGGATATATCACTATGTATCTGTCAGGAGGTGGAGGAGTGATGTTCTGCAGAGAGGTCAGTGGTGTAATCTGCAGGATATATCACTATGTATCTGTCAGGAGGTGGAGGAGCGATGTTCTGCAGAGAGGTCAGTGGTGTAATAATCTGCAGGATATATCACTATGTATCTGTCAGGAGGTGGAGGAGCGATGTTCTGCAGAGAGGTCAGTGGTGTAATAATCTGCAGGATATATCACTATGTATCTGTCAGGAGGTGGAGGAGCGATGTTCTGCAGAGAGGTCAGTGGTGTAATAATCTGCAGGATATATCACTATGTGTCTGTCAGGAGGTGGAGGAGCGATGTTCTGCAGAGAGGTCAGTGGTGTAATAATCTGCAGGATATATCACTATGTATCTGTCAGGAGGTGGAGGAGCGATGTTCTGCAGAGAGGTCAGTGGTGTAATAATCTGCAGGATATATCACTGTATCTGTCAGGAGGTGGAGGAGCGATGTTCTGCACAGAGGTCAGTGGTGTAATAATCTGCAGGATATATCACTATGTATCTGTCAGGAGGTGGAGGAGCGATGTTCTGCAGAGAGGTCAGTGGTGTAATAATCTGCAGGATATATCACTATGTATCTGTCAGGAGGTGGAGGAGCGATGCTCTGCAGAGAGGTCAGTGGTGTAATAATCTGCAGAATATATCACTATGTATCTGTCAGGAGGTGGAGGAGTGATGTTCTGCAGAGAGGTCAGTGGTGTAATAATCTGCAGGATATATCACTATGTATCTGTCAGGAGGTGGAGGAGCGATGTTCTGCAGAGCAGAGAGGTCGGTGGTGTAATAATCTGCAGGATATATCACTATGTATCTGTCAGGAGGTGGAGGAGCGATGTTCTGCAGAGAGGTCAGTGGTGTAATAATCTGCAGGATATATCACTATGTATCTGTCAGGAGGTGGAGGAGCGATGTTCTGCAGAGAGGTCAGTGGTGTAATAATCTGCAGGATATATCACTGTATCTGTCAGGAGGTGGAGGAGCGATGTTCTGCACAGAGGTCAGTGGTGTAATAATCTGCAGAATATATCACTATGTATCTGTCAGGAGGTGGAGGAGCGATGTTCTGCAGAGAGGTCAGTGGTGTAATAATCTGCAGGATATATCACTATGTATCTGTCAGGAGGTGGAGGTGCGATGTTCTGCAGAGAGGTCAGTGGTGTAATAATCTGCAGAATATATCACTATGTATCTGTCAGGAGGTGGAGGAGTGATGTTCTGCAGAGAGGTCAGTGGTGTAATAATCTGCAGGATATATCACTATGTATCTGTCAGGAGGTGGAGGAGCGATGTTCTGCAGAGCAGAGATGTCGGTGGTGTAATAATCTGCAGGATATATCACTATGTATCTGTCAGGAGGTGGAGGAGCGATGTTCTGCAGAGAGGTCAGTGGTGTAATAATCTGCAGGATATATCACTATGTATGTCAGGAGGTGGAGGAGCGATGTTCTGCAGAGAGGTCAATGGTCTAATAATCTGCAGGATATATCACTCTGTATCTGTCAGGAGGAGGAGGAGCGATGTTCTGCAGAGAGGTCAGTGGTGTAATAATCTGCAGGATATATCACTATTTATCTGTCAGGAGGTAGAGGAGCGATGTTCTGCAGAGAGGTCAGTGGTGTAATAATTTGCAGGATATATCACTATGTATCTCAGGAGGAGGAGGAGTGATGTTCTGCAGAGAGGTCAGTGGTGTAATAATCTGCAGGATATATCACTATGTATCTGTCAGGAGGAGGAGGAGTGATGTTCTGCAGAGAGGTCAGTGGTGTAATAATCTGCAGGATATATCACTATGTATCTGTCAGGAGGAGGAGGAGTGATGTTCTGCAGAGAGGTCAGTGGTGTAATAATCTGCAGGATATATCACTATGTATCTGTCAGGAGGAGGAGGAGTGATGTTCTGCAGAGAGGTCAGTGGTGTAATAATCTGCAGGATATATCACTATGTATCTGTCAGGAGGTGGAGGAGTGATGTTCTGCAGAGAGGTCAGTGGTGTAATAATCTGCAGGATATATCACTGTATCTGTCAGGAGGAGGAGGAGTGATGTTCTGCAGAGAGGTCAGTGGTGTAATAATCTGCAGGATATATCACTGTATCTGTTAGGAGGAGGAGGAGTGATGTTCTGCAGAGAGGTCAGTGGTGTAATAATCTGCAGGATATATCACTATGTATCTGTCAGGAGGAGGAGGAGTGATGTTCTGCAGAGAGGTCAGTGGTGTAATAATCTGCAGGATATATCACTGTATCTGTTAGGAGGAGGAGGAGTGATGTTCTGCAGAGAGGTCAGTGGTGTAATAATCTGCAGGATATATCACTGTGTATCAGTCAGGAGGTGGAGGAGCGATGTTCTGCAGAGAGGTCAGTGGTGTAATACTCTGCAGGATATATCACTATGTATCTGTCAGGAGGTGGAGGAGCGATGTTCTGCAGACAGGTCAGTGGTGTAATAATCTGCAGGATATATCACTGTATCTGTTAGGAGGAGGAGTGATGTTCTGCAGAGAGGTCAGTGGTGTAATAATCTGCAGGATATATCACTATGTATCTGTCAGGAGGTGGAGGAGCGATGTTCTGCAGAGAGGTCAGTGGTGTAATAATCTGCAGGATATATCACTATGTATCTGTCAGGAGGTGGAGGAGCGATGTTCTGCAGAGAGGTCAGTGGTGTAATAATCTGCAGGATATATCACTATGTGTCTGTCAGGAGGTGGAGGAGCGATGTTCTGCAGAGAGGTCAGTGGTGTAATAATCTGCAGGATATATCACTATCTGTCAGGAGGTGGAGGAGCGATGTTCTGCAGGGAGGTCAGTGGTGTAATAATCTGCATGACATATCACTATGTATCTGTCAGGAGGTGGAGGAGCGATGTTCTGCAGAGAGGTCAGTGGTGTAATAATCTGCAGGATATATCACTATGTATCTGTCAGGAGGTGGAGGAGTGATGTTCTGCAGAGAGGTCAGTGGTGTAATCTGCAGGATATATCACTGTATCTGTCAGGAGGAGGAGGAGCGATGTTCTGCAGAGAGGTCAGTGGTGTAATTATCTGCAGGATATATCACTATCTGTCAGGAGGTGGAGGAGCGATGTTCTGCAGAGCAGAGAGGTCGGTGGTGTAATAATCTGCAGGATATATCACTATGTATCAGGAGGTGGAGGAGCGATGTTCTGCAGAGAGGTCAGTGGTGTAATAATCTGCAGGATATATCACTGTGTATCTGTCAGGAGGTGGAGCAGCGATGCTCTGCAGAGAGGTCAGTGGTGTAATAATCTGCAGCATATATCACTATGTATCTGTCAGGAGGTGGAGGAGTGATGTTCTGCAGAGAGGTCAGTGGTGTAATCTGCAGGATATATCACTATGTATCTGTCAGGAGGTGGAGGAGCGATGTTCTGCAGAGAGGTCAGTGGTGTAATAATCTGCAGGATATATCACTATGTATCTGTCAGGAGGTGGAGGAGCGATGTTCTGCAGAGAGGTCAGTGGTGTAATAATCTGCAGGATATATCACTATGTATCTGTCAGGAGGTGGAGGAGCGATGTTCTGCAGAGAGGTCAGTGGTGTAATAATCTGCAGGATATATCACTGTATCTGTCAGGAGGTGGAGGAGCGATGTTCTGCACAGAGGTCAGTGGTGTAATAATCTGCAGGATATATCACTATGTATCTGTCAGGAGGTGGAGGAGCGATGTTCTGCAGAGAGGTCAGTGGTGTAATAATCTGCAGGATATATCACTATGTATCTGTCAGGAGGTGGAGGAGCGATGTTCTGCATAGAGGTCAGTGGTGTAATAATGTGCAGGATATATCACTATGTATCTGTCAGGAGGTGGAGGAGCGATGTTCTGCAGAGAGGTCAGTGGTGTAATAATCTGCAAGATATATCACTATGTATCTGTCAGGAGGTGGAGGAGTGATGTTCTGCAGAGAGGTCAGTGGTGTAATAATCTGCAGGATATATCACTATGTATCTGTCAGGAGGAGGAGGAGCGATGTTCTGCAGAGAGGTCAGTGATGTAATAATCTGCAGGATATATCACTATCTGTCAGGAGGTGGAGGAGCGATGTTCTGCAGAGCAGAGAGGTCGGTGGTGTAATAATCTGCAGGATATATCACTATGTATCAGGAGGTGGAGGAGCGATGTTCTGCAGAGAGGTCAGTGGTGTAATAATCTGCAGGATATATCACTGTGTATCTGTCAGGAGGTGGAGCAGCGATGCTCTGCAGAGAGGTCAGTGGTGTAATAATCTGCAGGATATATCACTATGTATCTGTCAGGAGGTGGAGGAGTGATGTTCTGCAGAGAGGTCAGTGGTGTAATCTGCAGGATATATCACTATGTATCTGTCAGGAGGTGGAGGAGCGATGTTCTGCAGAGAGGTCAGTGGTGTAATAATCTGCAGGATATATCACTATGTATCTGTCAGGAGGTGGAGGAGCGATGTTCTGCAGAGAGGTCAGTGGTGTAATAATCTGCAGGATATATCACTATGTATCTGTCAGGAGGTGGAGGAGCGATGTTCTGCAGAGAGGTCAGTGGTGTAATAATCTGCAGGATATATCACTGTATCTGTCAGGAGGTGGAGGAGCGATGTTCTGCACAGAGGTCAGTGGTGTAATAATCTGCAGGATATATCACTAGGTATCTGTCAGGAGGTGGAGGAGCGATGTTCTGCAGAGAGGTCAGTGGTGTAATAATCTGCAGGATATATCACTATGTATCTGTCAGGAGGTGGAGGAGCGATGTTCTGCAGAGAGGTCAGTGGTGTAATAATCTGCAGAATATATCACTATGTATCTGTCAGGAGGTGGAGGAGTGATGTTCTGCAGAGAGGTCAGTGGTGTAATAATCTGCAGGATATATCACTATGTATCTGTCAGGAGGTGGAGGAGCGATGTTCTGCAGAGAGGTCAGTGGTGTAATAATCTGCAGGATATATCACTATGTGTCTGTCAGGAGGTGGAGGAGCGATGTTCTGCAGAGAGGTCAGTGGTGTAATAATCTGCAGGATATATCACTATCTGTCAGGAGGTGGAGGAGCGATGTTCTGCAGGGAGGTCAGTGGTGTAATAATCTGCAGGACATATCACTATGTATCTGTCAGGAGGTGGAGGAGCGATGTTCTGCAGAGAGGTCAGTGGTGTAATAATCTGCAGGATATATCACTATGTATCTGTCAGGAGGTGGAGGAGTGATGTTCTGCAGAGAGGTCAGTGGTGTAATCTGCAGGATATATCACTGTATCTGTCAGGAGGAGGAGGAGCGATGTTCTGCAGAGAGGTCAGTGGTGTAATAATCTGCAGGATATATCACTATCTGTCAGGAGGTGGAGGAGCGATGTTCTGCAGAGCAGAGAGGTCGGTGGTGTAATAATCTGCAGGATATATCACTATGTATCAGGAGGTGGAGGAGCGATGTTCTGCAGAGAGGTCAGTGGTGTAATAATCTGCAGGATATATCACTGTGTATCTGTCAGGAGGTGGAGCAGCGATGCTCTGCAGAGAGGTCAGTGGTGTAATAATCTGCAGGATATATCACTATGTATCTGTCAGGAGGTGGAGGAGTGATGTTCTGCAGAGAGGTCAGTGGTGTAATCTGCAGGATATATCACTATGTATCTGTCAGGAGGTGGAGGAGCGATGTTCTGCAGAGAGGTCAGTGGTGTAATAATCTGCAGGATATATCACTATGTATCTGTCAGGAGGTGGAGGAGCGATGTTCTGCAGAGAGGTCAGTGGTGTAATAATCTGCAGGATATATCACTATGTATCTGTCAGGAGGTGGAGGAGCGATGTTCTGCAGAGAGGTCAGTGGTGTAATAATCTGCAGGATATATCACTGTATCTGTCAGGAGGTGGAGGAGCGATGTTCTGCACAGAGGTCAGTGGTGTAATAATCTGCAGGATATATCACTATGTATCTGTCAGGAGGTGGAGGAGCGATGTTCTGCAGAGAGGTCAGTGGTGTAATAATCTGCAGGATATATCACTATGTATCTGTCAGGAGGTGGAGGAGCGATGTTCTGCATAGAGGTCAGTGGTGTAATAATGTGCAGGATATATCACTATGTATCTGTCAGGAGGTGGAGGAGCGATGTTCTGCAGAGAGGTCAGTGGTGTAATAATCTGCAAGATATATCACTATGTATCTGTCAGGAGGTGGAGGAGTGATGTTCTGCAGAGTGGTCAGTGGTGTAATAATCTGCAGGATATATCACTATGTATCTGTCAGGAGGAGGAGGAGCGATGTTCTGCAGAGAGGTCAGTGATGTAATAATCTGCAGGATATATCACTATCTGTCAGGAGGTGGAGGAGCGATGTTCTGCAGAGCAGAGAGGTCGGTGGTGTAATAATCTGCAGGATATATCACTATGTATCAGGAGGTGGAGGAGCGATGTTCTGCAGAGAGGTCAGTGGTGTAATAATCTGCAGGATATATCACTGTGTATCTGTCAGGAGGTGGAGCAGCGATGCTCTGCAGAGAGGTCAGTGGTGTAATAATCTGCAGGATATATCACTATGTATCTGTCAGGAGGTGGAGGAGTGATGTTCTGCAGAGAGGTCAGTGGTGTAATCTGCAGGATATATCACTATGTATCTGTCAGGAGGTGGAGGAGCGATGTTCTGCAGAGAGGTCAGTGGTGTAATAATCTGCAGGATATATCACTATGTATCTGTCAGGAGGTGGAGGAGCGATGTTCTGCAGAGAGGTCAGTGGTGTAATAATCTGCAGGATATATCACTATGTATCTGTCAGGAGGTGGAGGAGCGATGTTCTGCAGAGAGGTCAGTGGTGTAATAATCTGCAGGATATATCACTGTATCTGTCAGGAGGTGGAGGAGCGATGTTCTGCACAGAGGTCAGTGGTGTAATAATCTGCAGGATATATCACTATGTATCTGTCAGGAGGTGGAGGAGCGATGTTCTGCAGAGAGGTCAGTGGTGTAATAATCTGCAGGATATATCACTATGTATTTGTCAGGAGGTGGAGGAGCGATGTTCTGCAGAGAGGTCAGTGGTGTAATAATCTGCATAATATATCACTATGTATCTGTCAGGAGGTGGAGGAGTGATGTTCTGCAGAGAGGTCAGTGGTGTAATAATCTGCAGGATATATCACTATGTATCTGTCAGGAGGTGGAGGAGCGATGTTCTGCAGAGAGGTCAGTGGTGTAATAATCTGCAGGATATATCACTGTATCTGTCAGGAGGTGGAGGAGCGATGTTCTGCACAGAGGTCAGTGGTGTAATAATCTGCAGGATATATCACTATGTATCTGTCAGGAGGTGGAGGAGCGATGTTCTGCAGAGAGGTCAGTGGTGTAATAATCTGCAGGATATATCACTATGTATCTGTCAGGAGGTGGAGGAGCGATGTTCTGCAGAGAGGTCAGTGGTGTAATAATCTGCAGAATATATCACTATGTATCTGTCAGGAGGTGGAGGAGTGATGTTCTGCAGAGAGGTCAGTGGTGTAATAATCTGCAGGATATATCACTATGTATCTGTCAGGAGGTGGAGGAGCGATGTTCTGCAGAGCAGAGAGGTCGGTGGTGTAATAATCTGCAGGATATATCACTATGTATCTGTCAGGAGGTGGAGGAGCGATGTTCTGCAGAGAGGTCAGTGGTGTAATAATCTGCAGGATATATTACTATGTATGTCAGGAGGTGGAGGAGCGATGTTCTGCAGAGAGGTCAATGGTCTAATAATCTGCAGGATATATCACTCTGTATCTGTCAGGAGGAGGAGGAGCGATGTTCTGCAGAGAGGTCAGTGGTGTAATAATCTGCAGGATATATCACTATTTATCTGTCAGGAGGTAGAGGAGCGATGTTCTGCAGAGAGGTCAGTGGTGTAATAATTTGCAGGATATATCACTATGTATCTCAGGAGGAGGAGGAGTCATGTTCTGCAGAGAGGTCAGTGGTGTAATAATCTGCAGGATATATCACTATGTATCTGTCAGGAGGAGGAGGAGTGATGTTCTGCAGAGAGGTCAGTGGTGTAATAATCTGCAGGATATATCACTATGTATCTGTCAGGAGGAGGAGGAGTGATGTTCTGCAGAGAGGTCAGTGGTGTAATAATCTGCAGGATATATCACTATGTATCTGTCAGGAGGAGGAGGAGTGATGTTCTGCAGAGAGGTCAGTGGTGTAATAATCTGCAGGATATATCACTATGTATCTGTCAGGAGGTGGAGGAGTGATGTTCTGCAGAGAGGTCAGTGGTGTAATAATCTGCAGGATATATCACTGTATCTGTCAGGAGGAGGAGGAGTGATGTTCTGCAGAGAGGTCAGTGGTGTAATAATCTGCAGGATATATCACTGTATCTGTTAGGAGGAGGAGGAGTGATGTTCTGCAGAGAGGTCAGTGGTGTAATAATCTGCAGGATATATCACTATGTATCTGTCAGGAGGAGGAGGAGTGATGTTCTGCAGAGAGGTCAGTGGTGTAATAATCTGCAGGATATATCACTGTATCTGTTAGGAGGAGGAGGAGTGATGTTCTGCAGAGAGGTCAGTGGTGTAATAATCTGCAGGATATATCACTGTGTATCAGTCAGGAGGTGGAGGAGCGATGTTCTGCAGAGAGGTCAGTGGTGTAATACTCTGCAGG
Organism: Ranitomeya imitator; assembly: GCF_032444005.1. Classification (NCBI taxonomy): domain Eukaryota; kingdom Metazoa; phylum Chordata; class Amphibia; order Anura; family Dendrobatidae; genus Ranitomeya; species Ranitomeya imitator. The sequence goes on from NC_091282.1 coordinate 659,410,588, forward strand.
ATATATCACTATGTATCTGTCAGGAGGTGGAGGAGCGATGTTCTGCAGACAGGTCAGTGGTGTAATAATCTGCAGGATATATCACTATGTATCTGTCAGGAGGTGGAGGAGCGATGTTCTGCAGACAGGTCAGTGGTGTAATAATCTGTAGGATATATCACTGTATCTGTTAGGAGGAGGAGTGATGTTCTGCAGAGAGGTCAGTGGTGTAATAATCTGCAGGATATATCACTATGTATCTGTCAGGAGGTGGAGGAGCGATGTTCTGCAGAGAGGTCAGTGGTGTAATAATCTGCAGGATATATCACTATGTATCTGTCAGGAGGTGGAGGAGCGATGTTCTGCAGAGAGGTCAGTGGTGTAATAATCTGCAGGATATATCACTATGTGTCTGTCAGGAGGTGGAGGAGCGATGTTCTGCAGAGAGGTCAGTGGTGTAATAATCTGCAGGATATATCACTATCTGTCAGGAGGTGGAGGAGCGATGTTCTGCAGTTTTTATAACTCTGTGCTGTCCCCTCGGTGTCACCATATGCCGGGGCTTGTGTTCCGGGCACTGCGGGCTCACAATGGAGGGTGTGTGCGGGGGGCACAGCGCGGGGCCCTCTGCAGGGTAACACAAAGGACTGTCTTACAGCCCGGATCTCCTGACTCCAGGCGTCTGACCAATGGCGGGGCGGAGGGAGAGTCTGCGGGGCTGGCGCTGCTCCAGGAGTCCGGCCAAGGAATGTGCTGAAAGAAGCAGCCGGGAAAACGGATCCATCCTACACCGGGCGCAGCATCCACCGCCGGCCCAGAGGACCCATGACAGCGGGCCACCAGGAACAGGTCAGGCATGGGGGGCAACAGGTGGTCACTGCCAACTATGCCCTGTCCTGTGTATTGTAATCCACAACCTACACTCTGCTGATATCGGGCTGTGCATCCACATGTCTGGACCACACAGCTGGCACTCTGACTGCTGCCAGTGCCACCTGTCAGCCACGCGAGACTTGGAATCAGTAACTAGTGGTATCTGCAGGAGGTACCAGGACCCGGCATACCAACCACAAAATGCTGCCATGTGGTGTGTATGATGGCCACTACTACCTCCAGGTTAACAAGACATAAAGTGGTGACATCACTACATATGCATCACTGGTGAGGAGCAGTATTACAGGATTTATATAACATAGGAGCAGTATTATAGTAGTTATATTCTTGTACATCGGAGCAGTATTATAGCAGTTATAGTCTTGTACATAGCGGGCAGTATTATAGTAGTTATATTCTTGTACATAGGAGCAGTATTATAGTAGTTATATTCTTGTACATAGGAGCAGTATTATAGTAGTTATATTCTTGTACATAGGGGCAGTATTATAGTAGTTATAGTCTTGTACATAGGAGCAGTATTATAGTAGTTATAGTCTTGCACATAGGGGCAGTATTATAGTAGTTATAGTCTTGTACATAGGGAACAGTATTATAGTAGTTATAGTCTTGTACATAGGGGCAGTATTATAGTAGTTATAGTCTTGTACATAGAGGCTGTATTATAGTAGTTATAGTCTTGTACATAGAGGCTGTATTATAGTAGTTATAGTCTTGTACATAGGGGGCAGTATTATAGTAGTTATAGTCTTGTACATAGGGGCAGTATTATAGCAGTTATATTCTTATTTATAGGTTAACAAGACATAAAGTGTGTTGTGAATTCTGTTATCGAACTCCCTCCTGTGGTCATGAATGGTACTTCTGCGAGTTCTGTCCATGGACTCCCTCTGGTGGCTGTGAGTGGAGCTGCTGCTTCTGAGGTTCCTTCCACAGGTGACTTAGTATATTCTTTGGCTGGCTGCTCTATTTAACTCCACTCAGATCGTTACTCCATGCCAGCTGTCAATGTTCTTGTACTGGTTCAGTTCGCTCTTGGATCTTTCTGGTGACCTGTCTACTCCAGCAGAAGCTAAGTCCCTGCTAGTTAATTATTTGTTCATTGTTTTCTTGTCCAGCTTGCTATCATGATTTTGCCTTGCTAGCTGGAAGCTCTGGGATGCAGAGTGGCACCTCCGCACCGTGGGTCGGAGGTCTTTTTGCACACTCTGCGTGGTCTTTTTGTAGTTTTTTGTGCTGACCGCAAAGTTACCTTTCCTATCCTCAGTCTGTTTAGTAAGTCTGGCCTCCCTTTGCTGAAACCTGTTTCATTTCTGTGTTTGTGACTTCCATCTTAACTCACGGTCAATATATGTGGGGGGCTGCCTTTTCCTTAAGGGAATTTCTCTGAGGCAAGGTAGGCTTTATTTTCTATCTCTAGGGCTAGTTAGCTCTTAGGCTGTGAAGAGGCGTCTAGGTAGAGTTAGGTACGCTCCACGGCTATTTCTAGTGTGTGATAGGATTAGGGGTTGTGGTCAGCAGAGCTCCCACTTCCCAGAGCTTGTCCTTGTTAGTTTAACCATCAGGTCGTTTCGGGTGCTCCTAACCACCAGGTCCATAACAGTACAGCTGGCCCAAAGTGTTAATGCATCTCAATAGAGGGATAAGAGAAGTTCTGAGACCATTTTTTTTTCTCTACAGTGTGTTTTGTCTTTCTTTTCCCCTAAACCTCTGGGTGGTTCAGGACGCAGGTGTAGCTATTGTAGCTATAGACATTCAAGGTCTGTCCTCTTGTGTGGATCATCTCACTGCAAGGGTACAAACATTCAAGATTTTGTGGTTCAGAATCCGATGTTAGAGCCTAGAATTCCGTTTCCTGATTTGTTTTCTGGGGATAGATCTAAGTTCCTGAATTTCAAAAATAATTGTAAACTGTTTCTAGCTTTGAAACCCCGCTCCTCTGGTGACCCCGTTCAACAAGTAAAAATCATTATTTCTTTGTTGCGTGGAGACCCTCAAGACTGGGCATTTTCCCTTGCGCCAGGCGATCCTGCATTGCGTGATGTAGATGCGTTTTTTCTGGCGCTTGGATTGCTTTATGATGAACCAAATTCAGTGGATCAGGCAGAGAAAATCTTGCTGGCTTTGTGTCAGGGTCAGGATGAAGCGGAGGTATATTGTCAGAAGTTTAGAAAGTGGTCTGTGCTTACTCAGTGGAATGAGTGTGCCCTGGCGGCAATTTTCAGAAAGGGTCTTTCTGAAGCCCTTAAGGATGTCATGGTGGGATTTCCCACGCCTGCTGGTCTGAATGAGTCTATGTCCTTGGCCATTCAGATCGATCGGCGCTTGCGTGAGCGCACTAAGCGGTTCGCTAGCTCTGCCACTATTGGTACGGTACAGTCTAAATTTCTTTTTTCCGTTACTCTGATTTGCTCTTTGTCGTCCTATTCTGTTATGGCATTTGTGGATTCAGGCGCTGCCCTGAATTTGATGGACTTGGAGTTTGCCAGGCGCTGTGGTTTTTTCTTGGAGCCCTTGCAGTATCCTATTCCATTGAGAGGAATTGATGCTACGCCTTTGGCCAAGAATTAGCCTCAGTACTGGACTCAATTGACCATGTGCATGGCTCCTGCACATCAGGAGGATATCCGCTTTTTGGTGTTGCATAATCTGCATGATGTGGTCGTTTTGGGGTTGCCATGGCTACAGGTCCATAATCCAGTATTGGATTGGAAATCTATGTCTGTGTCCAGCTGGGGTTGTCAAGGGGTACATGGTGATGTTCCATTACTGTCAATTTCGCCTTCCACTCCTTCTGAAGTCCCTGAGTTTTTGTCGGATTACCGGGATGTATTTGATGAGCCCAAATCCAGTGCCCTACCTTCTCATAGGGATTGCGATTGTGCTATCAATTTGATTCCTGGTAGTAAGTTTCCTAAGGGCCGACTGTTCAATTTATCTGTGCCAGAGCACGCCGCTATGCGGAGTTATATAAAGGAATCCTTGGAGAAAGGTTATATTCGCCCGTCGTCATCACCGTTGGGAGCAGGGTTCTTTTTTGTGGCCAAGAAGGATGGTTCTTTGAGACCTTGTATTGATTACCGCCTTCTTAATAAGATCACAGTCAAATTTCAGTACCCTTTGCCGCTGCTGTCTGATTTGTTTGCCCGGATTAAGGGGGCTAGTTGGTTCACCAAGATAGATCTTCGAGGGGTGTATAATCTTGTGCGTATTAAACAGGTCAATGAATGGAAAACAGCATTTAATACGCCCGAGGGCCATTTTGAGTACCTGGTTATGCCATTCGGGCTTTCTAATGCTCCATCTGTGTTTCAGTCCTTTATGCATGACATCTTCCGAGAGTACCTGGATAGATTCATGATTGTATATTTGGATGATATTTTGGTCTTTTCGGATGATTGGGAGCCTCATGTGAAGCCGGTCAGAATGGTGTTCCAGGTCCTTCGCGCGAATTCCTTGTTTGTGAAGGGGTCAAAATGTCTCTTTGGAGTTCAGAAAGTTTCATTTTTGGGTTTCATTTTTTCTCCTTCTACTATTGAGATGGACCCTGTTAAAGTTCAGGCCATTTATGATTGGACTCAGCCGACATCTGTGAAGAGCCTGCAGAAGTTCCTGGGCTTTGCTAATTTTTACCGTCGCTTCATCGCTAACTTTTCTAGTATTGCTAAACCATTGACTGATTTGACCAAGAAAGGTGCTGATGTGGTCAATTGGTCCTCTGCGGCTGTAGAGACTTTTCAGGAGTTGAAGCGTCGTTTTTCTTCTGCCCCTGTGTTGTGCTAGCCAGATGTTTCGCTTCCGTTTCAGGTCGAGGTTGATGCTTCTGAGATTGGATCAGGGGCTGTTTTGTCGCAAAGAAGTTCTGATGGCTCAGTGATGAAATTATGTGCCTTCTTTTCTAGAAAGTTCACGCCTGCTGTGCGCAATTATGATGTTGGCAATCGAGAGTTGTTGGCCATGAAGTGGGCATTCGAGGAGTGGCGACATTGGCTTGAAGGAGCCAAGCATCGCGTTGTGGTCTTGACGGATCACAAGAATTTGACTTATCTCAAGTCTGCCAAACGGTTGAATCCTAGACAGGCTCGATGGTCGCTGTTTTTCTCCCGTTTTGATTTTGTGGTTTCGTACCTTCCGGGCTCTAAGAATGTGAAGGCTGATGCCCTGTCAAGGAGTTTTGTGCCTGACTCTCCGGGTGTTCCTGAGCCGGCGGGTATTCTCAAAGAGGGGGTAATTTTGTCTGCCATCTCCCCTGATTTGCGGCGGGTGCTGCAGAAGTTTCAGGCTGATAGACCTGACCGTTGTCCAGCGGAGAAACTGTTTGTCCCTGATAGATGGACTAGTAGAGTTATCTCTGAGGTTCATTGTTCGGTGTTGGCTGGTCATCCTGGAATCTTTGGTACCAGAGATTTGGTGGCTAGATCCTTTTGGTGGCCTTCTTTGTCACGGGATGTGCGTTCTTTTGTGCAGTCCTGTGGAACTTGTGCTCGGGCTAAGCCCTGCTGTTCTCGTGCCAGTGGGTTGCTTTTGCCCTTGCCGGTCCCGAAGAGGCCCTGGATGCATATTTCCATGGATTTTATTTCAGATCTCCCTGTCTCTCAAAGGATGTCGGTCATTTGGGTGGTTTGTGATCGCTTCTCTAAGATGGTCCATTTGGTACCCTTGTCTAAATTGCCTTCCTCCTCTGATTTGGTGCCATTGTTTTTCCAGCATGTGGTTCATTTGCATGGCATTCCGGAGAACATCGTCTCGGACAGAGGTTCCCAGTTTGTTTCGAGGTTTTGGCGGTCTTTTTGTGCTAAGATGGGTATTGATTTGTCTTTTTCTTCGGCTTTCCATCCTCAGACTAATGGCCAAACCGAACGAACTAATCAGACTTTGGAAACATATCTGAGATGCTTTGTTTCTGCTGATCAGGATGATTGGGTGTCCTTCTTGCCTTTGGCTGAGTTCGCCCTTAATAATCGGGCCAGCTCGGCTACTTTGGTTTCGCCTTTTTTCTGTAATTCTGGTTTCCATCCTCGTTTCTCTTCAGGGCAGGTTGAGCCTTCGGACTGTCCTGGTGTGGATACTGTGGTGGACAGGTTGCAGCAGATTTGGACTCATGTGGTGGACAATTTGACATTGTCCTAGGAGAAGGCTCAACGTTTCGCTAATCGCCGGCGCTGTGTTGGTCCCCGACTTCGTGTTGGGGATTTGGTTTGGTTGTCGTCTCGTTATGTTCCTATGAAGGTTTCCTCTCCTAAGTTTAAGCCTCGTTTCATTGGTCTGTATAAGATTTCTGAAGTTCTCAATCCTGTGTCATTTCGTTTGGCCCTTCCAGCTTCTTTTGCCATCCATAATGTGTTCCATAGGTCGTTATTGCGGAGATACGTGGCACCTATGGTTCCCTCCGTTGATCCTCCTGCCCCGGTGTTGGTCGAGGGGGAGTTGGAGTATGTGGTGGAGAAGATTTTGGATTCTCGTATTTCGAGACGGAAACTCCAGTACCTGGTCAAGTGGAAGGGTTATGGTCAGGAAGATAATTCCTGGGTTTTTGCCTCTGATGTTTATGCTGCCGATCTAGTTCGTGCCTTTCATTTGGCTCGTCCTGGTCGGCCTGGGGGCTCTGGTGGGGGTTCGGTGACCCCTCCTCAAGGGGGGGTTACTGTTGTGAATTCTGTTATCGAACTCCCTCCTGTGGTCATGAATGGTACTTCGGCGAGTTCTGTCCATGGACTCCCTCTGGTGGCTGTGAGTGGAGCTGCTGCTTCTGAGGTTCCTTCCACAGGTGACTTAGTTTATTCTTTGGCTGGCTGCTCTATTTAACTCCACTCAGATCGTTACTCCATGCCAGCTGTCAATGTTCTTGTACTGGTTCAATTCGCTCTTGGATCTTTCTGGTGACCTGTCTACTCCAGCAGAAGCTAAGTCCCTGCTAGTTAATTATTTGTTCATTGTTTTCTTGTCCAGCTTGCTATCATGATTTTGCCTTGCTAGCTGGAAGCTCTGGGATGCAGAGTGGCACCTCCGCACCGTGGGTCGGAGGTCTTTTTGCACACTCTGCGTGGTCTTTTTGTAGTTTTTTGTGCTGACCGCAAAGTTACCTTTCCTATCCTCAGTCTGTTTAGTAAGTCTGGCCTCCCTTTGCTGAAACCTGTTTCATTTCTGTGTTTGTGACTTCCATCTTAACTCACAGTCAATATATGTGGGGGGCTGCCTTTTCCTTTGGGGAATTTCTCTGAGGCAAGGTAGGCTTTATTTTCTATCTCTAGGGCTAGTTAGCTCTTAGGCTGTGAAGAGGCGTCTAGGTAGAGTTAGGTACGCTCCACGGCTATTTCTAGTGTGTGTGATAGGATTAGGGGTTGCGGTCAGCAGAGCTCCCACTTCCCAGAGCTTGTCCTTGTTAGTTTAACCATCAGGTTGTTTCGGGTGCTCCTAACCACCAGGTCCATAACAGTACAGCTGGCCCAAAGTGTTAATGCATCTCAATAGAGGGATAAGAGAAGTTCTGAGACCATTTTTTTTTCTCTACAGTGTGTTTTGTCTTTCTTTTCCCCTAAACCTCTGGGTGGTTCAGGACACAGGTGTAGCTATGGACATTCAAGGTCTGTCCTCTTGTGTGGATCATCTCACTGCAAGGGTACAAACATTCAAGATTTTGTGGTTCAGAATCCGATGTTAGAGCCTAGAATTCCGATTCCTGATTTGTTTTCTGGGGATAGATCTAAGTTCCTGAATTTCAAAAATAATTGTAAACTGTTTCTAGCTTTGAAACCCCGCACCTCTGGTGACCCCGTTCAACAAGTAAAAATCATTATTTCTTTGTTGCGTGGAGACCCTCAAGACTGGGCATTTTCCCTTGCTGAAACCTGTTTTATTTCTGTGTTTGTGACTTCCATCTTAACTCACAGTCAATATATGTGGGGGCTGCCTTTTCCTTTGGGGAATTTCTCTGAGGCAAGGTAGGCTTTATTTTCTATCTCTAGGGCTAGTTAGCTCTTAGGCTGTGAAGAGGCGTCTAGGTAGAGTTAGGTACACTCCACGGCTATTTCTAGTGTGTGTGATAGGATTAGGGGTTGCGGTCAGCAGAGCTCCCACTTCCCAGAGCTTGTCCTTTGTTAGTTTAACCATCAGGTCGTTTCGGGTGCTCCTAACCACTAGGTCCATAACAAAAGTGGTGACATCACTACATACAGTTAGGGCCAGAAATATTTGGACAGTGACACAAGTTTTGTTATTTTAGCTGTTTACAAAAGCATGTTCAGAAATACAATTATATATATAATATGGGCTGAAAGTGCACACTCCCAGCTGCAATATGATAGTTTCCACATCCAAATCGGAGAAAGGGTTTAGGAATCATAGCTCTGTAATGCATAGCGTCCTCTTTTTCAAGGGACCAAAAGTAATTGGACAATGGACTCTAAGGGCTGCAATTAACTCTGAAGGCGTCTCCCTCGTTAACCTGTAATCAATGAAGTAGTTAAAAGGTCGGGGTGGATTCCAGGTGTGTGGTTTTGCATTTGGAAGCTGTTGCTGTGAGCAGACAACATGCGGTCAAAGGAACTCTCAATTGAGGTGAAGCAGAACATCCTGAGGCTGAAAAAAAAGAAAAAATCCATCAGAGAGATAGCAGACATGCTTGGAGTAGCAAAATCAACAGTTGGGTACATTCTGAGAAAAAAGGAATTGACTGGTGAGCTTGGGAACTCAAAAAGGCCTGGGCGTCCACGGATGACAACAGTGGTGGATGATCGCCGCATACTTAATTTGGTGAAGAAGAACCCGTTCACAACATCAACTGAAGTCCAGAACACTCTCAGTGAAGTAGGTGTATCTGTCTCTAAGTCAACAGTAAAGAGAAAACTCCATGACAGTAAATACAAAGGGTTCACATCTAGATGCAAACCATTCATCAATACCAAAAATAGACAGGCCAGAGTTAAATTTGCAGAAAAACACCTCAAGAAGCCAGCTCAGTTCTGGAAAAGTATTCTATGGACAGATGAGACAAAGATCAACCTGTACCAGAATGATGGGAAGAAAAAAGTTTGGAGAAGAAAGGGAACGGCACATGATCCCAGGCACACCACATCCTCTGTAAAACATGGTGGAGGCAACGTGATGGCATGGGCATGCATGGCTTTCAATGGCACTGGGTCACTTGTGTTTATTGATGACATAAGAGCAGACAAGAGTAGCCGGATGAATTCTGAAGTGTACCGGGATATACTTTCAGCCCAGATTCAGCCAAATGCTGCAAAGTTGATTGGACGGCGCTTCATAGTACAGATGGACAATGACCCCAAGCATACAGCCAAAGCTACCCAGGAGTTCATGAGTGCCAAAAAGTGGAACATTCTGCAATGGCCAAGTCAATCTCCAGATCTAAACCCAATTGAGCATGCATTTCACTTGCTGAAATCCAGACTTAAGACGGAAAGACCCACAAACAAGCAAGACCTGAAGGCTGCGGCTGTAAAGGCCTGGCAAAGCATTAAGAAGGAGGAAACCCAGCGTTTGGTGATGTCCATGGGTTCCAGACTTAAGGCAGTGATTGCCTCCAAAGGATTTGCAACAAAATATTGAAAATAAAAATATTTTGTTTGGGTTATGTTTATTTGTCCAATTACTTTTGACCTCCTAAAATGTGGAGTGTTTGTAAAGAAATGTGTACAATTCCTACATTTTATATCAGATATTTTTGTTCAACCCTTCAAATTAAACGTTACAATCTGCACTTGAATTCTGTTGTAGAGGTTTCATTTCAAATCCAATGTGGTGGCATGCAGAGCCCAACTCGCGAAAATTGTGTCACTGTCCAAATATTTCTGGCCCTAACTGTATGCATCACTGGTGAGGAGCAGTATTACAGGATTTATATAACATAGGAGCAGTATTACAGTAGTTATAGTCTTGTACATAGGAGCAGTACTATAGTAGTTATTCTTATACATAGGGGGCAGTATTAGGCTATGTTCACACTTTGCGTTGTCCTTCTGCGGGTTCTCCCGCAGCGGATTTGATAAATCTGCAGGGCAAAACAACTGCGGTTCTCCCTGCAGATTTATCGCGGTTTGTTCCGCGTTTTCCGCTGCGGGTTTCCGCCTATACTATTGATGCTGCATATGCAGCAATATGCAGCATCAATAGTAATGTTAAAAATAATACATAGTGGATGCTTTCCTGAAACGGAAAGTACTTGCAAACAGCATAATACAAAGAATAGCAGGTTTACCCAGAATCCTTTGCAGTAGGCGGAGCTATGCAAATCATCTCTTTCCACCCCGGTCTAATCCACAGCGCTTGGAACCGCCAAGCGTGCAATGCTGCGGATTCGTTTCTAAATTTACACAGCCAACCAATTCCTACCAATTGGCTGTGTAAATTTAGAAACGAATCCGCAGCATTGCACGCTTGGCGGTTCCAAGCGCTGTGGATTAGACCGGGGTGGAAAGAGATGATTTGCATAGCTCCGCCTACTGCAAAGGATTCTGGGTAAACCTGCTATTCTTTGTATTATGCTGTTTGCAAGTACTTTCCGTTTCAGGAAAGCATCCACTATGTATTTCCTTTAAGTAGAGGGCTTTTCGGTCTCTTTCATCCCACTACATTTAGCCCAACTTGGGTCTCTCCCTAAGGTGGCTAGCATATATGTTAAAAATAATAAAAATTGGTTATACTCACCCTCTGATGTCCGGATCTCCTGGGCGCTGCACCCGGCGGTCCGGTTCCAAAGATGCTGTGCGAGAAGGACCCTTCGTGACGTCACGGTCATGTGACCGCGACGTCACCGCAGGTCCTGGTCGCACAGCAACTCTGACCGGACGGCCGCGTGCAGCGCTGAAGACTTCAGAGGGTGAGTATAACATGATTTTTTATTTTTTAACCCCAAATATGGTTCCCAGGGCCTGGAGGAGAGTCTCCTCTCCTCCACCCCGGGTAGGAACCGCACATTATCCGCTTACTTCCCGCAACGTGGGCACAGCCCCATGCTGGAAGTAAGCGGTTCAATGTATTCCTATGGGTGCAGAATCGCAGCGATTCTGCACAAAGAAGTGACATGCTGCGGGTTTTAAACCGCTGCATTCCCGCGCGGTTTTTCCCGCAGCATGTGCACAGCGGTTTGCGGTTTCCATAGGGTTTACATGTTACTGTAAACGCTATGGAAACTGCTGCGGACCCGCAGCATCAAAATCGCGTCGGTTCCGCGGTAAAAACCGCAAAGTGTGAATATAGCCTTATAGTAGTTATATTCTTGTACATAAAGGCAGTATTATAGTAGTTATATTCTTGTACATAGGAGCAGTATTATAGTAGTTATATTCTTGTACATAGGGGCAGTACTATAGTAGTTATATTCTTGTACATAGGGGTAGTATTATAGTAGTTATATTCTTGTACATAGGAGCAGTATTATAGTAGTTGTATTCTTTTACATAGGGGACAGTATTATAGTAGTTATATTCTTGTACATAGGAGCAGTATTATAGTAGTTATATTCTTGTACATATGGGCAGTATTATAGTAGTTATATTCTTTTTACATAGGGGGCAGTATTATAGTAGTTATATTCTTGTACATAGGGGCAGTATTATAGTAGTTATATTCTTGTACATAGGAGCAGTATTATAGTAGTTATATTCTTGTACATAGGGGCAGTATTATAGTAGTTATATTCTTGTACATAGGGGCAGTATTATAGTAGTTATATTCTTGTATATAGGGGCAATATTATAGTAGTTATACTTATACACAGGGGACATTATTATAGTAGTTATATCCTTGTACATAGGGGCAGTATTAGAGTAGTTATATTCTTGTACATAGGAGCAGTATTATAGTAGTTGTATTCTTTTACATAGGGGGCAGTATTATAGTAGTTATATTCTTGTACATAGGGGCAGTATTATAGTAGTTATATTCTTGTACATAGGAGCAGTATTATAGTAGTTATATTCTTGTACATAGGGGCAGTATTATAGTAGTTGTATTCTTGTACATAGGGGCAGTATTATAGTAGTTATATTCTTGTACATAGGGGCAGTATTATAATAGTTATATTCTTGTACATAGGAGCAGTATTATAGTAGTTATATTCTTGTACATAGGGGCAATATTATAGTAGTTATACTTATACACAGGGGACATTATTATAGTAGTTATATCCTTGTACATAGGGGCAGTATTAGAGTAGTTATATTCTTGTACATAGGAGCAGTATTATAGTAGTTGTATTCTTTTACATAGGGGGCAGTATTATAGTAGTTATATTCTTGTACATAGGGGCAGTATTATAGTAGTTATATTCTTGTACATAGGAGCAGTATTATAGTAGTTATATTCTTGTACATAGGGGCAGTATTATAGTAGTTGTATTCTTGTACATAGGGGCAGTATTATAGTAGTTATATTCTTGTACATAGGGGCAGTATTATAATAGTTATATTCTTGTACATAGGAGCAGTATTATAGTAGTTATAATCTAGTACATAGGGGCAGTATTATAGTAGTTATATTCTAGTACATAGGAGCAGTATTATAGTGGTTATATTCTTGTACATAGGAGCAGTATTATAGTAGTTATATTCTTGTACATAGGAACAGTATTATAGTAGTTATATTCTTGAACATTGGGGCAGTATTATAGTAGTTATATTCTTGAACATTGGGGCAGTATTATAGTAGTTATATTCTTGTATATAGGAGCAGTATTATAGTAGTTATATTCTTGTACATAGGGGCAATATTATAGTAGTTATATTCTTGTACATAGGGGCAGTATTATAGTAATTATATTCTTGTACATATGGGCAGTATTATAGTAGTTATATTCTTTTACATAGGGGGCAGTATTAGTAGTTATATCCTTGTACATAGGGGCACTATTATAGTAGTTATATTCTTGTACATAGGAGCAGTATTATAGTAGTTATATTCTTGTACATAGGAGCAGTATTATAGTAGTTATATTCTTGTACATAGGGACAGTATTATAGTAGTTATATTCTTGAACATTGGGGCAGTATTATAGTAGTTATATTCTTGATCATTGGGGCAGTATTATAGTAGTTATATTCTAGTATATAGGAGCAGTATTATAGTAGTTATATTCTTGTACATAGGGGCAATATTATAGTAGTTATATTCTTGTACATAGGGGCAGTATTATAGTAATTATATTCTTGTACATATTGGCAGTATTATAGTAGTTATAATCTTGTACATAGGAGCAGTATTATAGTAGTTATATTCTTGAACATTGGGGCAGTATTATAGTAGTTATATTCTTGTACATAGGGGCAATATTATAGTAGTTATATTCTTGTACATAGGGGCAGTATTATATTAGTTATATTCTTGTACATAGGAGCAGTATTATAGTAGTTATATTCTTGTACATAGGGGCAGTATTATAGTAGTTATATTCTAGTACATAGGAGCAGTATTATAGTAGTTATATTCTTGTACATAGGAGCAGTATTATAGTAGTTATATTCTTGTACATAGGGACAGTATTATAGTAGTTAAATTCTTGCACATAGAAGCGGTATTATAGTAGTTATATTATTGTACATTGGAGCAGCATTCTAGTAGTTATATTCTTGTACATAGGAACAGTATTATAGTAGTTATATTCTTTAACATTGGGGCAGTATTATAGTAGTTATATTCTTGAACATTGGGGCAGTATTATAGTAGTTATATTCTTGTATATAGGAGCAGTATTATAGTAGTTATATTCTTGTACATAGGGGCAATATTATAGTAGTTATATTCTTGTACATAGGGGCAGTATTATAGTAATTATATTCTTGTACATATGGGCAGTATTATAGTAGTTATATTCTTTTACATAGGGGGCAGTATTAGTAGTTATATCCTTGTACATAGGGGCACTATTATAGTAGTTATATTCTTGTACATAGGAGCAGTATTATAGTAGTTGTATTCTTTTACATAGGGGCAGTATTATAGTAGTTATATTCTTGTACATAGGAGCAGTATTATTGTAGTTATTCTTATACATAGGGGACAGTATTATAGTAGTTATATCCTTGTACATAGGGGCAGTATTATAGTAGTTATATTCTTGTACATAGGAGCAGTATTATAGTAGTTGTATTCTTTTACATAGGGGGCAGTATTACAGTAGTTATATTCTAGTACAAAGGAGCAGTATTATAGTAGTTATATTCTTGTACATAGGAGCAGTATTATAGTAGTTATAATCTTGTACATAGGAGCAGTATTATAGTAGTTATATTGTAGTACATAGGGGCAGTATTATAGTAGTTATATTCTAGTACATAGGAGCAGTATTATAGTAGTTATATTCTTGTACATAGGAGCAGTATTATAGTAGTTATAATCTTGTGCATAGGAGCAGTATTATAGTAGTTATATTCTAGTACATAGGGGCAGTATTATAGTAGTTATATTCTAGTACATAGGAGCAGTATTATAGTAGTTATATTCTTGTACATAGGAGCAGTATTATAGTAGTTATATTCTTGTACATAGGGACAGTATTATAGTAGTTAAATTCTTGCACATAGAAGCGGTATTATAGTAGTTATATTATTGTACATAGGAGCAGCATTCTAGTAGTTATATTCTTGTACATAGGAACAGTATTATAGTAGTTATATTCTTGAACATTGGGGCAGTATTATAGTAGTTATATTCTTGAACATTGGGGCAGTATTATAGTAGTTATATTCTTGTATATAGGAGCAGTATTATAGTAGTTATATTCTTGTACATAGGGGCAGTATTATAGTAGTTATATTCTTGTACATAGGGGCAGTATTATAGTAATTATATTCTTGTACATATGGGCAGTATTATAGTAGTTATATTCTTTTACATAGGGGGCAGTATTATAGTAGTTATATCCTTGTACATAGAGGCACTATTATAGTAGTTATATTCTTGTACATAGGAGCAGTATTATAGTAGTTGTATTCTTTTACATAGGGGGCAGTATTATAGTAGTTATATTCTTGTACATAGGGGCAGTATTATAGTAGTTATATTCTTGTACATAGAAGCAGTATTATAGTAGTTATATTCTTGTACATAGGGGCAGTATTATAGTAGTTATATTCTTGTACATAGGGGCAGTATTATAGTAGTTATATTCTTTTACATAGGGGACAGTATTATAGTAGTTATATTCTTGTACATAGGGGCAGTATTATAGTAGTTATATTCATGTACATAGGAGCAGTATTATAGTAGTTATATTCTTTTACATAGGGGACAGTATTATAGTAGTTATATTCTTGTACATAGGGGCAGTATTATAGTAGTTATATTCTTTTACATAGGGACAGTATTATAGTAGTTATATTTTTGTACATAGGGGCAGTATTATAGTAGTTATATTCTTGTACATAGGAGCAGTATTATAGTAGTTATATTCTTGTACATAGGGGCAGTATTATAGTAGTTATATTCTTGTACATAGGGGCAGTATTATAGTAGTTATATTCTTGTACATATGAGCAGTTTTATAATGGTTATATTCTTGTACATAGGGGCAGTATTATAGTAGTTATATTCTAGTACATAGGGGCAGTATTATAATAGTTATATTCTAGTACATAGGAGCAGTATTATAGTAGTTATATTCTTGTACATAGGAGCAGTATTATAGTAGTTATAATCTTGTACATAGGAGCAGTATTATAGTAGTTATATTCTAGTACATAGGGGCAGTATTATAGTAGTTATATTCTAGTACATAGGAGCAGTATTATAGTAGTTATATTCTTGTACATAGGAGCAGTATTATAGTAGTTATATTCTTGTACATAGGGACAGTATTATAGTAGTTAAATTCTTGCACATTGAAGCAGTATTATAGTAGTTATATTATTGTACATAGGAGCAGCATTATAGTAGTTATATTCTTGTACATAGGGACAGTATTATAGTAGTTATATTCTTGAACATTGGGGCAGTATTATAGTAGTTATATTATTGAACATTGAGGCAGTATTATAGTAGTTATATTCTTGTATATAGGAGCAGTATTATAGTAGTTATATTCTTGTACATAGGGACAGTATTATAGTAATTAAATTCTTGTATATAGAAGCAGTATTATAGTAGCTATATTATTGTACATAGGAGCAGCATTATAGTAGTTATATTCTTGTACATAGGGAGCAGTATTATGGTAGTTATATTCTTGTACACAGGGGCAGTATTATAGTAGTTATATTCTTGTACATAGGAGCAGTATTATAGTAGTTATATTCTAGTACATAGGAGCAGTATTATAGTAGTTATATTGTACATAGGAGCAGTATTATAGTAGTTATATATAGTAATATTGTACATATGGGAAGTATTATAGTAGTTATATTCTTTCACATAGAGGCAGTATTTTAGTAGTTATATTCTTGTACATTGGGGCAGTATTATAGTAGTTATATTCTTATTTATAGGAGCAGTACTATAGTAGTTATATTTTTGTACATAGGGGCAATATAACCGTAGTTATATTCTTTTATATATGGCCAGTATTATAGTGGTTATATTCTTGTACATAGTGGCAGTATTATAGTTGTGTTATTCTTGTACATGGGGCAGTATTATATTAGTTATATTCTTGTACATAGAGGTAGTATTATAGTAGTTATATTCTTGTACATCTGGTCAGTATTATAGAAGTTCTATTGTTGTACATATAGAGCAGTTTTATAGTAGTTATATTCTTGTACATACGGGCAGTATTATAGTAGTTATTTTCTTGTCCATTGGGGCAGTATTATAGTAGTTATATTCTTATTTATACAAGGAGTATTATAGTAGTTATATTGTACATAGAGGAAGTATTATAGTAGTTATATTCTTGTACATAGAGGCAATATTATAGTAGTTATATTCTTGTACATTGGGGCAGTATTATAGTAGTTATATTCTTGTACATAGGGGCAGTATTATAGTAGTTATATTCTTGTACATAGGAGCAGTATTATAGTAGTTACATTCTTGTACATAGGGGCAGTATTTTAGTAGTTATAATCTTGTACATGGGGCAGTATTATAGTAGTTATATTCTTGTACATAGAGGCTGTATTATAGTAGTTATGTTTTTGTACATAGGTAGCAGTATTATAGTCATTATATTCTTGTACATAGAGGCAGTATTTTAGTAGGTATATTCTTGTACATGGGGGCAGTATTATAGTAGTTATATTCTTGTACATAGAGGCTGTATTATAGTAGTTATATTCTTGTACATAGGGGGCAGTATTATAGTAGTTATATTCTTGTACATAGGGGCAGTATTATAGCAGTTATATTCTTATTTATAGGTGCAGTATTATAGTAGTTATATTCTTATACATAGGAGCAGTATTATAGTAGTTAGGCCATGTGCAGACGTTGCGGATTCCGTTGCGGAATGTTCCACAGCGGATTTGATTAAATCCGCAGTGCAAAAAGTACTGCGGATTTATCGTGTTTTTTTGTGCGGTTTCCACTGCGGTTTTAGACACCTGCGGATTTTTAACATGGAGCAGGTGCCAAACCGCTGCGGATTCCGCACAAAGAATTGACATGCTGCGGAAAATAAACTGCCGCGTTTCCGCACGTTTTTTTCCGCAGCATGTGCACAGCGGTTTTTGTTTTCCATAGGTTAACATTGTACTGTACACCACATGGAAAACTGTTGCGGATCCGCAGCGTCAAATCCGCTGCGGATCCGCAGCAAAAACTGCAACGTGTGCACATACCCTTATATTTTATATAGTTATATTGTACATAGGGGAAGTATTATAGTAGTTATATTCTTGTACATTGAGGCAGTACTATAGAAGTTATATTCTTGTACATTGGGTCAATATTATAGTAGTTATATTCTTGTACATAGGGGCAGTATTATAGTAGTTATATTCTTGTACATAGGGGCAGTATTATAGTAGTTATATTTTTGTACATAGAGGCAGTATTATAGTAATTATATTCTTGTACATTGGGGCAGTATTATAGTAGTTCTATTCTTGTACATAGAGGCTGTATTATAGTAGTTTTTTTGTACATATAGAGCAGTTTTAAAGTAGTTAAAGGTTGGGGACACACAGGGTTAATAGCGGCGGTAACGGAGTGTGCTACCCGCGGCATAACGCGTTCTGTTACCGCCGGCATTAACCCTGTGTTAGCGGTGACCGGAGGGGAGTATGGAGCTGGCGCAGGGGACAGTGACTGTGGGAAGCATGGAGCGGAGCTCCCGAGACACTGTGAGGAGTATGGAGCGGAGCGCCGGGGACACTGCGGGGAGTATATAGCGGAGCGCCGGGGACACTGCGGGGAGTATATAGCGGAGCGCCGGGGACACTGCGGGGAGCATGTAGCGGGCGCCGTCCACTGACTGCGGGGAGTAAGGAGCGGCCATTTTCTTCCGGACTGTGCCCGTCGCTGATTGGTCATGGCTGTTTTGCGGCGACCAATCAGCGACTTGGATTTCCATGATAGACAGAGGCCACGACCAATGAATATCCGTGACAGACAGAAGGACAGACGGAAGTACCCCTTAGAGAATTATGTATATAGAAATTCTTGTACATAAGGTGCAGTATTATAGTAGTTATATTCTTATACATAGGAGCAGTATTATAGTAGTTATATTCTTGTACATAGGGGGGCAGTATTATAGTAGTTATATTCTTTTACATAGGAGCAGTATTATAGTAGTTATATATGCTTGAACATAGGGGCAGTATTTTAGTAGTTATATCCTTGTACATAGGGGCAGTATTATAGTAGTTATATTCTTGTACATAGGAGCAGCATTATAGTAGTTATATTCTTGTACATAGGAGCAGTATTATAGTAGTTATATTCTTGTACATAGGGGCAGTATTATAGTAGTTATATTCTTGTACATAGGGGCAGTATTATAGTAGTTATATTCTTGTACATAAGAGCAGCATTATAGTAGTTATATTCTTGTACATAGGGGCAGTATTATAGTAGTTATATACAGGGTGAGCCATTTATATGGATACACCTAAATACAATGGGAATGGTTGGTGATATCAACTTCCTGTTTGTGGCACATTAGTATATGGGAGGGGGAAACTTTTCAAAATGGGTGGTAACCATGGCAGCTATTTTGAAGTCGGCCATATTTGATCCAACTTTATTTTCCAATGAGAAGTGGGTCATGTGACACATCAAACGTATTGAGAATTTCACAAGAAAAACAATGGTGTGCTTAGTTTGTTTTAATGCAACTTTATTCTTTAATGCGTTATTTACATGTTTATGACCACTTATGTGTTCAAAGCGCTGCCCATTGTGTTGGATTGTCAATGCAACCCTCTTCTCCTACTCTTGACACACTGATAGCAACACCACATAATGACACCCATAATGCTCTGAAGATGGCACGTTCCCTGAGTTTTTCCAGCAATATGCTGCACCATCACATTATGGGTGTGAGGTCCGAGCATTCCTACATGAACAGTTTCCTGGAAAGTGGATTGGTCGTCATGTGCCAGTTGAATGGCCACCAAGGTCTCCCGATCTGACCCCCTTGGACTTTTATATTTGGGGTCATCTGAAGGCAATTGTCTATGCTGTAAAGATACGAGATATGCAGCATCTGAAACAACGGATACTGGAAGCCTGTTCTAGCATTTCTTCTGCGGTGTTGCTATCAGTGTGTCAAGAGTGGGAGAAGAGGGTTGCATTGACAATCCAACACAATAGGCAGCACTTTGAACACATTTTATAAGTGGTCATAAACTTGTAAGTAACTCATGAAAGAATAAAGTTATGAAAAAATCAAGCACACCATTGTTTTTCTTGTGAAATTCTCAATAGGTTTGATGTGTCACATGACACTCTTCCAATTGGAAAAAATACTTTGATCCAAAATGGCCACCATGGTCACCACCCATCTTGAAAAGTTTCCCCCCTCCTATATACTAATGTGCCACAAACAGGAAGTTGATATCACCAACCATTCCCGATTTATTTAGGTGTATCCATATACAGTGGGGCAAAAAAGTATTTAGTCAGTCAGCAATAGTGCATGTTCCACCACTTAAAAAGATGAGAGGTGTCTGTAATTTACATCATAGGTAGACCTCAACTATGGGAGACAAACTGAGAAAAAAAATCCAGAAAATCACATTGACTGTTTTTTTATCATTTTATTTGCATATTATGGTGGAAAATAAGTATTTGGTCAGAAACAAAATTTCATCTCAATACTTTGTAATATATCCTTTGTTGGCAATTACAGAGGTCAAACGTTTTCTGTAAGTCTTCACAAGGTTGCCACACACTGTTGTTGATATGTTGGCCCATTCCTCCATGCAGATCTCCTCTAGAGCAGTGATGTTTTTGGCTTTTCGCTTGGCAACACAGACTTTCAACTCCCTCCAAAGGTTTTCTATAGGGTTGAGATCTGGAGACTGGCTAGGCCACTCCAGGACATTGAAATGCTTCTTACGAAGCCACTCCTTCGTTGCCCTGGCGGTGTGCTTTGGATCATTGTCATGTTGAAAGACCCAGCCACGTTTCATCTTCAATGCCCTTGCTGATGGAAGGAGGTTTGCACTCAAAATCTCACGATACATGGCCCCATTCATTCTTTCATGTACCCGGATCAGTCGTCCTGGCCCCTTTGCTGAGAAACAGCCCCAAAGCATGATGTTTCCACCACCATGCTTTACAGTAGGTATCGTGTTTGATGGATGCAACTCAGTATTCTTTTTCCTCCAAGCACGACAAGTTGTGTTTCTACCAAACAGTTACAGTTTGGTTTCATCAGACCATAGCACATTCTCCCAAAACTCCTCTGGATCATCCAAATGCTCTCTAGCAAACTTCAGACAGGCCCGGACATATACTGGCTTAAGCAGTGGGACACGTCTGGCACTGCAGGATCTGAGTCCATGGTGGCATAGTGTGTTACTTATGGTAGGCCTTGTTACATTGGTCCCAGCTCTCTGCAGTTCATTCACTAGGTCCCCCCGCGTGGTTTTGGGATTTTTGCTCACCATTCTTGTGATCATTCTGACCCCACGGGGTGGGATTTTGCGTGGAGCCCCAGATCGAGGGAGATTATCAGTGGTCTTGTATGTCTTCCATTTTCTAATTATTGCTCCCACTGTTGATTTCTTCACTCCAAGCTGGTTGGCTATTGCAGATTCAATCTTCCCAGCCTGGTGCAGGGCTACAATTTTGTTTCTGGTGTCCTTTGACAGCTCTTTGGTCTTCACCATAGTGGAGTTTGGAGTCAGACTGTTTGAGGGTGTGCACAGGTGTCTTTTTATACTGATAACAAGTTTAAACAGGTGCCATTACTACAGGTAATGAGTGGAGGAAAGAGGAGACTCTTAAAGAAGAAGTTACAGGTCTGTGAGAGCCAGAAATCTTGATTGTTTGTTTCTGACCAAATACTTATTTTCCACCATAATATGCAAATAAAATGATAAAAAAACAGACAATGTGATTTTCTGGATTTTTTTTTCTCAGTTTGTCTCCCATAGTTGAGGTCTACCTATGATGTAAATTACAGACGCCTCTCATCTTTTTAAGTGGTGGACCTTGCACTATTGCTGACTGACTAAATACTTTTTTGCCCCACTGTATATGGCCCACCCTGTGCTTGTACATAGAGGTAGTATTGTACAGTTGTGGCCAAAAGTATTGACACCCCTGCAATTCTGTCAGATAATACTCAGTTTCTTCCTGAAAATTATTGCAAACACAAATTCTTTGGTATTATTATTTACTTTTGTCTTAAATGAAAAAACACAAAAAGAATTGTCCTAAAGCCAAATTGGATATAATTCCACACCGAACATAAAAAAGGGGGTGGACAAAAGTATTGGCACTGTTCGAAAAATCATGTGATGCTTCTCTAATTTGTGTAATGAACAGCACCTGTAACTTACCTGTGGCACCTAACAGGTGTTGGCAATAACTAAATCACACTTGCAGCCAGTTGACATGGATTAAAGTTGACTCAACCTCTGTCCTGTGTCCTTGTGTGTACCACATTGAGCATGGAGAAAAGAAAGAAGACCAAAGAACTGTCTGAGGACTTGAGAAACCAAATTGTGAGGAAGCATGAGCAATCTCAAGGCTACAAGTCCATCTCCAAAGACCTGAATGTTCCTGTGTCTACCGTGCGCAGTGTCATCAAAAAGTTTAAAGCCCATGGCACTGTGGCTAACCTCCCTAGATGTGGACGGAAAAGAAAAATTGACAAGAGATTTCAACGCAAGATTGTGCGGATGTTGGATAAAGAACCTCGACTAACATCCAAACAAGTTCAAGCTGCCCTGCAGTCCGAGGGTAAAACAGTGTCAACCCGTACTATCCGTCGGCGTCTGAATGAAAAGGCACTGTATGGTAGGAGACCCAGGAAGAACCCACTTCTTACCCCGAGACATAAAAAAGCCAGGCTGGAGTTTGCCAAAACTTACCCGAAAAAGCCTAAAATGTTTTGGAAAAATGTTCTCTGGTCAGATGAGACAAAAGTAGAGCTTTTTGTGCAAAGGCATCAACATAGAGTTTACAGGAGAAAAAAAAAAGGCATTCAAAGAAAAGAACACGGTCCCTACAGTCAAACATGGCGGAGGTTCCCCGATGTTTTGGGGTTGCTTTGCAGCCTCTGGTACTGGACTGCTTGACTGTGTGCATGGCATTATGAAGTCTGAAGACTACCAACAAATTTTGCAGCATAATGTAGGGCCCAGTGTGAGAAAGCTGGGTCTCCCTCAGAGGTCATGGGTCTTCCAGCAGGACAATGATCCAAAATACACTTCAAAAAGCACTAGAAAATGGTTTGAGAGAAA
Organism: Ranitomeya imitator; assembly: GCF_032444005.1. Lineage (NCBI taxonomy): Eukaryota > Metazoa > Chordata > Amphibia > Anura > Dendrobatidae > Ranitomeya > Ranitomeya imitator. The sequence goes on from NC_091282.1 coordinate 659,433,273, forward strand.
GCACTGGAGACTTCTAAGGTGGCCAGCAATGAGTTCAGACCTGAATCCCATAGAACACCTGTGGAGAGATCTAACAATGGCAGTTTGGAGAAGGCACCCTTCACATATCAGGGACCTGGAGCAGTTTGCCAAAGAAGAATGGTCTAAAATTCCAGCAGAGCATTGTAAGAAACTCATTGATGGTTACCGGAAGCGGTTGGTCGCAGTTATTTTGGCTAAAGGTTGTGCAACCAAGTATTAGGCTGAGGGTGCCAATACTTTGTCTGGCCCATTTTTGGAGTTTTGTGTGAAATGATCAATGTTTTGCTTCATTCTCTGTTGTGTTTTTTCATTTAAGACAAATTAAATGAAGATAATAATACCAAAGAATTTGTGATTGCAATCATTTTCAGGAAGAAAATGAGTATTATCTTACAAAATTGCAGGGGTGTCAATACTTTTGGCCACAACTGTATTCCCTATTGCATTTATCACATTAGTTTTCACATACATTACAGATGATTGGTGTGCTTTGTATTCATCCTAAGCTTTCAGGTGCATGATTACAATTCTGGCTCTGCAGTGAACTCTGACATATAGCAGTTGGATACAGGTAAGAGATGAGGATGACACTCTAGAGCAGGGGTGGGGAATCTTTTTTCTGCCAAGGGCCATTTGGATATTTATACCATCCTTTGGGGGCCGTACAAACTCCGCCCACAAAGTCCATCCTGACTGTCACTGGTGTCAGGATGTAATCTTTCATTGCATGCCCTTCAGTGTTCAGTAGTGAACACTGCGTGTGTGGGCTAACAGAGCAAGAAGAAATTAATGAGCTGGTTGTAATCAAAATACACCTCCATGCCCATGAATGTGGTCCCTGAGAATCTGCTCGGGGGCCTGATAAAAGGTCAGCGAGGGCCGTAAATGGCCCTGGGGCCTGAGGTTCCCCACCCCTGCCCTAAAGCTTGGTTATTTGGCTGTGTTTGGAGTAGACGCTCCCTGCTGCTGTTTTCTGGGATCAGAGGCCTCAGAACATCTGGCTTTTCCATGTGTCCGATGAGGGAGGCTCTGGGCTGGTGTTTGTGTCGCTGCCATGTTGGCGGCCCCCTCACTTCCTCGTCTGTGGATCTATCTTGCAGAGCGGATGTGCGGTCGGGGCTGCTGTATCACAGGTTGCAGAATCAGCTCAGTCCCTGAGCTTCAGAGAGCAAGATGCTGACCATCAAACTGCCGCAGCTGCTCCGCGTTCACCAGATGCCGCGGGTGAGTGTGATCAGGGCACTTCCCCATGTACTCGGCTTACATCAGGACTTACTCCAGTCACCCCCAGAGCTGCAGTATGTCTACTACTCCAGTCACATCCAAAGCTGAATTATACTCCAGTCACATCTGGAGATGAATTATATCTCATAATCCAGTCACATCCACACCTGCATCATATCTAATACTCCTGTCACATCCAGAGCTGCAGTATAGCTAATACTCCAGTCACATCCAGAGCTGCACTATATCTAATAGTAAATTCACATCCAGAGCTGCACTATAAGGCGCGGATCACACTGCTGTAGAATATGGGCGAGTGCTATGTGAGAAAACATCGCATAGCACTCGGACTAGTGTTAATATATGGGGCAGATCACATCACCGTTTATATTCTCTGGCGTATTCAACGTGCGTATAAAATCACAGCATGCTACGATTGTCACCGACCCTTGGCCGAGACTCGCCAATGCATATCTATGAGTGCGAGAAAAAAAATCGCATGCGAGTGCTGTCTGATCTTTGCGCACAGGTGTCCTTTGAAAAGCACGTAATTCATGTGCTGCTTACAGTAATATCACACTGACAGTTTTGAATAAAATAGATACAATTGTGCTCAAAACTTTACATACACCGGCAGAATTTTTGCTTTCTTGGCCTTTTTTCAGAGAATATGAATGATAGCACCACAACTTTTTCTCCACTCATGGTTAGTGGTTGGGTGAAGCCATTTATTGTCAAACTATTGTGTTTTCTCTTTTTAAATCATAATGCCAACCCAAAACATCCAAATGACCCTGATCTAAAGTTTACATACCCTGGTGATTTTGGCCTGATAACATGCACAGAGGTTTACACAAATGGGTTTGATTGGCTACTAAAGGTAACATCCTCACCGGTGACCTGTTTGCTTGTAATCAGTGTGTGCATAAAAGCTGAGTAAGTTTCTGGGATCCAGACAGACTCTTGCATCTTTCATCCAGCCACTGACGTTTCTGGATTGTGAGTCATGGGGAAAGCAAAACAATTGTCAACGAATCTACGGGAAAAGGTAGCTGAACTGTATAAAACAGAAAAGGGATACAAAAAGATATCCAAGGAATTGATAATGCCAGTCAGCAGCGTTCAAACTGTGATTAACAAATGGAAAATTAGGGGCTCTGTAAAAACAAAACCACAGTCAGGTAGACCAACAAAAATATTGTCCACAACTGCCAGGAAAATTGTTCGGGATGCAAAGAAAAACCCACAAATAACATCAGCTAAAATAGTGGAAAACTAGTGGTGTGGCTGTTTCAAGATACACAATAAGGAGGCACTTGAAGACAAATGGGCTGCATGGTCAAGTCGCCAGAAGAAAGTCATCACTGCATAAATGCCACAAAGTATCTCAGCTACAATGAGCAAAACAGCATAGAGACAAGCCTCAAAACTTCAGGAACAAGGTAATTTGGAGTGATGAGACCAAAATTGAACTTTTTCTCCACAACCACAAGGGTATGTGCACACGTTGCGGATTCTCTGCGGATCCGCAGCGTTTCTTGCGGTGCAGAAACGCTGCAGATCCGCAATTGATTTACAGTACAATGTAAATCAATGAGAGAAAAAAAAGCTGTGCACACGTTGCAGAAAATCCGGTGCGGAAACGCTGCGGATTAAAAGAAGTAGCATGTCACTTCTTTTTTGCAGATCTGCAACGTTTTTGTACCCATTCCATTATAGAAATCCGCAGGGGTAAAAAACACAGTAAATACGCAAAAACGCACAAAAAAATGCAGCGGATCCGCACAAAAAACGCGACAAATCCGCAGCTGCGTTTTCTGCCAGGAGAGGCAGAATCCGCACCAGAAATTCCTAAGGTTAATCCGCAACGTGTGCACATAGCCTAAACGTTACATTTGGAGAGAGGTCAACAAGGTCTATCATGAAAGGAACACCATTCCTACTGTAAAGCACAGAGGTGGATTACTGATGTTTTGGGATGTGTGAGCTACAAAGGCACAGTAAATTTTGTCAAAGTTGAAGGAAAGATAAATGCAGTACGTTTCAGCAAATACTGGAGGCAATTTTGCACTCATCAGCCCGGAAGCTACGCATGGGTCGTACTTGGACGTTACAACATGACAACGATCCAAAACACAAGGCCAAGTGGACCTGACATTGGCTGCAGCAGAAAAAAGTGAAGGTTCTGGAGAGGCCATCTCAGTCTCCTGACCTCAATATCATTGAGCCACTCTGGGGAGATCTCAAGTGCGCAGTTCATGCTAGACAGCCCAGGAATTTACAGGAACTGGTTGCTTTTTGCCAAGAAAAGTGGGCAGCTTTACTGATAAAATAAAGAGCTTCATCCACAACTACCTCAAAAGACTTCAAGCTGCCATTGATGATAGAGGAGGCAATACATGGTATTAAGAAATGGGGTATGTGAACTTTTTTATCAGGGTCATTTGGATGTTTAGGGTTGTCATTATGATTTAAAAAGAGAAAACACAGTAGTTTGACAATAAATGGCTTCACCTAACCACTATCCATGAGTGGAAAAAAAAAAAGTTTTAGCGTTATTATTCATATTCTCTGAAAAAAGGCAGAGAAAGCAAAAATTCTGCCGGGGTATGTAAACTTTTGAGTACAATTGTATATACACATAGTATACATAGATATATAGATGGAAAAGCCGGTAATTCATGTGCCGTGTTTTGTAAAGTCACTGCAGGAGCCAACAGGATAGAAGAGATGGATTACATACAGTAAATACACATAGAATAGGTAGATATATAGATGTCAGTGACAAATACAGTTAGTACAGTGTGTGTGTGCATCTTACTGTACACGTATTTAATTAATAAAAGATTATTTTTCAGAAAAAAATGGCATAGGCTCCCGCGTAATTTTCTTAGCCAGCAGAGGGAAAGCTATCTATCTATTATCTTTCTATCTACAGTGGGGAAAAAAGTATTTAGTCAGCCACCAATTGTGCAAGTTCTCCCACTTAAAAAGATGAGAGGCCTGTAGTTGACATCAGGTAGACCACAACTATGAGAGTCAAAGTGAGAAAACAAATCCAGAAAATCACCTTGACTAATTTGGCAAGATTTATTTTGAAAATTATGATGGAAAATAAGTATTTGGTCACCTAAAAACACAGAAGATTTCTGGCTCTCACAGACCTGTAACTTCTTCTTTAAGAGGCTCCTCTGTCCTCCACTCATTACCTGTAGTAATGGCATCTGTTTGAACTTGTTATCAGTATAAAAGACACCTATCCAAAACCTCAAACAGTCACACTCCAAACTCCACTATGGTGAAGACCAAAGAGCTGTCGAAGGACAACAGAAACAAAATTGTAGCCCTGCACCAGGCTGGGAAGACTGAATCTGCAATATGCAAGCAGCTTGGTGTGATGAAATTAACTGTGTGAGCAATAATAAGAATATGGAAGACATACAAGACCACCGGTAATCTCCCTCGATCTGGGGCTCCATGCAAGATTTCACCCCATGGGGTCAAAATTATCACAAAAACGGTGAGCAAAATCCCAGAACCACATGGGGAAAATAGTGAATGACATGCATATAGCTGTGACCACCGTAACAAAGGCTACCATCAGTAACACACTATGCTGCCAGGGACTCAGATCCTGCAGTGCCTGACCTGTCCCCCTGCTTAAGCCACTACATTTCCGGGCCCGTCTGAAGTTCACTAGAGAGCATTTGGATTATCCAGAAGAGTATTGGGAGAATGTCGTATGGCGTGATGAAACCAAAGTAGAACTGTTTGGTAGAAACAAAACTTGTCGTGTTTGGAGGAGACAGAATGGTGAGTTGCATCCAAAGAACACCATACCTACTGTGAAGCATGGGGGTGGCAACATCATGCTTTGGGGCTGTTTCTCTGCAAAGGAAACAGGACAACTGATCCATGTACATAAAAGAATGAATGGGGCCATGTATCGTGAGATTTTGAGTGCAAACCTCCTTCCATCAGCAAGGGCATTGAAGATGAAACGTGGATGGGTCTTTCAGCATGATAATGATCCCAAGCACACCGCCAGGGCAACGAAGGAGTGGCTTTGTAAGAAGCATATGAAGGTCCTGGAGTGGCCTAACCAGTCTCCAGATCTCAACCCTATAGAAAACCTTTGGAGGGAGTTGAAAGTCCATTTTGCCCAGTGACAGGCCCAAAACATCACTGCTCTAGAGGAGATCTGCATAGAGGAATGGGCCAACATACCACCACAAGTGTGTGCCAACCTTGTGAAGACTTACAGAAAATGTTTGACCTCTGTCATTGCCAACAAAGGATATATAACAAAATATTGAGACAAACTTTTGTTATTGACCAAATACTTATTTTCCACCATAATTTGCTAAATAAATCTTGTCAAATCAGACAAGGTGATTTTCTGGATTTGTTTTCTCATTTTGACTCTCATAGTTGTGGTCTACCTATGATGTCAATTACAGGCCTCTCTCGTCTTTTTAAGTGGGAGAACTTGCACAATCCGAGGCTGACTAAATACTTTTTTATCCACTGTATTACCTTTCTATTATCTACAGTGGGTACGGAAAGTATTCAGACCCCTTTAAATTTTTCACTCTTTGTTTCATTGCAGCCATTTGTTAAATTCAAAAAATTTCTTTTTTTCTCATTAATGTACACTCTGCACCCCATCTTGACTGAAAAGAAACAAATGTAGTAATTTTTGAAAATGTATTGAAAAAGAAAAACTGGAATATCACATGGTCATAAGTATTGAGACCTTTTGCTCAGTATTGAGTAGAAGCACCTTTTGAGCTAGTACAGCCATGAGTCTTCTTGGGAATGATGCAACAAGTTTTTCACACCTGGATTTGGGGATCCTCTGCCATTCTTCCTTGCAGATGTTCTCCAGTTCTGTCCGGTTGGATGGTGATCGTTGGTGGACAGCCATTTTCAGGTCTCTCCAGAGATGCTCAATTGGGTTTAGGTCAGGGCTCTGACTGGGCCAGTCAAGAATGGTCACAGAGTTGTTCTGATGCCACTCTTTTGTTCTTTTAGCTGTGTGCTTAGGGTCATTGTCTTGTTGGAAGGTGAACCTTCGGCCAAGTCTGAGGTCCAGAGCACTCTGGAAGAGGTTTTCATCCAGGATATCTCTGTACTTGTCCGCATTCATGTTTCCTTCAATGACAACCAGTCGTCCTGTCCCTGCAGCTGAAAACACCCCCATAGCATAATGCTGCCACCACCATGTTTCACTGTTGGGATTGTATTGGGCAGGTGATGAGCAGTGCCTGGTTTTCTCCACACACACCGCTTAGCATTATCGCCAAAGAGGTCTATCTTCGTCTCATCAGACCAGAGAATCTTATTTCTCTTAGTCTGGGAGTCCTTTATGTGTTTTTTTAGCAAACTCTATGCGGGCTTTCATATGTCTTGCACTGAGGAGAGGCTTCTGTCGGGCCACTCTGCCATAAAGTCCCGACTGATGGGAGGCTGCAGTGATAGTTGACTTTGTGGAACTTTCCCCCATCTCCCTACTGCATCTCTGGAGCTCAGTCACAGTGATCTTGGGGTTCTTTTTTACCTCTCTCACCAAGGCTCTTCTCCCACGATTGCTCAGTTTGGCTGGATGGCCAGGTCTAGGAAGACTTCTGGTGGTCCCAAACTTCTTCCATTTAAGGATTATGGAGGCCACTGTGCTCTTAGGAACCTTGAGTACTGCAGAATTTCTGTTGTAACCTTGGCCAGATCTGTGCCTTGCCACAATTCTGTCTCTGAGCTCCTTCGCCAGTTCCTTTGACCTCATTATTCTCATTTGGTCTGACATGCACTGTGAGCTGTGAGGTCTTATATAGACAGGTGTGTGCCTTTCAAATCAAGTCCCATCAGTTTAGTTTAACACAGCTGGCCTCCAATGAAGAAGTTGAACTATCTCAAGGAGGATAACAAGGAAATGGACACCATGTGACATATGTGTGTCTGAGCAAAGGGTCTGAATACTTATGACTAGGGTTGAGCGAAACGGATCGGTCTTTTTCATAAGTCGCCGACTTTTGGCAAAGTCGAGTTTCATGAAATCTGACCCGATCCCTGTGTAAGGTCGGCCACGCGGTCGGCGACCTTTGCGCCAAAGTCGCGTTTAATATGACGCGTTCAGCGCCATTTCTTAGCCAATGAAGGTGGACGCAGAGTGTGGGCAGCGTGATGACATAGTTCTCGGTCCCCACCATCTTAGACAAGGGCATGGCAGTGATTGGCTTGCTTTCTGCGGCGTCACAGGGGCTATAAAGGGGCGTGCACGCCGACCGCCATCTTACTGCTGCTGATCTGAGCATAGGGAGAGGTTGCTGCCGTTTCGTCAGAAGCAGGGATAGCGTTAGGCAGGGAATATAAACCCCCAAACCGCTTGTGCTGTAGCGATTTCCACTGTCCAACACCACCTTTTCTTTGCAGGGACAGTGGAGTTTTTTTATTTTGGTGCATCAGCTCTGTAGCTTAGGCTGCCTTATAAGGCTCCCTGATAGCTGCATTGCTGTTTGTACCCCGCTGTGCAAACCAACTGCTTTTTTCAAAGCACAAATCCTGTTGTTCCTTCCTTTCTGCACAGCTATCTTGTTTGTCCACACTTTTGTGTGCAGCAGTCCTTTTTATTGCTGCTTGCCATATTTTTCAGTAATTGCAGTACAGTCCATATATATATATATATATATATATATATATATATATATATATAATCTTCAAGCCACTTTCTGCCCCTGAAACTGTGTAGTGTGTAACAGTGGGCCTGTATTTTTTCTGCACTGTCCCACACCTAAAAAGGGAGATTTATATTGCCAATCAGTGCATATGTGCCAGTCCACTCTGTTGTATCTGTCAGTCATTTTCTGCCACAGAAATAATACTGTAAAACAGTGGGCCAGATTTATTCACTAGTCTTCCATATAAAAACAAAAAGGGGAGATTAATATTGGCAAATCTGTGCATCTGTGCCAGTCTAGTCTGTGGTATCGGTCTGTCATTTTGTGCCACTGAAACAATACTGTAAAACAGTGGGCCGGATTTATTCACTAGTCTCCCATCACACAAAAAAAAGAAGGGGAGATTAATATTGGCAAATCTGTGCATCTGTGCCAGTCCAGTCTGTGGTATCGGTCTGTCATTTTGTGCCATTGAAACACTACTGTAAAACAATGGGCCAGATTTATTCACTAGTCTCCCATCACAAAAAAAGAAGGGGAGATTAATATTGGCAAATCTGTGCATCTGTGCCAGTCCAGTCTGTGGTATCGGTCTGTCATTTGTGCCACTGAAACAATACTGTAAAACAGTGGGCCAGATTTATTCACTAGTCTTCCATATAAAAAAAAAGGGGGAGATTTTTATTTCCAGTGTGTGCATCTGCGTCAGTCCTGTTAGTGGCATATCTGTCAGCCACTGTCTGCCACTGAAACTGTGTACTGTAATACCGTGGGTCTGATTTTCCCTGCAGTCTCACACACCTATAAAGGGAGATTTAAATTCACAACAAGTTTGCGTCCACCTTGTAACAGGTTTTACAATACCAAATACCGTTTGTAAGTTTGGTTACATATTTCCAAGAATGAGGAAGTCTGGTGGAAGAGGTTGTGGCCGTGGGCTGTCATTGCCAGCTGGTAATGATGGTAGTGGTGGTGGAGCATCAGGTGGTCGTGGGAAAAGCAATATAGCACCTAAGTCTCGAGTTGTTCAGCCACCGTCATCGTCTGGCTACACAAGACCTCGAACGCTCCCTTTTCTGGGAGTAGGAAAACCGCTTTTAAAGCCGGAGCAGCAAGAACAAGTTTTGGCTTTCCTTGCTGACTCTGCCTCTAGCTCTTTTGCCTCCTCTACGGAAAGTGCAAAATGTAAAAGCAGCGCGTCATCAGTGGATGTTCCCGGTCAGGGACAAGTCGCTTCCTTGCGTTCTTCACCCAGAACAACAGAGAAGGATGCGTCAGGCGACACAATGGGTTACTCCATGGAGCTCTTTACACATACCGTTCCTGGGTTAGAAAGGGAAATTGTTAACAGGCCATGCCCATTACAAGATGAATCGGACATGGAGTGCAAAGATGCACAGCCAGATTATTATGCTGTTCCTTTGACTCAGATCACAACATTGCCCTCGCAGTGTACTGATCCAGAATCTGACCCAGATGAGACTATGGAGCCCCGTCACGAACGCTATAGCACCGGCTTACACGGTGACACAGAGGAAGGTGCACAGGACATAGAAGAGGAGGTCATAGATGACCCAGTTGTTGACCCCGATTGGCAGCCATTGGGGGAACAGGGTGCAGCCGACAGTAGCTCTGAAGCGGAGGAGGAGGAGCCGCAGCAGGCATCACATCGCAACAGGTTCCATCTGGCAGGCCCGTATCTGGCCAAAACGTGTGGCAAAACCAAAAACCGTTGTAGGACAGCATGGCCATCCGGTTAAAGTAGCTCAGTGTGCAATGCCTGAAAAGGTATCCGATAGTAGGAAGAGTGCAGTCTGGCATTTTTTAACCAAGATCCAAATGATCAGTGCAAAGTCATCTGTAAGAAATGCTCAAGGACCTTCAGCAGAGGTCAGAATGTTAAAAGTCTAAATACAAGTTGCAAGCGTAGACATTTAACCACCATGCACTTGCAAGCCTGAACTAACTACCAAACGTCCCTTAACGTTGTTGCACCCTCTCACAATGAAGCTAGTCAGCAACGCTACATCCCTTCCCTCACTGTAAGCCCACCGTTTACCACAACACCTGCAGCAAATGTGGAGGTTTCGTCGCAAGGCCAAAGCAGTCAGGGAATCACCAGGTTCTTGGTAGGAAACGCTGTATGTAGGCCAACAGCAAGAATACCATCACCAACCCTCTCTCAGTCTGCCATGTCCACCGGCACCCCCGCTAGTTCCACCATATGCAGCTCTCCAGTCCAGCTCACCCTACAAGAGACTCTCGTTAGGAAAAGGAAGTACTCATCCTCTCATCCGCGTACACAGGGTTTGAACGCCCACATTGCTAGACTAATCTCGTTAGAGATGATGCCCTACCGGTTAGTTGAAAGCGAAGCTTTCAAAGCCCTGATGGACTACGCTGTACCACGCTACGAGCTACCCAGTTGACACTTCTTTTCGAGAAAAGCCATCCCAGCCCTCCACCAGCATGTAAAAGACCACATTGTCCATGCACACAGGCAATCTGTGAATAGAAAGGTGCACCTGACAACAGATGCATGGACCAGTAGGCATGGCCAGGGGCGTTACGTGTCCATCACAGCACACTGCGTTAATGTGGTGGATGCAGGGTCCACAGGAGACAGCAATATTGGGACAGTTCTGCCTAGCCCACGGTCTAGGAAACAGTTGGCTGTAGGCGTTCGCCCCCCCTCCTCCTCCTCGTCCTCCAGCAGAAGCGAGAGCTCGTCCACAGACCGCAGTCGCACGACCATTCCATCCGCAGCTGCCACTGTTGCACACGAGGTGTCCCATTATGGAACAGCTAGTGGCAAGCGTCAGCAGGCTGTATTGGCAATGAAGTGTTTGGGCGACAACAGACACACCGCGGAAGTTCTGTCTGAGTTCTTCCATCAAGAAACTCAGTCATGGCTGGGCACTGTACATCTTGAGGCAGGCAAGGTAGTGAGTGATAACGGAAGGAATTTTATGGCTGCCATAGCCCTTTGACAACTGAAACACATTCCTTGCCTGGCTCACACCTTAAACCTGGTGGTGCAGTGCTTCCTGAAAAGTTATCCAGGGTTACCCGACCTGCTCCTGAAGGTGCGCAGACTTTGCTCGCACATCCGCCGTTCGCCCGTACACTCCAGCCGTATGCAGAACCATCTGCGATCTTTGAACCTTCCCCAGCATCGCCTAATCATCGACGTTGCAACAAGGTGGAACTCCACACTGCACATGCTTCAGAGACTGTGCGAACAGAGGCGTGCTGTTATGTATTTGTGGGAGGATACACATACACGGGCAGGCAGTTGGATGGCAGACATGGAGTTGTCAGGTGTGCAGTGGTCGAAGCTACAAGACCTCTGTCAAGTCCTTCAGTGTTTTGAGGAATGCACACGGCTGGTTAGTGCAGACAATGCCATAATAAGCATGAGCATCCCCCTAATGCGTCTGCTGATGCAAAGTTTGACGCACATAAAGGAGCAGGCGTCTGCAGCCGAGGACGGGAAGCCAAGATGACAGTCAGCCATTGTCTGGTCAGGGAAGTCTACTGGACGAGGTGGCGGGCGAAGAGGAGGAGGACGAGGAGGATGGTGGGGATGAGTATTTTTTGGATGAGGAAGCTTCTCAGGGGGCAATAGAAACTGGTGGCATTGCAAGGCCAGGTTCAGGGTTTTGAGGGAGGCAAGTGACGTTGATTTGCCCGAAAGTGCTCCTCAACCCAGCACAAGCAGTGAATTGACAAGTGGAACATTGGCCCACATGGTAGATTATGCCTTGCGTATCCTAAAATGGGACCCCCGCATTATAAAAATGATGACGATTACTGGTTGGCCTGCCTCCTGGATCCACGCTATAAGGGGAAACTGCAAAACATCATGCCACATGAGAACCTTGAACAAATATTGGCAACCAAACAAGCAACTCTTGTTGACCGTTTGATTCAGGCATTCCCAGCACACAGCGCCGGTGATGGTTCTCACACGAGCTGCAGGGGGCAACAGGGCAGAGGTGTTAGGCTACGTTCACATTAGCGTTCCGCTAATGTGCGTCGCTGTTGCGTCGGCGACGCAGCGGCGATGCAGCGGCGACGCGCCCCTATGTTTAACATAGGGGACGCGTGCGTTTTTTTGGTTGCGTTTTTCGACACGTGCGTCGTTTCCGACGCTAGCGTCGGACGCAAGAAAATGCAACAAGTTGCATTTTTCGTGCGTCCGATTTTCGTCAAAAAACGACGCACGCGTCGCAAAACGCAGCGTTTTTGCGCGCGTTTTTTGTGCGTCGAGCGTTGCATCGCCGTTGCATCGCCGACGCACCGGCGCGCAACGCTAATGTGAACGTAGCCTTAGAGGTGCACAAATCAGAAGTGGCGTTGGACAGAGGGGTTTTCTGACCAGGTTGTGGAGTGATTTCGCAATGACCGCAGACAGGACAGGTACTGCAGCATCAATTCAAAGTGACAGGAGACAACATTTGTCCAGTATGGTTACTAACTATTTTTCCTCCCCTATCGATGTTCTCCCTCACCCGTCATTCCCATTTGATTACTGGGCATCCAAAATAGACACCTGGCCTGAATTGTCCAAATATGCATTGCAGGAGCTCGCTTGCCCAGCAGCTAGTGTGCTATCAGAAAGAATATTCAGTGCTGCTGGTTCAATACTGACCGAAAAAAGGACTCGTCTGGCTACCCAAAATGTTGATGATCTAACCTTCATTAAAATGAACCACTCATGGATTTCTAATTATTTTGCCCCACCTTTCCCGGCTGACACCTAGCTTTCCTTTAAAAAGGTCTTGCTTTTGGACTGCTCTTACTGAGTGTTCCATTTGCAGCTGCTGTATGTCCAGCATACTACTTGTTTACACCTCCCTAAATGGGCTGACTCCCCCACGTGGCCATGGTCTCGCCACTTGGCGAAAGCACCCGTGAGAGTGCCGTTTGTCTGAAGAGGTGGGTGTGCCCACTTTTGGTCGACGGCACTGGCACTGGGTCCCTCATAGTACAATGAAGTGTCTCTGGCAGTGGTGGCATGCACCCAACGTCAGACACACCGTTGTAACATGAGGGGCCTTGGGCCAGTACCGCCGGGAACGAGAGAGTGGCCCCCACCCCCCAGCTCAAACTGTGCTCTACCACTTGCAAAATTATCTGTCACTGGTCCACCGCTGTTTAGTCTATGCGGTGAAATCCTTCAATGCCTGGCACTGACAATACCAATTTGTTGACATGTATGATGCTACTTAAAATATTCAGTGGCCCTGTCCTACATGTACACCCAGGGCCGGCTCCAGGTTTTTGAGGGCCCCGGGCGAAAGAGTCTCAGTGGGCCCCCCCTTTAACACATACCCCGATTCATGATCGCATATAAACACAGCCATGTAGTATATAACACTGCCCACGTAGTATATAGCAGCCCACGTAGCATATAGCAGCCCACGTAGCATATAGCAGCCCATGTAGTATATAGCACAGCCCACGTAGTATATAGCAGCGCAGCCCACGTAGTATATAGCAGCCCACGTAGTATATAGCAGCGCAGCCCACGTAGTATATAGCAGCGCAGCCGAGCCCACGTAGTATATAGCAGCGCAGCCCACGTAGTATATAGCAGCGCAGCCCACGTAGTATATAGCAGCGCAGCCCACGTAGTATATAGCAGCGCAGCCCACGTAGTATATAGCAGCCCACGTAGTATATAGCAGCGCAGCCCACGTAGTATATAGCAGCGCCACTCACTCAGGCACTGGTAGGACTAGGAGCTTCTCCTGAATCTGCCTCATAACTTCAGCAGCACTGCAGCCAGCCAGGGGCGGAGATCAGAGCAGAGAACGTGCTCTCTCCGCCCACAAACAATGTCACACTGGCTGCCTTCTCTTAACCCCTATGTGTGCCTGCCTGGCTGCACTCACTGAGTGAGAAGATGCTTGTGTCAGAGCTGGCACATAGGGGTTAAGAGAACGCAGCCAGCAGTGACTTTGTGGGCGGAGAGAGCACGTTATCTCCTGCTCTGCTCTCCCAGCTGTATCTATGACGTGAGTGGGCCCCCCTCTCTCCCCAGGGCCCCGGCATTTGCCCGGTGTGCCGGGTGCTGACGCCGGCCCTGTGTACACCAGTAAATACTTTGCGCCACATAACAATGTCTGAAAGTCAGCAGAGGAGCCCACCCCTGTACCTAAGTATGCCACCATTTTTGTTGTTGGTTTTGTTTTTTTGTGAGACATTAACATCTATGTATTATTTTGGAGTACTAACTGTGTCAGACACTCCTTCCAATTGTCCTCCGCAGACCACACCAATGCTGCCTGTGTACCCCTGCAAGATACGGTAATTGAAACTGCATTGAGCCTACTTTTTTATGTTAGGCCTACTAAGTCTGTCTGCGGTCCCTCCTTCCAATAGTCCTCCGTTGACCACACCAATGCTGCCTTTGTACCCCTGCAAGATAATTGAAACTGCATTGAGCCACCTTTTTTTATGTTAGGCCTACTAAGTCTGTCTGAATTCCCTCCTTCCAATAGTCCTCCACTGACCAAACCAATGCTGCCTGTGTACCCCTGGAACCTATTTAAAAGTGCATAGAGCCTACTTTTTTATTTTAGGCCCACTAAGTCTACTGCGGTCGCTCCTTCCAATAGTCCTCCACTGACCACACCAATGCTGCCTTTGTACCCCTGCAAGATAATTGAAACTGCATTGAGCCTACTTTTTTTATGTTAGGCCTACTAAGTCTGTCTACGGTCCCTCCTTCCAATAGTCCTCCACTGACCACACCAATGCTGCCTGTGTACCCCTGCAAGATAATTGAAACTGCATCGAGCCACCTTTTTTTATGTTAGGCCTACTAAGTCTGTCTGCGGTCCCTCCTTCCAATAGTCCTCCGCTGACCACACCAATGCTGCCTTTGTACCCCTGCAAGATAATTGAAACTGCATTGAGCCAACTTTTTTATGTTAGGCCTACTAAGTCTGTCTGCGGTCCCACCTTCCAATAGTCCTCCACTGACCACACCAATGCTGCCTGTGTACCCCTGGAACCTATTTAAAAGTGCATAGAGTCTACTTTTTTTTATTTTAGGCCTACTAAGTCTGTCTGCGGTCCTTCCTTCCAATAGTCCTCCACTGACCACACCAATGCTGCCTTTGTACCCCTGCAAGATAATTGAAACTGCATTGAGCCTACTTTTTTTATTTTAGGCCTACTAAGTCTGTCTGCGGTCCCTCCTTCCAATAGTCCTCCACTGACCACACCAATGCTGCCTGTGTACCCCTGCAAGATAATTGAAACTGCATAGAGCAACCTTTTTTATGTTAGGCCTACTAAGTCTGTCTGCGGTCCCTCCTTCCAATTGTCCTCCACTGACCACACCAATGCTGACCGTGTACCCATGTAAACTTGTTTAATTGTTGTTAATATTACACTGCATTTGGCCTGCTAGTTGGGTTGGGGCCTACTAACGGTGTCTGCCGCTCCTTGCTGTTCTCCTGGTTTCCTGTCCTGAACTTCCATTTTCAGGCTCTCGTTAAGTACTTGTTAATATTACACTGCATTTGGCCTGCTAGTTGGGTTGGGGCCTACTAACGGTGTCTGCCGCTCCTTCCTGTT
This sequence comes from Ranitomeya imitator, assembly GCF_032444005.1. Classification (NCBI taxonomy): domain Eukaryota; kingdom Metazoa; phylum Chordata; class Amphibia; order Anura; family Dendrobatidae; genus Ranitomeya; species Ranitomeya imitator. Next base: position 659,448,785 of record NC_091282.1, read on the forward strand.
CTCCTGGTTTCCTGTCCTGAACTTCCATTTTCAGGCTCTCGTTAAGTACTTGTTAATATTACACTGCATTTGGCCTGCAAGTTGGATTGGGGCCTACTAACGGTGTCTGCCGCTCCTTGCTGTTCTCCTCCACTGAACAAAGCAGTGCCGCCTGTTTAATACTGTTACCAATTTTGAACTGCATTTAGACTACTTACTGATTTGGGCCTACTCACTGTGTCAGCCTCTCATTACAGTTGTCCTCCACTGAACAAAGCAATGCCGCCTGTTTAGTCCTGTTACCAATTTTGAACTGCTTTTAGCCTACTTTTGTATTTGGGACTATATTTGTGTTTCCTCCTCATCCTGCCCATTGCCCAGCCAGTGCTAGATGACTCTGCTGGTACATTGACCCAGACCGCTACATTCCCCTTGCACGCTACACAGCCAGATTCTGACCCAGCTGAAAGTCAGGTTCCCCTTCCCGCATACCATAACACCTTACACGGGGACAAAGAGGAAGGTGCAGATGAAAGTGCAGGTTCCTTCATCAGGTGGGGGGCATACTCGTTGGCGACGTCACTGGCACAGGGCCCCTCATAGTACGCAAAAGTGTCGCTGCCGGTGGGAGGCGCCCCGCTGTGCAAACACACCGCCGTACTTTGAGGGGCCCTGTGCCAGTGCCAATGCGAACGAGTGGGCCCCCCCTGCTTGCTCAGGATCACAGCACTTGCAAAGTTGAAATACTTACCTCTCCCTGCTCCACTGTCGTGACGTGGTCCACGTTTCCTGGGCCCACTAAATACTTGACCCAGCCATACCCCCCACAACTTTACCCAAATGACCCCCAATGTCCAATGCCTAACTATTATTATAAGGTAAATTAAGATTGACAAGCTTCAGTACCAAGGATGGATGTTTTTGCCATTAAAATGGGCACTGAAGGTGTTTTCCTGGCCTCCACTCAATGCCGACTATGCTCTCCCATTGACTTGCATTGGGTTTAGTGTTTCGGTCGATCCCCGACTTTTTGCGATAATCGGCCGATTTCACTCGACTCGACTTTTGAGATAGTCGGGTTTCGCGAAACCCGACTCGACCCTAAAAAACTAAAAGTCGCTCAACCCTACTTATGACCATGTGATATTTCAGTTTTTCTTTTTTATTAAATTTGCAAAAAAATCTACATTTCTGTTTTTTTTTCCAGTCAAGATAGGGTGCAGAGTGTACATTAATGTGAAAAAAAAGAACTTTTTTGATTTTACCAAATGGCCGCAATGAAACAAAGAGTGAAAAATGTAAAGGGGTCTGAATACTTTCCAAACCCACTGTATCTGTCTATCTATCTATCTATCTATCTATTACCGATCTATTATCAATCTATCTATCTTTTATATACAGTATAGACCAAAAGTTTGGACACACCTTCTAATTTAAAGATTTTTCTGTATTTTCATGACTATGAAAATTGTACATTCACACTGAAGGCATCAAAACTATGAATTCACACATGTGGAATTATATACTTAAAAAAGTGTGAAACAACTGAAAATATGTCTTATATTCTAGGTTCTTCAAAGTAGCCACCTTTTGTTTTGCTGACTGCTTTGCACACTCTTGGCATTCTCTTGATGAGCTTCAAGAGGTAGTCACCGGAAATGGTCTTCCAACAATCTTGAAGGAGTTTCCAGAGATGCTTAGCACTTGTTGGCCCTTTTTGCCTTCACTCTGCGGTCCAGCTCACCCCAAACCATCTCGATTGGGTTCAGGTATGGTGACTGTGGAGGCCAGGTCATCTGGCGTAGCACCCCATGACTCTCCTTCTTGGTCAAATAGCCCTTACACAGCCTAGAGGTGTGTTTGGGGGCATTGTCCTGTTGAAAAATAAATGATGGTCCAACTAAACGCAAACCGGATGGAATGGCATGCCCTGCAAGATGCTGTGGTAGCCATGCTGGTTCAGTATGCCTTCTATTTTGAATACATCCCCAACAGTGTCACCAGCAAAGTACCCCCACACCATCACACCTCCTCCTCCATGCTTCACGGTGGGAACCAGGCATGTAGAGTCCATCCGTTCACCTTTTCTGCGTCGCACAAAGACACGGTGGTTGGAACCAAAGATCTCAAATTTGGACTCATCAGACCAAAGCACAGATTTCCACTGGTCTAATGTCCATTCCTTGTGTTCTTTAGCACAAACATGTCTCTTCTGCTTGTTGCCTGTCCTTAGCAGTGGTTTCCTAGCAGCTATTTTACTATGAAGGCTTGCTGCACAAAGTCTCCTCTTTACAGTTGTTGTAGAGATGTGTCTGCTGCTAGAACTCTGTGTGGCATTGACCTGGTCTCTAATCTGAGCTGCTGTTAACCTGCGATTTCTGAGGCTGGTGACTCGGATAAACTTATCAAATATGTAAATCCTTATCCTCAGAAGCAGAGGTGACTTTTGGTCTTCCTTTCCTGGGTCGGTCCTCATGTGAGCCAGTTTCTTTGTAGCGCTGGATGGTTTTTGCCACTGCACTTAGGGACACTTTCAAAGTTTGCCCAATTTTTCGGACTGACTGACCTTCATTTCTTAAAGTAATGATGGCCACTCGTTTTTCTTTACTTAGCTGCTTTTTTCTTGCCATAATACAAATTCTAACAGTCTATTCAGTAGGACTATCAGCTGTGTATCCACCAGACTTCTGCACAACACAACTGATGGTCCCAACCCCATTTATAAGGCAAGAAATCCCACTTATTAAACCTGACAGGGCACAACTGTGAAGTGAAAACCATTCCCAGTGACTACCTCTTGATGAAGCTCATCAAGAGAATGCCAAGAGTGTGCAAAGCAGTCAGCAAAGCAAAAGGTGGGTACTTTGAAGAACCTAGAATATAAGACATTTTCAGTTGTTTCACACTTTTTTGTTAAGTATATAATTCCACATGTGTTAATTCATAGTTTTGATGCCTTCAGTGTGAATGTACAATTTTCATAGTCATGAAAATACAGAAAAATCTTTAAATGAGAAGGTGTGTCCAAACTTTTGGTCTGTACTGTATATATACAGTGCCTTTCGAAAGTATTTGGCTCCCTGGAACTTTTCAACCTTTTCCCACATATCATGCTTCAAACATAAAGATACCAAATGTAAATTTTTGGTGAAGAATCAACAACAAGTGGAACACAATTGTGAAGTTGAACGAAATTTATTTATTGGCCATTTTAAATTTTTGTGGAAATTCAAAAACTGAGAAGTGGGGCGTGCAATATTATTTGGCCCCTTTAACTTAATACTTTGTTGCGCCACCTTTTGCTGCGATTACAGCTACAAGTCACTTGGGGTATGTCTCTATCAGATTTGTACATCGAGAGACTGAAATTCTTGCCCATTCTTCCTTGACAAACAGCTTGAGCTCAGTGAGGTTTGATGGAGATTGTTTGTGAACAGCAGTTTTCAGCTCTTTCCACAGATTCTCGATTGGATTGAGGTCTGGACTTTGACTTGGCCATTCTAACACCTGGATACGTTTATCTGTGAACCATTCCATTGTAGATTTTGCTTTATGTTTGGGATCATTGTCTTGTTGGAAGACAAATCTCCGTCCCAGTCTCAGGTCTTTTGCAGACTCCAACAGGTTTTATTCAAAAATGATCCAGTATTTGGCTCCATCCATCTTCCCATCAATCAACCATCTTCCCTGTCCCTGCTGAAGAAAAGGAGGCCCAAACCATGTTGCTGCCACCATCATGTTTGACAGTGGGGATGATGTGTTCAGGGTGATAAGCTGTGTTGCCTTCACGCCAAACATATCATTTCGCATTGTTGCCAAAAAGTTCGATTTTGGTTTCATCTGACCCGAGCACCTTCTTCCACATGTTTGGTGTGTCTTCCAGGTGGCTTGTTGCAAACTTTAAGTGGCACTTTTTATGGATATCTTTGAGAAATGGCCTTCTCCTTGCCACTTTTCCATAAAGGCCAGATTTGTGCAGTGTATGACTGATTGTTGTCCTATGGACAAACTGTCCCACCTCAGCTGTAGATCTCTGCAGTTCATCCAGTGTGATCATGGGCCTCTTGGCTGCATCTCTGATCAGTCTTCTCCTTGCTTGAGATGAAAGTTTAGAGGGACGGCCGGGTCTTGGTAGATTTGCAGTGGTATGATACTCCTTCCATTTCAATATGATCGCTTGCACAGTGCTCCTTGGGATGTTTAAAGTTTTGGAAATCATTTTGTAGCCAAATCCGGCTTTAAACTTCTCCACAACAGTATCACGGGCCTGCCTGTTGTGTTCCTTGGTCTTCATGATGCCCTCTGGGCATCAAACAGAACCCTGAGACTATCACAGAGCAGGTGCATTTATATGGAGACTTGATTACACACAGGTGGATTATATTTATCATCATTAGGCATTTAGGACAACATTGGATCATTCAGAGATCCACAATGAACTTCTGGAGTGAGTTTGCTGCACTGAAAGTAAAGGGGCCGAATAACATTGCACGCCCCACTTTTCAGTTTTGGAATTTCCACAAAAATTTAAAATAACCAAAAAATTTCGTTCAACTTCACAATTGTGTTCCACATGTGTACCATATTTACATTTGGTATCTTTATGATTGAAGCATGATATGTGGGAAAAGGTTGAAAAGTTCCAGGGAGCCGAATACTTTCGCGAGGCACTGTGTGTATATATATATATATATATATATATATATATATATATATATATATATATATATATATGTATTGAAAAATATTTCCTTGGAAAACGATGTGTAACTGACAGAGAATTACTCTATGTAACATCTCACGTTAAGATCGCATTGCATTCGGATGTAAATTGGATTGTACTCGCATAATAAAAACGCATTACACTCGTCCGCTTATTGTTACTCTTGCCATACTAATACTCCAATCACACCCAGAGTTGCACTATATCTAATACTCCAGTAACATCCAGAGCTGCATAATATATAATACTCCAGTCACCCACAGAGCTACACTATATCTAATACTGCAGTCGGAGGTGGATGAGGGACAGCGACGCTCTGCAGGTCTCCCCAGGTGTAATCATATGCAGGATTTATCACTGTCCTCCCATGTCAGGTGTTCTGGGAGGACGGGATCATTTCTGGGTACCGGCACCCGAAGAGTTCTGCTTTAGACTGTCTGCTGAGCTCGTTCCAGATGACCAACGAGACCATCAATATCTGGACCCACTTCTTGCCGACATGGTGAGTAACCCTGTGTTATACTGACTACTGAGCCCTGTATCTAATCCTGTGTGATACTGGCTGCTGAGCAGTGTATCTAATCCTGTGTGATACTGGCTGCTGAGTGCTGTATCTAATCCTTTGTAATACTGTTTGCTGAGCCCTGTATCTAATCCTGTGTGATACTGCCTGCTGAGCCGTGTATCTAATCCTATGTGATACTGACTGCTGAGCCATGTATCTAATCCTGTGTGATACTGGCTGCTGAGCTCTGTATCTAATCCTGTGTGATACTGGCTGCTGAGTGCTGTATCTAATCCTTTGTAATACTGTTTGCTGAGCCCTGTATCTAATCCTGTGTGATACTGCCTGCTGAGCCGTGTATCTAATCCTATGTGATACTGACTGCTGAGCCATGTATCTTATCCTGTGTGATACTGGCTGCTGAGCTCTCTATCAAATCCTGTGTGATACTGGCTGCTGAGCCGTGTATCTAATCCTGTGTGATACTGGTTGCTGAGCCGTGTATCTAATCCTGTGTGATGCTGTCTGCTGAGCTGCATTTCTAATCCTGTGTGATACAGTCTGCTGAGTCCTGTATCTAATTCTGAGTGATACTGGCTGCTGAGCCGTGTATCCAATCCTGTGTGATACTGGCTGCTGGGCCCTGTATCTAATCCTGAGATCCTGAGTGATGCTGGCTGCTGATCCCTGTATCTAATCCTGTGTGATACTGGCTGCTGAGCTGTGTATCTAATCCTGTGTGATACCGGCTGCTGAGCCGTGTATCTAATCCTGTGTGACACTGGCTGCTGAGCCGTGGATTTAATCATGTGTGATACTGGCTGTTGAGCTCTGTATCTAATCCTGTGTGATACTGGCTGCTGAGCCCTGTATCTAATCCTGCGTGATACTGGCTGCTGAGCTGTGTATCTAATCCTGTGTGATACTGGCTGCTGAGCCGTGTATCTAATGTTCTGTGATACTGGATGCTGAGCCCTGTATCTAATTCTGTTTGATACTGGCTGCTGACCCCTGTATCTAATCCTGTGTGATGCTGGCTGTTGAGTTCTGTATCTTATCCTGTGTGATACTGTCTGCTGAGCCCTGTATCCAGTCCTGTGTGATACTGGCTGCTGAGCCCTGTATCTTATCCTGTGTGATACTGGCTGCTGAGCCGTGTATCTAATCCTCTGTGATACTGGCTGCTGAGCCCTGTATCTAATCCTGTGTAATACTGGCTGCTGAGCCCTGTATCTAATCCTGTGTGATACTGGCTGCTGAGCCCTGTATCTAATCCTGTGTGATACTGGCTGCTGAGCCCGGCATCTAATCCTGTGTGATATTGGCTGCTGAGCCGTGTATCTAATCCTGTGTGATACTGGCTGCTGAGCCATGTATCTAATCCTTTGTGATACTTGCTGTTGAGCTCTGTATCTAATCCTGTGTGATACTGGCTGCTGAACCCTGTATCTAATCCTGCCTGACACTGGGTGCTGAGCCCTGTATCTAATCCTGTCTGACACTGGGTGCTGAGCCCTGTATCTAATCCTGTGTGATACTGGCTGCTGAGCCCTGCATCTAATCCTGTGTGATACTGTCTGCTGAGCCGTGTATCTAATCCTATCCTGTGTGATACTGTCTGCTGAGCCGTGTATCTAATCCTATCCTGTGTGATACTGTCTGCTGAGCCGTGTATCTAATCCTATCCTGTGTGATACTGTCTGCTGAGCCGTGTATCTAATCCTATCCTGTGTGATACTGTCTGCTGAGCCGTGTATCTAATCCTATCCTGTGTGATACTGTCTGCTGAGCCGTGTATCTAATCCTATCCTGTGTGATACTGTCTGCTGAGCCGTGTATCTAATCCTATCCTGTGTGATACTGTCTGCTGAGCCGTGTATCTAATCCTATCCTGTGTGATACTGTCTGCTGAGCTGTGTATCTAATCCTATCCTGTGTGATACTGTCTGCTGAGCCGTGTATCTAATCCTATCCTGTGTGATACTGTCTGCTGAGCTGTGTATCTAATCCTATCCTGTGTGATACTGTCTGCTGAGCCGTGTATCTAATCCTATCCTGTGTGATACTGTCTGCTGAGCCGTGTATCTAATCCTATCCTGTGTGATACTGTCTGCTGAGCTGTGTATCTAATCCTATCCTGTGTGATACTGTCTGCTGAGCCGTGTATCTAATCCTATCCTGTGTGATACTGTCTGCTGAGCCGTGTATCTAATCCTATCCTGTGTGATACTGTCTGCTGAGCCGTGTATCTAATCCTATCCTGTGTGATACTGTCTGCTGAGCTGTGTATCTAATCCTATCCTGTGTGATACTGTCTGCTGAGCCGTGTATCTAATCCTATCCTGTGTGATACTGTCTGCTGAGCCGTGTATCTAATCCTATCCTGTGTGATACTGTCTGCTGAGCTGTGTATCTAATCCTATCCTGTGTGATACTGTCTGCTGAGCCGTGTATCTAATCCTATCCTGTGTGATACTGTCTGCTGAGCTGTGTATCTAATCCTATCCTGTGTGATACTGTCTGCTGAGCCGTGTATCTAATCCTATCCTGTGTGATACTGTCTGCTGAGCCGTGTATCTAATCCTATCCTGTGTGATACTGTCTGCTGAGCTGTGTATCTAATCCTATCCTGTGTGATACTGTCTGCTGAGCCGTGTATCTAATCCTATCCTGTGTGATACTGTCTGCTGAGCCGTGTATCTAATCCTATCCTGTGTGATACTGTCTGCTAAGCCGTGTATCTAATCCTATCCTGTGTGATATTGACTGCTAAGCTGTGTATTTAACCCTGTGTGATACTGGTGGCTGAGCTGTATCTAATCTCAGCAGTGTAGTACTCAGTAGCCTCTCCTCTCTCCGCAGGTATTTCCTCTGGAGGTTTCTGCTTCTCTCTCACTCTCTGGACTTTTGGGGGGAGCCGTACAACTGGCCACTCCTGGTATACATGCTGCTCGTCTGTCTCTACCCCTTCACCTCCAGTGTGGCGCACACATTCAGCAGCATGTCCGCCCGCGCACGCCACATCTGCTATTTCCTGGACTATGGAGCCCTGAGCCTCTACAGCCTGGGTATATTCTATATTGTATCTATATACTGTGTATCCTATGTGTACTGTGCTGTACCTCTACATAATGAGTGTACAGTGGATACGGAAAGTATTCAGTTTACATTTTTCACTTTTTGTTTCATTGCAGCCATTTGGTAAATTCAAAAAAGTTCATTTTTTCCTCATTAATGTACACTCTGCACCCCATCTTGACTGAAAAAAAAATACAGAAATGTAGAAATCTTTGCAAATTTATTAAGAAAGAAAACCTGAAATATCACATGGTCATAAGTATTCAAGATCCTTTGCTCAATATTGAGTAGAAGCACCCTTTGAGCTAGTACAGCCAAGGCCACCATAAGGGCATTACTACCCTTACTGCTGTGTGGGGCCCGGTGAGCAGCAGTACAGAAGGGGGCCTGCAGGTCCATGGCCCCGCTCCTGTGTTTCTACTCATAGTGGCCCCAAGTGGTGGCAGTCCTGCGGCTCACACATCAGCGCACACGCCTTGGCCGAGAGCTGTTCACGACCGTCTAACCTTGACAGCTGCGCATCTTCTGCTCCCTCCATGTTCTTTGTACTTCCTGGTCCGGTGTTGCGCGTGTGCGATGATGTCATCGCGCATGCACCGACATGTACAGGACGCTGGAAGCAGAGCTGCGCTGCTGGGGAGCGACTGTGAGGTAAGTATGAAAAACTTTTTTGTTTTCTTAGAAAATGAATTCAGTGGGTGAGGGGGTGAGTGTGACTGTAAGTGATGAAGCAGGGATTGTAAGGGGGACTGCACATGATGGAGTTTGGGGGTTAAAGGAGACTGCACGTGAGGAAGTGGGGGGAGTGGGGCTATACATGATGGAGTGGGGTTACACATTATGAAGTAAGGGGAACTGCAGTGCACATGATAAAGAGGGAGTGGGGCAGCACATGAAGTGGGGGTAAGGGGGACTTGCACATGATGAAGTGGGAGGAGAGGGGGCTGCAAATTATGAAATGGGGTAAGGGGGACTGCACATGATAAAGTGGTGGGAGAGGGGGCTGCACAGGATGAAATGGGGGTAAGGGAGACTGCACATGATAAAGGGGGTAAGGAGGACTGCACATGATGAAGTTGGGGAAGGGGACTGCACATGATGAAGTGTGTCTGAGGGGAGACTGCACATGATGAAATGAAAGGGGAATAGAGGACTGCAAATAATAAAGGGGAGGGGACGGGGACTGCAAATGATTAATTCAGTGTGAGGGACGGGGGACATCAATTTAATTGAAGGTGGGGGTGGGGAGGGCAAATGATCTAGGGGAAGAACAAATAATGAGTTTTGAGGGTGGGGGAGTAAATGATGCACTGAATGTGGGGTAGAGCAGTTGATAACTAATAGAGGGTGGAGGAGAGAAGACATGACAATGAATTGGGATGGGAGGGGCATGTAAATATAATGAATCAGGGTTAGGGTTAGAGCAGGAGGTACATTTATATATTGATTTGGGGTACCCCTCTGTATTCAGATGTGTATTGTAGAAGACAAGGAAAAAGTGGGAAATGTGCTCTGGAAGCCGTGCTCTAGGTAACTGTTATTTTATGCAGAGACGAGTCCTGGCTGGAAGAAATGATGGCGGTCCGTGCTTGATGAAAAGGAAATGCAAAGATGAAGGACTTCAGCTAGAGACGTCACTGGTGAGTCAGTGTGTTACCTGTACACTGACACTGTACACTGTGTACTATATACAGAGCTCCTGTGTATAATGTCACTGGTGATCACTGTATTATATGTACATTGACTTTATATACAGAGGTCCTGTGTATGTCACTGGTGATCACTGTATTACCTGTACACTGACGCTATATACAGAACTCCTTGAGTATAGCCATGAGTCTTCTTGGGAATGATGCAACAAGTTTTTCACACCTGGATTTGGGGATCCTCTGCCTTTCTTCCTTGCAGATCCCCTCCAGTTCCGTCAGGTTGGATGGTGAATGTTGGTGGACAGCCATTTTCAGGACTCTCCAGAGATGCTCAAGTGGGATTAGGTAAGGGCTCTGGCTGGGCCAGTCAAGAATGGTCACAGAGTTGTTCTGAAGCCACTCCTTTGTTATTTTAGCTGTGTGCTTAGGGTCATTGTTTTGTTGGAAGGTGAACCTTCGGCCAAGTCTGAGGTCCAGAGCACTCTGGAAGAGGTTTTCATCCAGGATATCTCTGTACTTGGCCGCATTCAGGTTTCCTTCAATGGCAACCAGTCGTCCTGTTCCTGCAGCTGAAAAACACCCCCATAGCATAATGCTGCCACCACCATGTTTCACTGTTGGGATTGTTTTGGGCAGGTGATGAGCAGTGCCTGGTTTTCTCCACACAAACCGCTTAGAATTATCATTAAAAAGGTCTATCTTCGTCTCATCAGACCAGAGAATCTTATTTCTCATAGTCTGGGAGTCCTTCATGTGGTTTTTAGCAAACTCTATGCGGGGTTTCATATGCTCTGCCACAACGATCTTGGGGTTCTTCTTTACCTCTCTCACCAAGGCTCTTCTCCCACGATTGGTCAGCTTTGCTGGACCGCCAGGTCTAGGAAGACTTCTGGTGGTCCCAAACTTCTTCCATTTAAGGATTATGGAGGCCACTGTGTTGAGTACTGCAGAAATTATGTTGTAACCTTGGCCAGATCTGTGTGTTGCCACAGTTCTGTTTCTGAGCTCCTTGGCCGCTCCCATGACCTCATGATTCTCATTTGGTCTGACATGCACTGTCAGGTGTGAGGTCTTATATAGACAGGTGTGGGCCTTTCCAAATCAAGTCCTATCAGTTTAATTAAACACAGCTGGCCTCCAATGAAGGAGTAGAAACATCTCAAGGAGGATCACAAGGGAATGGACAGCATGTGACTTAAATATGCGTGTCTGAGCAAAGGGTCTGAATACTTATGACCATGTGATATTTCAGTTTTTATTTTTTAATAAGTATTCAAAAATGTCTACATTTCTTTTTTTTCAGTCAAGATGGGGTGCAGAGTGTACATTAATGGGAAAAAATGAACTTTTTTGAATTCACCAAATGGCTGCAATGAAACAGAGTGAAAAATGTAAAGGGGTCTGAATACTTTCCATATCCACTGTATGCTGTTCTGTACCTCTATATACTGAGCATATGTTGTGCTGTATCTCTATATACTGAGCGTATGCTGTTATACCTCTATATACTGAGCAAGCGTATGCTGTTGTACCTCCATATTTTGAGTGTATGCTGTGCTGTATCTCTATATACTGAGTGTATGCTGTGCTCTACCTCTATATACTGAGTGTATGCTGCGCAGTACCTCTATATACTGAGCGTATACTGCCCAGTACCTCTATATACTGAGTGTATGCTGCGCTGTGCCTCTATATACTGAGCGTATGCTGTGTTGTACCTCTATATACTGAGCGTATGCTGTGCTGTACCTCTATATAGTTGGAGCGCCCCCAGACACAGGGCCACGGGTTACTCGGTACCGGTCCTCTCTGGCTCAGTTCTAGGGTTGTCACGGTGGCTGGACCCGGTCCATGACCCTGCTAAGGGGCGCCCAATGAAAGGGTAGTGAAAGTTGTTAGGTGTTTGTGACGCCACCTGTGGTGTTCGGTCAGGGTGACCGACGCCGCTTGGGGTCCGCTGGGGTGATGTGATGGCAGCTAGATGGTATACCTTCCCATGGGTGAAGTGAATCCCCAGGGCTTCCCAGTGGTGTAGCTGGCGATGGTGTGAGGCGCAGTTAATAACGAGGACACAGGGTTGCAGTCTCTTTACCTCTTCACTGGTGACTTCAGGATCCTCAATCCGGAGCACTGTTAACAGGGCTGTCTGAGAACGGCCGGTCCGAAGGCACATCCAGAGTTCCCTTTGCAGGTGGAAATCAGTGCCTACCACTAGCGCCTGTGTGTTATAGTCCTTCCCTGCTGAGCATTCGGGATAGTCCTCACAACTGTCGTTTCTGTTCTGATGTTCTGCTTCGTCCCCCAGTTCGTTATGGCTAGGACGCACCCGTATGATGGGTAGGCTCGGAGCTATTCTGGGACCCTAGAGATGCCCCTCTCCACGGTTGCCCCCTATGTCTGCTAAGGTGATGTTTGTTAGACAGCCAACCTATAATCAACTGTCCTGCCTCTGTTTGAAGTAATGCTTGGAGTCAGTTACTTCCTCGGCGTTCTGGCCACCGGCTACGCCCCTCAGTAGGATGTTGCCGATCTCGGGGCACGACTCCTACTGGCTCTCCTTTGTTCTTTGATCTCGTTTCTAATTTCTCCACAATATACTTCACTTCGTGTCCCTTCTTCAGATGCCGCCGCAAGGTAGTGCAGGCGCGGCTCTGTAACGATCTGTCCTTGTCGCTAAGTCACTGCCAGGTTCCCACGCCTGACAGGGACCCCTCTGAATCTTCCCCGCAACACCCCCTGCCACGGGATGTTGCCTGGACAAAACCCAGTCAGCTTCTCTCTAACTTCCTATCCAACCCCCAGTTTTACCAAAGTGTGAGGAGTGGACTAGTAAATAGAACCTTTTGCTCCCCCTGGTGGCCGGAGTGTGAAATGTAGTGTGACTGTGATACCTGTTCAGGTGAACTCCTTTAGTGCCATCAGACGTACCATCACTCCCCTTAGTGGCAGAGCGACATTACTGCAACGACCAGGTCTCTGGGGCGCTGCATACTGAGCATGTGCTGTACCCCTGTATACTGAGCGTATGCTGTGCTGTATCTCTATATACTGAGCGTATGCTGCGCTGTACCTCTATATACTGAGCGTATGCTGCGTTGTATCTCTATATACTGAGCTTATGCTGTGCTGTACCTCTATATACTGAGCGTATGCTGTGCTGTACCTCTATATACTGAACGTATGCTGTGCTGTACCTCTATATACTGAGCGTATGTGTGCTATACCTCTATATACTGAGCGTATGCTGCACTGTTCCTCTATATACTGAGCGTATGCTGCGTTGTACCTCTATATACTGAGCGTATGTGTGCTGTACCTCTATATACTGATCGTATGCTGTGTTGTGCCTCTATATACTGATCGTATGCTGTGTTGTGCCTCTATATACTGAGCGTATGCTGTGCTGTGCCTCTATACACTGAGCGTATGCTGTGCTGTGCCTCTATACACTGAGCGTATGCTGTGCTGTGCCTCTATACACTGAGCGTATGCTGTGCTGTGCCTCTATACACTGAGCGTATGCTGTGCTGTGCCTCTATACACTGAGCGTATGCTGTGCTGTGCCTCTATACACTGAGCGTATGCTGTGCTGTGCCTCTATACACTGAGCGTATGCTGTGCTGTGCCTCTATACACTGAGCGTATGCTGTGCTGTGCCTCTATACACTGAGCGTATGCTGTGCTGTGCCTCTATACACTGAGCGTATGCTGTGCTGTGCCTCTATACACTGAGCGTATGCTGTGCTGTGCCTCTATACACTGAGCGTATGCTGTGCTGTGCCTCTATACACTGAGCGTATGCTGTGCTGTGCCTCTATACACTGAGCGTATGCTGTGCTGTGCCTCTATACACTGAGCGTATGCTGTGCTGTGCCTCTATACACTGAGCGTATGCTGTGCTGTACCTCTATACACTGAGCGTATGCTGTGCTGTACCTCTATATACTGAGCGTATGCTGTGCTGTACCTCTATATACTGAGGGCATGCTGAGCTGTACCTCTATATATCGAGGTCATGCACAGCACCTCAGTGGTCGTGTCTCACAATACTGCTTTGATTTCTACAGGTTGCGCTTTTACGTACGGAGCTTATGTGATGCCAGATCGTTGGATTAATTGCGCCCTGCACCAATACTACGTCCCCATTGCGGCATTTAACACCTTCATCTGCACCGGCCTTTCCTGCTACTCCCGGTACGGAGAGGAGTCGTCTGCCATTATACACATAGTGCAGCGTGATGGCGGCTTCTGTCATAATAGGTCACTGCCTTGATGATGTCACCCAATCGTTGGGGTCTTGTAAAGTACACGTCCCTTTAGTACCTTCCATTAATCATCCTGACAAGGTCACATTTTCCCTGGTAGCCTCACAGCTCATGTTTCTTCTATTTATTGCAGGTTTCTGGAGGTTCATCGCCCCTCTCTCAGTAAATTCCTACGCACGGCGGCCTTCGTTCACCCTTTCGTTTTTGACAACATCCCTTTATTTTATCGGGTAAGATATTCTGTGGACAGTACTGAGACATGCTACTAGGGGCAGTAATGGCCATCATCTGGGATCCTGGGACATCGGGGGCTCGCCTACTATCGTGAGACCTTGGGGACTCACCGAAGATCCTGTGAGATTTATGACTCATCTGAAACACTGGGGGCTCATCTAGGATCCCGAGACATTGGGGGCTCATCTAGGATCCTGAGACATTGGGGGCTCATCTAGGATCCCAAGACATTGGGGGCTCATCTAGGATCCCAAGACATGGGGGGCTCGTTTAGGATCCCAAGACATGGGGGGCTCATCTAAGATCCCAAGACATTGGGGGCTCATCTAGGATCCCAAGACATTGGGGGCTCATTTATGATCCCGAGACATTGGGGGCTCATCTGGGATCCTGAGACATTGGGGGTTAATCTGAGATCCCGAGACCTTGGGGGTTCATCTGGGATCCCAAGACACAGGGGACTCACCTAGGATCCTGAGACATTGGGGGCTCACTTAGGATATAGAGACATTGGGGACTCACGATATAGACATTGGGGACTCACGATATAGACATTGGGGGCTCATCTGGGATCCCGGGACGCTGGGGGCTCATCTACTATCCTGGGACATTGAAGGCTTATCTGGGATCGCGAGATGTTGGGGTTTCATCTGGGATCCCGAGACATTCGGCGCTCACCTAGGATCCTGACAGATTGGGGGCTGACCTAGGATATCGAGTCATTGGGGGCTTACCTAGGATCCCGAGACATTGGGAGCTCATTTAGGATATTGAGACATTGGGGGCTCATCTGGGATCCTGAGACTTTGGGAGCTCACTTAGGATATTGAGACATAGGGGGCTCATCTACTATCCTGAAACATTGAAGGCTTATCTGGGATTGTGAGACGTTGGCGGCTCATCTGGGACCTAGAAACTTTTGAGACCACAGTATAATGCATGTTCTCACCCCCCTATGGGTCCGTGTCCCTCTGTCCCGCAGCTCCTGTTCTGTTTCGGTGAAGATTGCAACTGGAATGATGCCGTCTCTCTCCACCTTTATCATCTCTTTTTCGCTTTCCTGACCGGATTCCTCTTCGCTTCTCATCTCCCAGAACGACTGGCGCCCGGGCGTTTTGACTATTTTGGTAAAATATGACTCTGGAGTGTACAAAAATGGTGTGTAGTAGTCAGATGAATGAGTGGAATAATTCGGTGTTGGCTTTTCTTCTTCTTGTAGGTCACAGCCACCAGCTTTTCCATGTCTGTGCCGTTTTGGGCACACACTTCCAGATGGAAGCCGTGCTCTCTGACCGTTCATCTCGCCAAGCCTGGCTCAGTTCTCATTCTGAAGTCGACTCGCTCGCCAGCACCTTGGGCGTTGTGGTCACTTCAGTCCTTGGAAATGTCATCCTCATCTGCTTCTTCACTGCCACCTTGCTGTGGTCTCCAAGAGCCAACTCCATTCTTCAACATCACACCACCTGCGAGGCTAAAGTGAAGGAACGTTGACCCTAATGCGCAACATCAGAACTTAGAAGAAGAGCTAGTGTTCATCTCAGTACTAATAGCCATGGTGGGTTTATAGTCCACGTCTGTTTCAGTGCCACGCGTTTTTTTTTTTTTTTTGGCTGATGGTTGAGGCTAGAAAAGAAAATTCACAGCAGCACAGAGGATATGAGTTCCTTAGAGAAGTCTCTGTGATCTGTATCTTGTGTAGGAATAACATGATATTGGGGGCTAGTCCCAGATAATTACGGCTCATCGAGTTATTTTCAGCATTGGAGGGTCATCGGAAAAAAAAATGGCTGGAGGAACAAGAGCAGGAACAAGGGATGTTGAATTGAATTATGGAGAAAGGCTGTGTGTAATAATGGTGGATCAGTCCCTGGTGGAGGGGCTGGACTAGCGTTTCGGATCAGTATATGGCTTTTTTTTTGCATGTGAGCTTTAGGGGCAACGTTTTTTTTAAGAAGGATTTATGGGATAGATATGTTGAATATGGAGAGGAACGGCCATTTTATAACCTTAAATGCCCTTTGGGGAGCATTGGTTATACAGTAAAGATAAGAAATCCTGCACCAGGCTGTGACCAGAAGAGCTGGCCATTACTTTCTCAGCTTAAAGATACAGAACACCTATTTGTTAGCACTGTAAGCGCCATCTTGTGGTGAGAGCCCTGTATTGCAGTTTATAAAGTAGCTTTTTGTAAAGTAGCTATGCCTTTCAAGCTTTGTAGACCCCCATACACATTAGTACCCTGTCGATCTCATTGGGCCCAGCTGACTATCTCAAGTTTAAGTTTCCCCAGACAGTCAATATCAAGACATAAAAAAAAACTAGGACATGTCAAATTTCAAAGCCTGAATCTTTTCTGCCAGATACTGCTCCCCAAATATAGGAAGACTTGCCATGTTGGGGTCTGGGACACCTCTAAGGTCCTATAATAGCAGCATTCCCCCATTTCAGGGGGTCCCCCAGTAGTGGTGACAGTTCTGTGCCTTCGGCTGGATGTTATAATCACTAACAGCAGGAAATATTATCATCTCATCTTTTTTTACTATACGGTCGTTTTTCTAAAAAAATGTATTTTTTATAATTTTTGTGTTGAACATTAACTTTTAACTCAGGGGTCGGGCTTCACATTCCACTTTTAGCCTCAGCTATTGCTTCCATATATGAGCCCCCCCCCCATCGCTATATGACATAAAGGGGCCATTTCTTACCGCAGATTATGTATTACAGTTGGGGTCCTTATGGCAGACCCTCAGCAGTGGTTGTTTACAGAGGCAAGAGGCATTGCCTTCCCCCAAAAAAATGAAGAATTTCATCCTGAGATTTGTGGAAACCTCCATGTTGCTCTGCACATAACTGGAAACTGCTAACCTTCTGCTACAAGGAAGGGCACAGTTAGGATGGTCAGTCACCCCCAGGTGCCTTGTAATAATATACTGTAACTATGGAAATAACGTCGGGCATTAAATGAGTTCTGAATCTCACGTGTCTGTGTGTATTTCTACAACTGCTATGAGCCGCCATAGAGATCTTCATAACATTTTTATTTCGTTTTAGAATATTTTTCATTTTACTGCATTCATATTGGTACAGGAAAGCGGTAATGGCATGACATAGGCAAGCTTGTGACCCCTCCAGCAAGGAAAAGGTTACCAGGGGAGGATAGGGGTGCACGCATACAGCAATGGAGAGACAGAGACCGGCCTGCAGAGTTTAATTCTGTGTCCATTCTAGACATCAGCGGGGAGTGCTCAGGGGTGTACGTGGTGCGTCACACCGGCCCGTAGAATCTCCTGTACGCCTCCGGGAATCCAATGTGGTCGGCAAGCTCATCACAGTCCGGATTCAGCTCGCACACCTCCCTCTGTGCCTCCAACGGAGATCTCACTGCCGCCCCATATATCCTACGGAAGGGGGGAGACAAGCTTAGCTATATGGTGGTTTCACTCCATAGGATTAGCTCCGTCACTTTCTGTCTGCTGACATTCCCACCATCATCATGGGTGACTTCAACATCCCCATTGACACCCACCAGTCAGCAGCCTCCAAACTCATGTCCCTTACTTCATCTTTTGGACTTATGCAGTGGTCTTCCTCAGCCACCCACACAGACTGACATACATTAGACTTGGTCTTCACCCGTTTCTGCTCCCCATCTAACTTCACCACCTCCCCTCTATCTGACCACCATCTACTCACTTTCTCATCCCTGTCCTCCTCACCTGTCACCCATGTCCAGCAACATGCGCACCCCCACAGAAACCTCGCACATCTAGACCCTCGCACACTCTCTGACTCTATTCAGCCACTGTCATCCATAGCTTCACTCCACGACACAGACACTTCCACTAGTTTCTACAATGTCACTCTTGCATCAGCCATAGACTCTGTTGCCCCTGTCATGCATAGCAGAGTGCGACAAATCAATAGACAACCCTGGCACAATAACACCACTAAAAAGCTCCAGCAAGTATCCAGAATTGCCGAACGGCGTTGGAAGAAAGCGCATTCACAAGATGATTTCACTGCACTCAAGCAACACTTTAATTCAAATCAGCTCTCACCTCTGTTAAACGGATGCGTCGTGTTTTGGAGCACCGTCGGCACAAAAAAAAAATGTTACATGTAACTTTTTTTGTGCATCGAGTTAGCCATTTCCGACCGCGCATGCGTGGCCGGAACTCTGCCCCCTCCTCCCCGGACATTACAATGGGGCAGTGGATGCGCTGTAAAACTGCATCCGCTGCCCCCGTTGTTCATTATTTTTGCAGTTTGCGTCAGTACATCGGGCCGACGCTAGTGTGAAAGTATCCTTATATCTCTCCTCGCTACACTCCTGCTTCCCCTCTTTGCAAATCCCTTCACTGGCTCCCAATTTCCCAGCGTATCCAGTTTAAATTACTAACACTGGCCTACAAAGCCATCCATATCCTTTCTCCTCCATATATTTCTGTGCTAATCTCTCAATATCTTCCCTCACGTAATCTCCGGTCCTCCCAAGACCTCCTTCTCTCCTCCACACTTATTCGCTCCTCACCCAATTGCCTCCAAGACTTCTCCTGAATATCCCCCATCCTCTGGAATCCTGTGCCCCAACACATCCGGTTATCCACCACATTTGGATCCTTCAAACGGAACCTGAAAACCCATCTCTTCAAAAAAGCTTACAACCTGTAATGACCACTTCAACACGATCGGAGATACTGCAACCCTCGACCTACTATCTCCTTCCCCATAATCCTGTAGAATGTAAGCCCGCAAGGGCAGGATCTTCTCCCCTCTGTATCAGTCTGTCATAGTTAGCTTTGTTTACTGTAAGTGATATTTGTATTTTGATGTGACCCAGTTTAATGTACAGCACCATGGAATTAATGGTGCTATATAAATAATAATAATAGGATTAGATACACTGCACTTACACATTGTGGACGTTGCGTCGATGTCGTCTGGCAAAATTAGCAGATTCAGGTCTAGAGATGAAAGCTGCTGGCGGGAACAAAGGAGATAAGGTGAGAAATCGCAATTCACCGAATATGGAAGCACGGCATTGCTCCCTCCTACAGGGTGTGTGGACCCTGCACAGCGTCTCCCCCTATTACAGTGTGTGCGGACCCTGCACGGCTTCACCCTCTCTTCCCTGATGGATAGATGCTGCACAGTACCACTCCTAATACTATATGTATGGACGTTGCACAGCGCCACCTCTCCTACCGTATGTATAGACATTACAAACTACCACTTCTCTCATTCTGTAAAGATGAACTCAACATATGAAAGAGGCAGTACTGTGTAGCATCTCTACATCCAGAATGAGAGAAGTGGCACTGTGCAGCGTCTATAGATAAGGTAGTGGAGCAGGGGCACTGTGCGGCGTCTATACATAAGGTAGGGAAGCAGGAGCAGTGTGCTGCGTCTATACGTAAGGTAGGGGAGCAGTGGCACTGTGCGGCATCTATACGTAAGATAGGGGAGCAGTGGCACTGTGCTGTGTCTATACGTAAGGTAGGGGAGCAGTGGCACTGTGCTGCATCTATACGTAAGGTAGGGGAGCAGTGGCACTGTGCGGCATCTATTCGTAAGGTAGGGGAGCAGGAGCACTGTGCTGCGTCTATACGTAAGGTAGGGGAGCAGTGGCACTGTGCGGCGTCTATACATAAGGTAGGGGAGCAGTGGCACTGTGCGGCATCTATACGTAAGGTAGGGGAGCAGTGGCACTGTGTGGCATCTATACGTAAGGTAGGGGAGCAGTGGCACTGCGACATCTATACGTAAGGTAGGGGAGCAGGAGCACTGTGCTGCGTCTATACGTAAGGTAGGGGAGCAGTGGCACTGTGCGGCATCTATACGTAAGGTAGGGGAGCAGTGGCACTGTGCGGCATCTATACATAAGGTAGGGGAGCAGAACTGTGCGGCGTCTATACATAAGGTAGGGGAGCAGTGGCACTGTGCGGCATCTATACATAAGGTAGGGAAGCAGGAGCAGTGTGCTGCGTCTATACGTAAGGTAGGGGAGCAGTGGGACTGCGGCATCTATACATAAGGTAGGGGAGCAGTGGCACTGTGCGGCATCTATACGTAAGGTAGGGGAGCAGTGGCACTGTGCGGCATCTATACGTAAGGTAGGGGAGCAGAACTGTGCGGCGTCTATACATAAGGTAGGGGAGCTGTGGCACTGTGCGGCATCTATACATAAGGTAGGGAAGCAGGAGCAGTGTGCTGCGTCTATACGTAAGGTAGGGGAGCAGTGGCACTGTGCGGCATCTATACATAAGGTAGGGGAGCAGTGGCACTGTGCGATGTCTATACGTACGGTAGGGGAGCAGTGGCACTGTGCGTCTATATGTAAGGTAGGGGAGCAGTGGCACTGTGCGTTTATACGTAAGGTAGGGAGGCAGGGGCACTGTGCGGCGTCTATATGTAAGGTAGGGGAGCAGTGGCACTGTGCGGCGTCTATACGTACGGTAGGGGAGCAGGGGCACTATGCGGCGTCTATACGTAAGGTAGGGGTGCAGGGGCACTGTGCGGCGTCTATACGTAAGGTAGGGGAGCAGGGGCACTGTGCGGCGTCTATACGTAAGGTAGGGGAGCCTTGGCACTGTGCGTCATCTATGCGTAAGGTAGGGGAGCAGTGGCACTGTGCGTCATCTATGCGTAAGGTAGGGGAGCAGGGGCACTATGCGGCGTCTATACGTAACGTAGGGGAGCAGGGGCACTGTGCAGTACTCGTACAGAATATACTGTATATGGTACTTTTCACACCTGATGTATGAACATACATCGACTGCACAATATTAAGTTTATCAACAGCAGAGAAGAAGAAAATAAGCGGCACTCACCCCAGGATAACTGTGAAGATTGTGGTCTTTATTGGAGAAAAATGCAAGTTACATCCATCAGGACATCAGGTACAGTGGGGCAAAAAAGTATTTAGTCAGTCAGCAATAGTGCAAGTTCCACCACTTAAAAAGATGAGAGGCGTCTGTAATTTACATCATAGGTAGACCTCAACTATGGGAGACAAACTGAGAAAAAAAAATCCAGAAAATCACATTGTCTGTTTTTTTAACATTTTATTTGCATATTATGGTGGAAAATAAGTATTTGGTCAGAAACAAAATTTCATCTCAATACTTTGTAATATATCCTTTGTTGGCAATGACAGAGGTCAAACGTTTTCTGTAAGTCTTCACAAGGTTGCCACACACTGTTGTTGGTATGTTGGCCCATTCCTCCATGCAGATCTCCTCTAGAGCAGTGATGTTTTTGGCTTTTCGCTTGGCAACGCGGACTTTCAACTCCCTCCAAAGGTTTTCTATAGGGTTGAGATCTGGAGACTGGCTAGGCCACTCCAAGACCTTGAAATGCTTCTTACGAAGCCACTCCTTCGTTGCCCTGGCGGTGTGCTTTGGATCATTGTCATGTTGAAAGACCCAGCCACGTTTCATCTTCAATGCCATTGCTGATGGAAGGAGGTTTGCACTCAAAATCTCACGATACATGGCCCCATTCATTCTTTCATGTACCCGGATCAGTCGTGCTGGCCCCTTTGCAGAGAAACAGCCCCAAAGCATGATGTTTACACCACCATGCTTTACAGTAGGTATGGTGTTTGATGGATGCAACTCAGTATTCTTTTTCCTCCAAACACGACAAGTTGTGTTTCTACCAAACAGTTCCATTTTGGTTTCATCAGACCATAGGACATTCTCCCAAAACGCCTCTGGATCATCCAAATGCTCTCTAGCAAACTTCAGACGGGCCCGGACATGTACTGGCTTAAGCAGTGGGACACGTCTGGCACTGCAGGATCTGAGTCCATGGTGGCGTAGTGTGTTACTTATGGTAGGCCTTGTTACATTGGTCCCAGCTCTCTGCAGTTCATTCACTAGGTCCCCCCGCGTGGTTCTGGGATTTTTGCTCACCGTTCTTGTGATCATTCTGACCCCACGGGGTGGGATTTTGCGTGGAGCCCCAGATCGAGGGAGATTATCAGTGGTCTTGTATGTCTTCCATTTTCTAATTATTGCTCCCACTGTTGATTTCTTCACTCCAAGCTGGTTGGCTATTGCAGATTCAGTCTTCCCAGCCTGGTGCAGGGCTACAATTTTGTTTCTGGTGTCCTTTGACAGCTCTTTGGTCTTCACCATAGTGGAGTTTGGAGTCAGACTGTTTGAGGGTGTGCACAGGTGTCTTTTTATACTGATAACAAGTTTAAACAGGTGACATTACTACAGGTAATGAGTGGAGGAAAGAGGAGACTCTTAAAGAAGAAGTTACAGGTCTGTGAGAGCCAGAAATCTTGATTGTTTGTTTCTGACCAAATACTTATTTTCCACCATAATATGCAAATAAAATGTTAAAAAAACAGACAATGTGATTTTCTGGATTTTTTTTTCTCAGTTTGTCTCCCATAGTTGAGGTCTACCTATGATGTAAATTACAGACGCCTCTCATCTGTTTAAGTGGTGGAACTTGCACTATTGCTGACTGACTAAATACTTTTTTGCCCCACTGTATATACGAGGGTGCGGTATAGGAGCTTCTTCTCTGCTGTTGATGGATTTCTTGTTGGATATTTATGCAGAGCACCGGTTCCCATACTGATTGTGGCGCCTGTATACACAGCTGTCTGCTAATAGTCCTGACTGCTTGGAGACGTTCTACTCTAGTGCCGTTCTACTCTCTGTATTTTCACAATATTAAGTTTCACCCCCTATGATTAGATTCAGGAAGGTGTGTGTGTAGACCTCCTCAGGATTGTCCGTGCGTGTATAGGTACAGACCCCACAAAGGAACGCTGAGTTCTTATCCTCGCCAGAGACTCATTCAGCCAGCACAGAACCATAGACCTGGGCGTGGTACTAACCTTGTGAGTGGGGGGAATCGGCCACGTTGCTGTGATCTGGACCTACAACCAGGGATACACTGAGGTTATATCTTCCGTTATCTGTGCAGGGACATCATACATACAGGCACTGCCAATCAATCAGCACAGGCACCGATTGGTAACGTCTACTCTGTAGTGACAGGACAGCCAATGGAAACGCGCCGTATACAGCAGACATCACCAATCGCACCTGTAAGGTACAGAGACGCTCAGGCCCCTATGTGTGATGCATCGGTCATGTCTGCCCCTTATCTACAGGTTGTGACTATGGAGGTATATGCTCATACACACCCAACTCCGAAATAGATAATCCCTTTAAGTAAATAATGTGCAGTCACCCCGAGGAAGATGTAATTCATAATATCCCCAGATGTCTCCATATAATGGTGACTTACGTACCACGATGCCCCAGGACCAGGGCGACCACCCCGAGGAGAACAGCCAAGATAAGGAGTCTCATGGCGGTGCGACTTCTCTGTACACTGATCGCCCGGAGCCACCGTACCATGTACTTATACCCCCCATCCCTGGTGGAGGGGCCCGGCTCAGCGCCAGGGGGTTTACAGCATTGGGCAACTTTACAGCATCCAAATATAAAATCTGCAAGCTTCTTGGCCAACATCAGCCCTGCGGAGTTAACCCCTACTCTACTGGACATAAATGATCACCAGGCTTCATGGTTGTTGTGGATAAGCCCAATTTTTACCTTTAAGAGACACCATTGCTTAAAACCAGAGTTGAATCTACAGGTGCCAGACTAGAAAATGTTCCAAACTATCGGACTGAAAATGTTAAATTATTACAGGTTCTGATCAGAGTAAGAGAAGAGATCCCTGCACTGAGGGAATAAGACTCCTAAGCTATGGCGGCCATTGTCAAGTCTTTTCCAGATGATGAAGGGTTAAGAAAGGAGACTAATGCATTATAACCTTATAATAACACGGTCAGAAACCGCATCAGCAACATAGAATTATCCGCTGCTCATCTCCCCTGTTATTAACACGAGCGAGGAAACGTTTCCCCCACACCGCAACCGGAGAACTCAACCAGCTGGGGACTCCAGAGCCACGTCCTGTACTGCTGTGTGCCCGGAGGATCACATGAGCACGAGGGGGTCATCCTGCACCCCGAGGGTCCTCGTCAGCATTCTGGTGCAGATCTCTACATCACATCTAGCGATAACAACTGCTGTATTCTGAGAATTGCAGGAATATTTTCCGCAATAATGTGGAGGTGTGGGGATATTTACCGCAGTAGTTGGGGGTGCAGAAATATTTTCTGCTTGGTTCGGGGAGGGGGGTCTGCAGGGATATTTGCAGCAGTGGTTTTGGGGGGTTGAAGTGCTAGGATTTATTCTGCAGTGGTTTGGGGGTGCAGGGATAATTTCTGCAGTGGTTTGGGAGGGGTGCAGAGATATACAGTGGGGGAAATAAGTATTTGACCCCTTGCTGATTTTGTAAGTTTGCCCACTGACAAAGACATGAGCAGTCTGTAATTTTAAGGGTAGGTTAATTCTATCATTGAGAGATAGAATATCAAAAATAAAGTCCAGAAAATCACATTATAAATTATATAAGTTTGCATTTTGCGCGATATTTTCTGTCGTGCTATGGGGATGCCGATGCTGTTTTCTGCAGTTTAGGGGTGCAGGGATACTTTCCGCAATGAGGTGGTGGTGGGGTGGAGGGGCAGGGATATATTCAGCAATGGTTTGGTGGGTGAAGTGTGGTTTTGGGGTGAGGAGCTGGGATATTTTTAGGAGTGGTTTGGGGGTGCAGGAATATTTTTTGCCGTGCTATGGGGGGGTGAAGGTATATTTTTTGCAGTGGCTTGGGGTGCAGGGATATTTTCCGCTGCTGGGACTGATAGCAGTAAAGTCTCGTCCACATGTCATTGCTGAGGGGAAGGAGTTCATAGGAGACAGCAGCCACAGACCTTGGTCCGAGAGTGAAACCACAACTTGTTTAGTTACAGACGGAAAGGACCGCAGTGATTTCTAACCACAGTAAACAACCATGACCCCCATCATTCACAACTATAACTCCCAATGTACTCTCAGTAGAATGTCCTCACAGTGGTGGCACAGAAGCCCCCTGAGTGTGCACCACTGAGACCCCAATCCCCCCTCCATCACTGCCATTAGATGGTGAACATTATATTACTATAGGTTTATTCTAAACTGCTGGAAACGGGGTGAGAAAGAAAAAAAAACTTTATTGACACAGAAAACAATAAAGTCAATGTCTCACAATATGGAGAAAAACTCAGGAGAATCGGAGCCGTGATAATCAGATCCCATCCCTGGAGCCGTGAAGGGAGAGGAGCAGATCCCGTTGTGACTGGCTCAGACTCTAAAAGAAGAAGACAAGGACTAAATATCGTACTGCTGGGAGTTGTAGTACTTGTGTTAAAGAATCTCTCCTCCTTAATTACCTGCCAGACCTGCTGCCGCCTCTGGATCTCTTTCTGCATCTCCTCTATCTTCTCCCTCCCGGCCAGGACGGACTGCGCCAGCCGTGCGTTCTCCTGCCGCTTCTCCTTTAAGAGCCTGCGCAGGTATTCCCGCTGCTTGAGGAGGTACGGCACCAGGTGGCTGCGCACATCCTCCTCTGGGATCCCACTAGGACGCCTGAAGGTGGGGGGGACTAGAATTGTAACAAACCCTCAGCTGTGAGGTCTGTGCAAAGTCATGAAGACCTCGGCACTCACCACTGCAGCTCAATGTTATCTCCAGCCTCTCGCTCCAGGCTGTCAAGAGAATCTAGCAGAACCTCCAGCTTTCCATCCTCCCTAAGCTCCAGGATCTCTGCCTGAAAATGGAAGAGATTTGTAGACTGGTGCTCCTGGGTCCGGACACTGCCCCCCAGAGGCTCTGCAAGATACATACATTGATGAAGGAGTGCAGCTGGGTCATAAACTGCTCGTAGATGCTCCGGGTCATCTCCGGTCCCATCTTGTACAACCTGCGGTAACAGTTGGCGAATCTCTGATAACTGCAGAAAAAGGGAAGAAGTGTCACCAAAAGATAGCTTCGTACTTCAGTCATCCGCACATCTACCCGGAAACATATACTGCCAGCACTTTTCTAGGCATCACCTACTAAAAACTGGGCTGTAAGAGCACTGCTGGGTGTCACCTACTAATAGCCGGGCTGTAAGAGGACTGCTAGGCATCACCTAACACTCGGACTGTAAGAGCACTGCTAGGCATCACCTACTAACAGCCGGGCTATAAGAGCATTGCTATGCATGACCTACTAACAACCAGGCTTAAAGAGCACTGCTGGGTGTCACCTACTAATAGCCGGGCTGTAAGAGCACTGCTAGGCATCACCTAACGCTCGGACTGTAAGAGCACTGCTGGGCGTCACCTACTAACAGCCGGGCTGTAAGAGCACTGCTAGGCATCCAAAAAAGAAGAAAAAAAAAGTAGTTAGCACTCACCAAGCCCGTTGCTGTAAAAGTCTTTATTAGGACATGGACAGGGAGAACATGAAGGTCCAGGGATGACAGCTGTTTGCGCTTCCACAGATCCCGATCGGGCTTGGTGAGTGCTAACTACTTTTTTTCTTCTTTTTTGGATGTAATGCACTCCCTTGGTTATGCACCCCTAGTGCCCATGCAATTGAGTAGGAGGTAAAGGCATTGGTACAGCATTTTACAGCACGCAGATAGGTGATCGCGTAGGCAGCAGTGCGGGTATACCTTTTTCTTCTCAGTGGACGCACTGCTAGGCCTCACCTACTAACAGTTGGGCTGAAAGAGCACTGCTAGGCATCACCTACTAACAGCCGTACTTTAAGAGCACCTCTAGGTGTCACTTACTGCAGCTAGGCAGTAAGGGCACCTCTAGATGTCACTAACCAAAAGCCAGGCATTAATAGCACTGCTAAGTGTCACCTCCTAATAGCAGGGCAGTAACAGCACTGCTAGCAGTTACCTACAAACAGCCAGGCAATAAGAGCACTGCTAGGCAACACCTACCAACAGACAGTAAAAGCACCGGTGGGCATCGCCTACCAGAAGCCGGGCAAAAAGAGCACTGCTGGACAGCCCCTACCTACAGCCAGGAAGTAAGAGCACTGCAAGTCATCACCTACCATCAGCCAGGCAATAAGAGTACTGCTGGGTGTTACCAGCAATGCTGGGCGTCACCCACCAACAGCCGGACAGTAAGAAGCACTGCTAGGAGTCCACATACCAACAGCCAGTTCATAAGAGCACTGGTAAGCATCACCTACTAACAGCAAGGCAGTAAATACACTTCAGGGTGTTACCTACCAACAACCAAGCAGTCAAAGCACTGCTGTAAGTCTTCTACCAGAAGCTGGGCACTAAGACCACTGCTAGGAGGCAGCAAATAACAGGGCAATAAGTGCACTGCTAGATGGCGCCTAATAACAGCATGGCAGTAAGAACTATTGGGCAATAAGAGCACTGCTTGGCATCACCAACTAACTGCCTGTGAGAAGCACTGCAGGCAGCACCTACCAACAGCTGGGAAGTAAGAGGTCTGATAGACATCACCTACTAATATCTGAGCAGTAAGAGCAATGCTGGGTGTAACCTATCAATAGACTGGCAGAAAAAGAGAACTGCTAGTCACTTACCAACAACCGGGCAGTAAGAGCACTGCTGGGCATCACCTACTGAAAGCCAGGTAAGAGCACAGCTAGGCGTCACCTACTAACAGCCGGGCTGTAAGAGCATTGCTATGCATCACATACTAACAGCCAGGCTGTAAGAGCACTGCGAGACATCACCTACTAACAGTCGGGCTACAAGAGCATTGCTAAGCATCACCTACTAAAGGCCAGGCAGTAAGAGCAAAGCTAGGAGTCACATACTAACAGCCGGACGGTAAGAAGCACTGCTAGGCGGCACCTAGCCACAATCGGGCAGTAAGAGCACTGCTGACTGCACCTCCCAACAGCCGGGCAGTAAAAGCACTGATGCCCGGCAGTAATAGCACTGCTAGAAGTCACCTACCAACAGCCAGTCCCTAAGTAACAGCCAGACAGTAATAGCACTGCTGAGAGTCACCCACAAACAGTTGGGCAGTAAGAGCACTGTTAGGCTTCACCTTCTAATAACCGGACAATAAGCGTGCTGCTGGGGGTCTCCTACTAACAGGCGGACATTAACAGCACAGCTAGGAGTCACTTACCAACAGTCAGTCCGTAAGAAAACTGCTAAGCGTCACCTACTAACATAGCACTGTTGGGCATCAGCTACCAGCAGCCGAGCATAGAGAGAACTGCTAGGCGGCACAAAATAAAAAATGGGCAGTAAGAGTACTGCTAGACGTCACCTACCAACAGCCAAACAGTAAAACGCCGCTGGACATCGCCTACCAGCAGCAGGGCAGTAAGAGCAGTGCTGGACATCGCCTACCAGCAGCCGGGCAGTAAGAGCATTGCTGGACATCACCTACCAGCAGCCGGGCAGTAAGAGCAGTGCTGGACGTCACCTACCAGCAGCCGGGCAGTAAGAGCAGTGCTGGACGTCGCCTACCAGCAGCCGGGCAGTAAGAGCAGTGCTGGACATCGCCTACCAGCAGGAGCAGTGCTGGACGTCACTTACCAGCAGCCGGGCAGTAAGAGCAGTGCTGGACATCGCCTACCAGCAGCCGGACCAGTAAGAGCAGTGCTGGACGTCACCTACCAGCAGCCGGGTAGTAAGAGCAGTGCTGGACGTCGCCTACCAGCAGCCGGGCAGTAAGAGCAGTGCTGGATGTCGCCTACCAGCAGCCGGGCAGTAAGAGCATTGCTGGACATCACCTACCAGCAGCCGGGCAGTAAGAGCAGTGCTGGACGTCACCTACCAGCAGCCGGGCAGTAAGAGCAGTGCTGGACGTCACCTACCAGCAGCCGGGCAGTAAGAGCAGTGCTGGACGTCACCTACCAGCAGGAGCAGTGCTGGACGTCACCTACCAGCAGGAGCAGTGCTGGACATCGCCTACCAGCAGCCGGGCAGTAAGAGCAGTGCTGGACGTCGCCTACCAGCAGCCGGGCAGTAAGAGCAGTGCTGGACGTCACCTACCAGCAGCCAGGCAGTATGAGCAGTGCTAGACGTCGCCTACCAGCAGCCGGGCAGTAAGAGCAGTGCTAGACGTCGCCTACCAGCAGCCGGACCAGTAAGAGCAGTGCTGGACGTCGCCTACCAGCAGCCGGGCAGTAAGAGCAGTGCTGGACATCGCCTACGAGCAGCCGGGCAGTAAGAGCAGTGCTGGACGTCGCCTACCAGCAGCCGGGCAGTAAGAGCAGTGCTAGACGTCGCCTACCAGCAGCCGGGCAGTAAGAGCAGTGCTGGACGTCACCTACCAGCAGCCGGGCAGTAAGAGCAGTGCTGGACGTCACCTACCAGCAGCCGGGCAGTAAGAGCAGTGCTGGACATCGCCTACCAGCAGGAGCAGTGCTGGACGTCACCTACCAGCAGCCGGGCAGTAAGAGCAGTGCTGGACATCACCTACCAGCAGCCGGACCAGTAAGAGCAGTGCTGGACGTCACCTACCAGCAGCCGGGCAGTAAGAGCAGTGCTGGACGTCGCCTACCAGCAGCCGGGCAGTAAGAGCAGTGCTGGACATCACCTACCAGCAGCCGGGCAGTAAGAGCAGTGCTGGACGTCACCTACCAGCAGCCGGGCAGTAAGAGCAGTGCTGGACGTCGCCTACCAGCAGCCGGGCAGTAAGAGCAGTGCTGGACATCGCCTACCAGCAGGAGCAGTGCTGGACGTCACCTACCAGCAGCCGGGCAGTAAGAGCAGTGCTGGACATCGCCTACCAGCAGCCGGACCAGTAAGAGCAGTGCTGGACGTCACCTACCAGCAGCCGGGCAGTAAGAGCAGTGCTGGACGTCGCCTACCAGCAGCCGGGCAGTAAGAGCAGTGCTGGACGTCGCCTACCAGCAGCCGGGCAGTAAGAGCAGTGCTGGACGTCGCCTACCAGCAGGAGCAGTGCTGGACGTCACTTACCAGCAGCCGGGCAGTACGAGCAGTGCTGGACATCGCCTACCAGCAGCCGGACCAGTAAGAGCAGTGCTGGACGTCACCTACCAGCAGCCGGGCAGTAAGAGCAGTGCTGGACGTCGCCTACCAGCAGCCGGGCAGTAAGAGCAGTGCTGGATGTCGCCTACCAGCAGCCGGGCAGTAAGAGCATTGCTGGACATCACCTACCAGCAGCCGGGCAGTAAGAGCAGTGCTGGACGTCACCTACCAGCAGCCGGGCAGTAAGAGCAGTGCTGGACGTCACCTACCAGCAGCCGGGCAGTAAGAGCAGTGCTGGACGTCACCTACCAGCAGGAGCAGTGCTGGACGTCACCTACCAGCAGGAGCAGTGCTGGACGTCACCTACCAGCAGGAGCAGTGCTGGACATCGCCTACCAGCAGCCGGGCAGTAAGAGCAGTGCTGGACGTCGCCTACCAGCAGCCGGGCAGTAAGAGCAGTGCTGGACGTCGCCTACCAGCAGCCGGGCAGTAAGAGCAGTGCTGGACATCGCCTACCAGCAGCCGGGCAGTAAGAGCAGTGCTGGACGTCGCCTACCAGCAGCAGGGCAGTATGAGCAGTGCTAGACGTCGCCTACCAGCAGCCGGGCAGTAAGAGCAGTGCTGGACGTCGCCTACCAGCAGCAGGGCAGTATGAGCAGTGCTGGACGTCACCTACCAGCAGGAGCAGTGCTGGACGTCACCTACCAGCAGGAGCAGTGCTGGACATCGCCTACCAGCAGCCGGGCAGTAAGAGCAGTGCTGGACGTCGCCTACCAGCAGCCGGGCAGTAAGAGCAGTGCTGGACATCGCCTACCAGCAGCCGGGCAGTAAGAGCAGTGCTGGACATCGCCTACCAGCAGCCGGGCAGTAAGAGCAGTGCTGGACGTCGCCTACCAGCAGCAGGGCAGTATGAGCAGTGCTAGACGTCGCCTACCAGCAGCCGGGCAGTAAGAGCAGTGCTAGACGTCGCCTACCAGCAGCCGGGCAGTAAGAGCAGTGCTGGATGTCACCTACCAGCAGCCGGACCAGTAAGAGCAGTGCTAGACGTCGCCTACCAGCAGCCGGGCAGTAAGAGCAGTGCTGGACATCGCCTACCAGCAGCCGGGCAGTAAGAGCAGTGCTGGACATCGCCTACGAGCAGCCGGGCAGTAAGAGCAGTGCTGGACGTCACCTACCAGCAGCCGGGCAGTAAGAGCAGTGCTGGACATCGCCTACCAGCAGGAGCAGTGCTGGACGTCACCTACCAGCAGCCGGGCAGTAAGAGCAGTGCTGGACATCGCCTACCAGCAGCCGGACCAGTAAGAGCAGTGCTGGACGTCACCTACCAGCAGCCGGGCAGTAAGAGCAGTGCTGGACGTCGCCTACCAGCAGCCGGGCAGTAAGAGCAGTGCTGGACGTCACCTACCAGCAGCCGGGCAGTAAGAGCAGTGCTGGACATCGCCTACCAGCAGCCGGACCAGTAAGAGCAGTGCTGGACGTCGCCTACCAGCAGCCGGGCAGTAAGAGCAGTGCTGGACGTCACCTACCAGCAGCCGGGCAGTAAGAGCAGTGCTGGACGTCGCCTACCAGCAGCCGGGCAGTAAGAGCAGTGCTGGACGTCGCCTACCAGCAGCCGGGCAGTAAGAGCAGTGCTGGACGTCGCCTACCAGCAGCCGGGCAGTAAGAGCAGTGCTGGACGTCGCCTACCAGCAGCCGGGCAGTAAGAGCAGTGCTGGACGTCGCCTACCAGCAGCCGGGCAGTAAGAACAGTGCTGGACGTCGCCTACCAGCAGCCGGGCAGTAAGAGCAGTGCTGGACGTCGCCTACCAGCAGCCGGGCAGTAAGAGCAGTGCTGGACGTCGCCTACCAGCAGCCGGGCAGTAAGAGCAGTGCTGGACGTCGCCTACCAGCAGCCGGGCAGTAAGAGCAGTGCTGGACGTCGCCTACCAGCAGCCGGGCAGTAAGAGCAGTGCTGGACGTCGCCTACCAGCAGCCGGGCAGTAAGAGCAGTGCTGGACGTCGCCTACCAGCAGCCGGGCAGTAAGAACAGTGCTGGACGTCGCCTACCAGCAGCCGGGCAGTAAGAGCAGTGCTGGACGTCGCCTACCAGCAGCCGGGCAGTAAGAGCGGTGCTGGACGTCGCCTACCAGCAGCCGGGCAGTAAGAGCAGTGCTGGACGTCGCCTACCAGCAGCCGGGCAGTAAGAGCAGTGCTGGACGTCGCCTACCAGCAGCCGGGCAGTAAGAGCAGTGCTGGACGTCACCTACCAGCAGCCGGGCAGTAAGAGCAGTGCTGGACGTCGCCTACCAGCAGCCGGGCAGTAAGAGCAGTGCTGGACGTCTCCTACCAGCAGCCGGGCAGTAAGAGCAGTGCTGGACGTCACCTACCAGCAGCCAGGCAGTATGAGCAGTGCTAGACGTCGCCTACCAGCAGCCGGGCAGTAAGAGCAGTGCTAGACGTCGCCTACCAGCAGCCGGACCAGTAAGAGCAGTGCTGGACGTCGCCTACCAGCAGCCGGGCAGTAAGAGCAGTGCTGGACATCGCCTACGAGCAGCCGGGCAGTAAGAGCAGTGCTGGACGTCGCCTACCAGCAGCCGGGCAGTAAGAGCAGTGCTAGACGTCGCCTACCAGCAGCCGGGCAGTAAGAGCAGTGCTGGACGTCACCTACCAGCAGCCGGGCAGTAAGAGCAGTGCTGGACGTCACCTACCAGCAGCCGGGCAGTAAGAGCAGTGCTGGACATCGCCTACCAGCAGGAGCAGTGCTGGACGTCACCTACCAGCAGCCGGGCAGTAAGAGCAGTGCTGGACATCACCTACCAGCAGCCGGACCAGTAAGAGCAGTGCTGGACGTCACCTACCAGCAGCCGGGCAGTAAGAGCAGTGCTGGACGTCGCCTACCAGCAGCCGGGCAGTAAGAGCAGTGCTGGACATCACCTACCAGCAGCCGGGCAGTAAGAGCAGTGCTGGACGTCACCTACCAGCAGCCGGGCAGTAAGAGCAGTGCTGGACGTCGCCTACCAGCAGCCGGGCAGTAAGAGCAGTGCTGGACATCGCCTACCAGCAGGAGCAGTGCTGGACGTCACCTACCAGCAGCCGGGCAGTAAGAGCAGTGCTGGACATCGCCTACCAGCAGCCGGACCAGTAAGAGCAGTGCTGGACGTCACCTACCAGCAGCCGGGCAGTAAGAGCAGTGCTGGACGTCGCCTACCAGCAGCCGGGCAGTAAGAGCAGTGCTGGACGTCGCCTACCAGCAGCCGGGCAGTAAGAGCAGTGCTGGACGTCGCCTACCAGCAGGAGCAGTGCTGGACGTCACTTACCAGCAGCCGGGCAGTACGAGCAGTGCTGGACATCGCCTACCAGCAGCCGGACCAGTAAGAGCAGTGCTGGACGTCACCTACCAGCAGCCGGGCAGTAAGAGCAGTGCTGGACGTCGCCTACCAGCAGCCGGGCAGTAAGAGCAGTGCTGGATGTCGCCTACCAGCAGCCGGGCAGTAAGAGCATTGCTGGACATCACCTACCAGCAGCCGGGCAGTAAGAGCAGTGCTGGACGTCACCTACCAGCAGCCGGGCAGTAAGAGCAGTGCTGGACGTCACCTACCAGCAGCCGGGCAGTAAGAGCAGTGCTGGACGTCACCTACCAGCAGGAGCAGTGCTGGACGTCACCTACCAGCAGGAGCAGTGCTGGACGTCACCTACCAGCAGGAGCAGTGCTGGACGTCACCTACCAGCAGCCGGGCAGTAAGAGCAGTGCTGGACGTCGCCTACCAGCAGCCGGGCAGTAAGAGCAGTGCTGGACGTCGCCTACCAGCAGCCGGGCAGTAAGAGCAGTGCTGGACATCGCCTACCAGCAGCCGGGCAGTAAGAGCAGTGCTGGACGTCGCCTACCAGCAGCAGGGCAGTATGAGCAGTGCTAGACGTCGCCTACCAGCAGCCGGGCAGTAAGAGCAGTGCTGGACGTCGCCTACCAGCAGCAGGGCAGTATGAGCAGTGCTGGACGTCACCTACCAGCAGGAGCAGTGCTGGACGTCACCTACCAGCAGGAGCAGTGCTGGACATCGCCTACCAGCAGCCGGGCAGTAAGAGCAGTGCTGGACGTCGCCTACCAGCAGCCGGGCAGTAAGAGCAGTGCTGGACATCGCCTACCAGCAGCCGGGCAGTAAGAGCAGTGCTGGACATCGCCTACCAGCAGCCGGGCAGTAAGAGCAGTGCTGGACGTCGCCTACCAGCAGCAGGGCAGTATGAGCAGTGCTAGACGTCGCCTACCAGCAGCCGGGCAGTAAGAGCAGTGCTAGACGTCGCCTACCAGCAGCCGGGCAGTAAGAGCAGTGCTGGATGTCACCTACCAGCAGCCGGACCAGTAAGAGCAGTGCTAGACGTCGCCTACCAGCAGCCGGGCAGTAAGAGCAGTGCTGGACATCGCCTACCAGCAGCCGGGCAGTAAGAGCAGTGCTGGACATCGCCTACGAGCAGCCGGGCAGTAAGAGCAGTGCTGGACGTCACCTACCAGCAGCCGGGCAGTAAGAGCAGTGCTGGACATCGCCTACCAGCAGGAGCAGTGCTGGACGTCACCTACCAGCAGCCGGGCAGTAAGAGCAGTGCTGGACATCGCCTACCAGCAGCCGGACCAGTAAGAGCAGTGCTGGACGTCACCTACCAGCAGCCGGGCAGTAAGAGCAGTGCTGGACGTCGCCTACCAGCAGCCGGGCAGTAAGAGCAGTGCTGGACGTCACCTACCAGCAGCCGGGCAGTAAGAGCAGTGCTGGACATCGCCTACCAGCAGCCGGACCAGTAAGAGCAGTGCTGGACGTCGCCTACCAGCAGCCGGGCAGTAAGAGCAGTGCTGGACGTCACCTACCAGCAGCCGGGCAGTAAGAGCAGTGCTGGACGTCGCCTACCAGCAGCCGGGCAGTAAGAGCAGTGCTGGACGTCGCCTACCAGCAGCCGGGCAGTAAGAGCAGTGCTGGACGTCGCCTACCAGCAGCCGGGCAGTAAGAGCAGTGCTGGACGTCGCCTACCAGCAGCCGGGCAGTAAGAGCAGTGCTGGACGTCGCCTACCAGCAGCCGGGCAGTAAGAACAGTGCTGGACGTCGCCTACCAGCAGCCGGGCAGTAAGAGCAGTGCTGGACGTCGCCTACCAGCAGCCGGGCAGTAAGAGCAGTGCTGGACGTCGCCTACCAGCAGCCGGGCAGTAAGAGCAGTGCTGGACGTCGCCTACCAGCAGCCGGGCAGTAAGAGCAGTGCTGGACGTCACCTACCAGCAGCCGGGCAGTAAGAGCAGTGCTGGACGTCGCCTACCAGCAGCCGGGCAGTAAGAGCAGTGCTGGACGTCTCCTACCAGCAGCCGGGCAGTAAGAGCAGTGCTGGACGTCTCCTACCAGCAGCCGGGCAGTAAGAGCAGTGCTGGACGTTGCCTACCAGCAGCCGGGCAGTAAGAGCAGTGCTGGACATGGTAGAAAAACACAATGGAGCAACCATCAGCTCACTGGGTTGAGAAATTCCTAGAATATGGGTGCGGTGCACGGAGACTTCAGGCTGGTTTCCTGAGTAAATGAACAGTGGAAAAAAATGAGAAAATCCAGCAACCACAAAAGTCATAAGACATTACAATTATTAGATTTAACACATGAAAAGAAAATTTTTTTTTATAAAAAACACAGCATTGTTTTTTTTACATTTTTCATGTGTTAAATTTAATAAAATGTAATGTTTTATGACTTTTGTGGTTGCTGGATTTTCCCATTTTTTTCACTGCTGGACATCACTTCCCAGCAGTGCTCTTACTGCCAGCTACTGGTATCAGAAATTGCTCTGATCACAGCAGTTTAACCAGAGCTCAGTTAATTGCAGGGACAGCATGTGCGCAGTGGGGCTACTTATATGTATTCGCATGACTTTTGGGCCGCCATCTTGGTACACCTTCACACCCTGTGACAAGGCACCGTGGGTGCAGTATGCTATTTGTTAGGCTTCTATAAAAATGGAGGGATGGGAAAAGGCAGGGAATGAAATGCGGGGTGAGGACATCTTGGCGTGATCATCGCTGGAGGCAGATAGTGTAAGAATATATGGATTGTCAGCTCCTCAGACTACACTAACTTGTGCTAAGTCACCATAGAAGCAGCCAATCAAAATGAGCCTATGAAACTTAAAACCAATCACAAATGGTATAACAAAACACACAACCAATCAGGACGCGGAAGCAACTAACAACGATACACACGGACCAATCACAACATAAAAAAGTCACAGCAACCAATCACATCGAATGAGCATGCGAGAGAGGACCTCACTTTCCCGCATCCATCAGCCCCGCCAGGAACTTGTCCACCACCATATTGAACAAGAGGAGACGCCCGGACTCGTCCGGTTCGGCAGTCGCTGGTTCTGGAGCCTCAGCTGCAGACGACGAGGCTCGTTCCTCCACTTCCACCTTCTCCGCCATCGTCCCAGACCCACTGTTTTTCCCGCCACACGCTTCTTACTTTCTGATTGGCTGATCTGGCTGTCACTCACAAGAGCCACTTCCGGCGTGTCACGTGACTGGCTGAAGAAACAGGCATGATAGAAAATGTTTTGTAACGAGTTTGTGGAACACGATGATATTGGTCAGCGGCCTCAGATGTAACGGCAGCCTGTATGTGGTGCCGGGAGGCCCCCGGTAACGGCGGCACCTGTTGCTAGGCAACAGGACACGTCGTCTGTTTATGGCTGCAGCCACATCGCCAATGCGACTCAAGGTCTGAGCACATCGTGTGTTACCCAGACCGTAAATTAGTGCCGTGTGTACGGACCCTAGGGTGAGAGCGTACGGGACTGCCGGGCGTGGAGAGGGGCAGCATTGCCGTGCCGAGCACCAGTTTGGGGAAGAAATGCAATGTGTGACTACATAGCACCGTGCTATCCTGTGTGCACTAATGGGCAACTCCCGCTAAGCCTTTCCGGTAGACTGTCGGTTCCCCGGGGCCGTTCTGGTAGATGATAGTCTCCAATGGGAAGTTTACAGTAGATAGATGGTCATGTCACCCTGGCAGTTTCTGATAGACGGTCGTTTCCGGGAGATGGTGGTGTCACCCTGGTAGTTTCCAGTAGATGGTAGTGTCCCGCTGGGGGTTGACGGTAGATGGTCTTCCCCTCGGTGAGTTTCCGGTTGGCAGTTTCCGGTAGATGATCGGGTCCCGCTGAAAGTTTTCGGTAGACTGTTGTCTCACGGTTGGAGTTTCCCGTAGATGGTCATGTCACAGTGGGGAGTTTCTAGAAAGGGTTAAATGCCTTTGGGCCACTGATCTCACACTGCAGACATATAGAACAGGGCGCCCCACATCCAAACCAGTTATTTCCAGCCTGGCCCAAATGGGTTCTGGGCATCAGAACTGGCATCAAAGTGGGCAAACAGCCCATTTTCTCAGATTTGAATAAGTAACTGATGGTTTTAAGGGGTTAAATGCTTTTGGGCCACTGATCTGACACTTAAAATACACAGACAGTGATGCCCTGCATCAAACCCAGGTTCCTTCAAGCCTGGCTTAAATGGGTTCTGGGCATCAGAACTGGCGTCAAAGTGGGCAATCCGTGAAAATGGGCTGTTTGCCCACTTTGATGCCAGTTTTGGTGTCAGATCAGTGGCTCAAAGGCATTTAACTCCTTAAAAACATCAGTTACTTATTCAAATGTGTGAAAATAGGCTGTGTGCCCACTTTGATGCCAGTTCTGATGCCCAGAACCCATTTGGGCCAGACTGGAAAGAACTGGTTTGGATGTGGGGCACCCTGTTCTATATGTCTGCAGTGTGAGATCAGTGGCCCAAAGGCATTTAACCCTTTCTTCAGCGCTCTTTGATGCCCAGTTTTGTGCCATTTTATTGTTTTTGTAGCCGTTTTTAGGCGTATTCACATGAGAGCAGCTCACTGCATTGTCTTTTGTTATTGTGATGCTTATTTTTTGCTGTTAAACCTATAAAAAAACAGAAAAGAAAAAATTGCCGAATAAGGCTACTTTCACACTAGCGTTTTCTGCGATCCGTCACAATGCGTCGTTTTGCAGAAAAAACGCATCCTGCAAAAGTGCTTGCAGGATGCATTTTTTCCCCATAGACTTGCATTGACGACGCATTTGCGACGGATTGCCACACGTCGCATCCGTCGAGCAACGGATGCGTCGTGCTTTTGCGGACCGTTGGGAGAAAAAAACGCTACATGTAACGTTTTTTTTCTCCTGACGGACCGCTTTTTCCGACCGCGCATGCGCGGACGGAACTCCGCCCCCACCTCCCCGCACCTTACAATGGGGCAGCGGATGCACCGGAAAAATGCATCCGCTGCACCCATTGTGCAATGCAGCAAACGCTAGCGTCGGAATCTCTCCCCGACGCATTGCGACAGGGAGATTCCGACACTAGTGTGAAAGAAGCCTAAGACACAAACTTCAGCCTCGTAAGATGTCAGGACACGCGGCCTGCGACACAACACACTGGTTCGAGTGAACATGCTGCCTTGTTCACCACTATGGAGACTGGAGGATCAGAACTAGTGTTAAGTAATGGATGATGGCAGCCGGCTCAGAAGAATAATGTTTTCCATTTCATGAATGGTTGAAGTCACTCCTGGGGGATCCCAAAAGGTGGATTTGTCTCACACGGGGAGACCAGTACTATGATGTTTTCCACAAGGTTCAAATTACACAATGGACACTTGGGTTTATGAGTTTTATACCTGAGGATGACACCGGCTGACAAAGGCACCGCGATAGGGCAGTGTTCCACCTCCAATTATGGCAGACGAGTGATTTGAGGATCGAGGCGAAGACTTGTCTCCAAACTTTGAAGCCTTTAGCAGGTTGCCCATCTCTGTGATTCAGAGAGACTGCACCCAGTAACCCAGAAGACGCCTGCGGCATAATGTTGAGTCCACCTCTCACTTGAGATATACACTTTTTTTTAGCTTTCTTAATTTTTGACATTTAATAGCCAAAAGGGACGGGTTGTGTTGAACAGAACAAGAGAAATAAGAAAAGGGTCAGTCGATCGATAAACCAGGTTATTTCCTTGAAAGTCATCACCCATAGGGGACACGGCGACATCCACATCCCCACTATTGTTAGTAGGAGTTGGACTGCCTGTAGGTACAAATACAAGAGGTCACACAGTAGCAGATCAGACCTTATCGACCCCTCTGTCATCATCTGACCAAACTTAAGTTTAATAACCTGCAACGCGTTCTGGATGAGGGGGTTAATAATTAACCATTGCACAGAGGGGGAAAAAAAAAAAACGACAAATGAAAAGACAAACACAAAAACTAAAAACAAAAAAGGCCAAATATTAAAAAGGATTAAAAAAAAGCCACCATAAAAAATATTTTCAACCAGAGAATGACAAGGCCGCCTCGTTCTTTCACGTGTCAACTAAGTCCAGATTTGGCAATCACAAAAATAAAATGAGTCGTGTAGGGCTCGGTATAAAAATCTCCACGTTTTTCTAGAAACATAAAGGAATAAAAATAAGGCCGTCATGTGTTCCCACAAAATCATTTTGGTGGTCACATTGGAGAAAAATCAACACTGGCTGCCTGCTGATGCCGAATTCCTGGTAGGACCACAAGGAGCCCCAGTGCAGAAGAAGTGGTTTTCTTGACAAGACGGCGGCTGGTCCTGACAGCATAAGATACGGTCCATGTGCACATTGCACAAAATAAATATATACACACATTGTGTACTCTCCAGTGAAATCGCAAGTCCTTCGTCGTGTTCTCCACTGTCCTGGGTGCATCATAAACATATACACGTTAGTACCGCCACTATAGAGGTACAGTCACCAGTGTCTGGAGTCCACCAGCTCCGGGCGGAGGCTCAGCTTCTTCAGAGTCTCATAGCCCACCACTATAACAATGGTGGAGGGGGTGGATGAGATAATCCGAGCAGAAAGGCCTTTAGTCAGACCCCAGGGTCCCTCCTCAACCATGAGCTGCCGAAACGTGTTAATAATTGAGCTTTTCCCTTCCACCTGCAATAAGAAATTAATGATTATAATCCAATACACACATAGAAGAAAACAACTACTGTAATTCTGCCCCTAAGGTACAATATTGGGGGCGTTGTAGCCCTTCCTGGTGACACAAGAAAGATCTGTCCATCAGCTCTGGATGTGACTGGAGGACAGGACTGATCGCAGCAGACTAAACTCCCATATGCCTGATGGGGCTAGCTTGTTTACTAGGTGGACGATAACTAAGCTTCTCCCAACTGGTCCATTTCTTCCCATCATGTGGTTACCTGCACCCGGGCTCTTATGACGTCCATCGGGTTGGTGATGGTCGATGCTGTGGCTGCAGCCAGTGGGCCGGAGATGGCTTGAAGCAAGAGATGAGGGCAATCCTGGGGCGTCAAGCGGGACAGTTGTTCTAGAACAGCGAGAACAAGAATCAATATAAGGAGCACAGACAGCCCCATCCCCACCTCAAGTGACTAGATAGGCGGTATTCTCCATGATGTCACCTCTGCTCTCTAGCATGTATTAAGGACCTACCTGCGTAGAAGTGATAGAACGGCCACCAGACGGCGCTGTTGGGGATGTAGGTGAGCAGTGAGGCCACATATCCCCGGTAGAAGCCCTTCAGACCATCAGCCTTGAAGATTTGAAGGATGATGTCCTTGGTCTGTCCGAACATAACGGCTTGTTTCCGGTCGTTGGCTCGTACGCGGAATCGGCCCATACTCTCACCCACCCGCTGCATCATGAGGTGCTGGGAAATGACATCAATGGGTACAGTAATGCTCTGAGCCACCAGCGACGCAGAGCCTCCTGCCACCAGCGACTTCACCGTGTTGCTGCTGCTGTACTGAGAGACGTATTTGCGGGTCAGTTCGTAGGTGGTGACGTAGCACTGGCCGGAGATCAGCGTGAAGGTATTCACCAGGAATCCGCGGTAAAGTCCGGCAGCGCCCTCTGACCGCAGGATCTTCACAAAGGCATCAAACGTTCCGTTGTACAGACTCTTCCCCTTCTGGACCTGAAGCCGCGTCCGGATCAGAGTGAAGGGGTAAACGCTGACCCGGATCATCATGGTCATACACACCCCAAACACATAGAACTTCTTCTTGTCCAGATGCTCCCACTCTATGATCTGGATGTTCCTCTTGTCCTCCATGTCTCCCAGGGGAAGAAGTCACCTCCACCTGCTGAGAGAGCAACATACAGCCGCTATAACCTGGGCATCTCCTGTATATAATTATATATGTACAGCTGGTATAACCTGGGCATCTCCTGTATATAATTATATATGTACAGCTGGTATAACTTGGGTATCTCCGGTATATAATTATATATGTACAGCTGGTATAACCTGGGCATCTCCTGTATATAATTATATATGTACAGCTGGTATAACCTGGGCATCTCCTGTATATAATTATATATGTACAGCTGGTATAACCTGGGCATCTCCTGTATATAATTATATATGTACAGCTGGTATAACCCGGGCATCTCCTGTATATAATTATATATGTACAGCTGGTATAACCTGGGCATCTCCTGTATATAATTATATATGTACAGCTGGTATAACCTGGGCATCTCCTGTATATAATTATATATGTACAGCTGGTATAACCTGGGCATCTCCTGTATATAATTATATATGTGCAGCTGGTATAACCTGGGCATCTCCTGTATATAATTATATATGTACAGCTGGTATAACCTGGGCATCTCCTGTATATAATTATATATGTACAGCTGGTATAACCTGGGCATCTCCTGTATATAATTATATATGTACAGCTGGTATAACCGGGGGCATCTCCTGTATATAATTATATATGTATGGCTGCTATTACCTGGGCATTATCTGTAGTGATGCAGTAGTGCACAATTGCCCTGTTATCTCAGGCGCCATCTCCAGCCTCTTTTACATTCAATGCTGATGTGATAAAGTAGGAGCCCCTGACCTTTTCTCACCTCCCCCCCCCCCAACTCTGGGTTAACCTTTTCGGGTGTGGCTCCTGGGACGGTGGGCACTGTGGCTCATTACACCCCTCTCACCATATTGTGTCATGTATGAGGACCCTGCACCGGCTGTAGGGACCACACAACCACTTACCTCTCACAGGGCACCGTCCTCTGGGGGGCGCAGCGCCATCATCCCTGGCAGAGGCTGCAAACACATCACCTGATGAGATACAGACACAGCTCAGATACAGCAGTCAGATACACCCCTGATGTCTCAGCACACCCTGGAAGCTCCTGGCTGGGACTTGTCATCCCAAAGCAGATCAGTCTGTACTGTGCTCCCACAGGACATGCTGGGACTTGTAGCTCCACAGCAGTGGAAGGTATACTAGGCTCCTCAGGACATGCTGAGGGTTGTAGTGCGCATGCAAGGCTCATGGCCTTCCCCAGGCTGCGGTACCTCTCCCTTCGCTCCACGTGTGCACCGGGACTTACTAGCAGCGGCCGCTCCTGCACCCTCTCTTCCTGGGGACACCTTGCTCCACCACTCGCCTGCCCCACAACCGGAAGCCAAAGGCCCGACCGGAGCAGCCAATTACAGCGCTGTGTGGCGTCACGTGACAACCCTAGTCTCTTAAAGGGCCAGCGCTAGCGAGTCACGTGACCCCACTGACACGGTTCCCCGGCTCTGTTGCCTGCCAGGTCTATTTGCATTATATATTTGTTACCCATTCTGTAATTAATGCTACGTCTGCATTCCGTTTCCCTGGCAACGGCGTGCACAGTCTACTCCTTTTGCCCATACTTGACATGGCCACCGGTGACTTCAGTAGGCGGAGACTGCCAGTAGTTACAATGGCTGCCATCATGCTTGTGACATGAATAGTAGGAGTCTGATGACAGGAGGGGCTGATGGAGGAGCAGGTGCCTCAGGGGTGAGTCCTGGGTGCAGACATCCGTTCTTATGTGTTATGAGGGGTTTAGTGCCCCCATTCTACATGTCTAGGGTCTGCGGTGTCCGTGTTCCCAGCTGACACTTTTTCTCATCTCAGGTGTTGCTGATAATGTTGGAGCCACCCCACGTATGTGAGTATCAGTCTGAGCCCAGCGCCCCCCGACACTGACTGCAGCCAGCAATCCCCCACCATGGGCAACGTCCTGGCTGTGTCACCCCCCGGAGGTTCCTGGTGGACGAGGCGGAGACGAGCAGCGCTGCCCAACCCTGGGAGCTTCGACGAGCTGCACAGGAGCTGTAAAGGTGAGGGCCCAGCCCGGGTTGTGGGGTCCGCCAACAGTACAAGGCGCTCTGCCTAGATTATGGGGCTCTCCCTGTAGTACCGAGGGCTCTGCCTAGATTATGGGGCTCACACTGTAGTACCGAGGGCTCTGCCTAGATTATGGGGCTCTCCCTGTACTACCGAGGGCTCTGCCTAGATTATGGGGCTCACACTGTAGTACCGAGGGCTCTGCCTAGATTATGGGGCTCACACTGTAGTACCGAGGGCTCTGCCTAGATTATGGGGCTCACACTGTAGTACCGAGGGCTCTGCCTAGATTATGGGGCTCTCCCTGTACTACCGAGGGCTCTGCCTAGATTATGGGGCTCACACTGTAGTACCGAGGGCTCTGCCTAGATTATGGGGCTCACACTGTAGTACTGAGGGCTCTGCCTAGATTATGGGGCTCACACTGTAGTACCGAGGGCTCTGCCTAGATTATGGGGCTCTCACTGTACTACCGAGGGCTCTGCCTAGATTATGGGGCTCACACTGTAGTACTGAGGGCTCTGCCTAGATTATTGGGGCTCACACTGTAGTACCGAGGGCTCTGCCTAGACTATGGGGCTCACTGTAGTACCGAGGGCTCTGCCTAGATTATGGGGCT
This sequence comes from Ranitomeya imitator, assembly GCF_032444005.1. Lineage (NCBI taxonomy): Eukaryota > Metazoa > Chordata > Amphibia > Anura > Dendrobatidae > Ranitomeya > Ranitomeya imitator. Next base: position 659,492,889 of record NC_091282.1, read on the forward strand.
CTCACTGTACTACCGAGGGCTCTGCCTAGATTATTGGGCTCTCACTGTAGTACCGAGGGCTCTGCCTAGAATATGGGGTTCACACTGTACTACCGAGGGCTCTGCCTAGATTATGGGGCTCACACTGTACTACCGAGGGCTCTGCCTAGATTATGGGGCTCACACTGTACTACCGAGGGCTCTGCCTAGATTATGGGGCTCACACTGTACTACCGAGGGCTCCTGCCTAGATTATGGGGCTCACACTGTATTACCGAGGGCTCTGCCCAGATTATGGGGCTCACACTGTAGTACCGAGGGCTCTGCCCAGATTATGGGGCTCACACTGTAGTACCGAGGGATCTGCGTAGGTTATGGGCGCTCTACCTGTGGTTCTTGGGGGCATTCTATATTGTATCAATAACTTTTCCTGTGGAAACGGGGGCTTAGCCTAGATTAAGGGGTCTGCCTATAGTACCAAGGGCTCTAATTGGCTCAATGGGTTCCTCCTGTGGTAGTGGGGGCTCTGTATGGCTCAGTAACGTCCCCTGTGTTAATCGGGGATCTGTATTACGGTCTCTCTTGCAGAGGTATTCCCGCAGCAGATGGAGGGGATGAAGCTCATCATCAACAAGACCCTCAGCAGTCACCTCCAGGTATCTGACACCTGACAACCTTCCAATAGACCTTGTGTCTCTCTCCTTCTCCATATTCAGGGTCTCTGCTTCCTGTCAGTATATGAGAACCGTCCAGATCTGATATATGCTTGTGCTTGTTGTGTCCCGTCCTCACTGTCACAGCTGGCAGAAGTTTACTCAGTCCTTCCTAATTAACCCTCTCCTGCCCACAGGTCAGCCACCAGATACACATGAGCACCATTGGCCTCTCCAGTTATCACTTCAACGCCAAGTACATCGGAGATGCACTGGCCGGTGCCAGTGAGGTACGCCCCCCCCCCCTGCTCCTGGACCACCACTGTGCTGGCCAATCAGGAGGCTGCATTGTGTATTTATCTCCATGTTGATTTCCTCCTTCCAGACATTTCCTCTGCTGATCGGAGACCTGGACAACGCGGGGAGCCTCAATGCCCAGGCGGCCTGTCTGCTGGCCGAATGCATCCGCTCCAAGGCTGTGTTCCAGGTAGGCTGCAGGAACACACCCCCACCCAGCAGGCATCACACGGGGCTATGAAGCTGGTGACATTGTGGAATTTTCCTGCAGACACATCATTCCAAGTTCCTGACATGGCAGGTGGATGTGGAGTACAGGGGGGACGACTGTACAGGGACCCTGACCCTGGGGAATCCCGACATCCTCAACGAATCAGGTGTGTGGTCTGTGCATGGCCAATCAGAGCCTTGCGTCGTCACCCCCGTCCAATCCCATCATTGTGTACAGGTCAGTGGCCAGCAGGGGGTGGCGCTCAGTGTAAATCTTGTGATGGCGTCTCCTCTCCCGTTTTGTGTACGCAGTGATCCTGGTGACGCACTTCCTGCAGAGCATCACTCCCCGTCTGGTCCTTGGCGGAGAACTTGTTTATCACCAACGGATGGCGGAGGAAGGGGCCATCCTGACTTTAGCAGGAAAATACTCCGGTACGGGGACACGTGAGGTTTGCGTATGTCTCGTGCTCCGCTCACATCCAAAGCTGCAGCCACAGATCTTCTGGTCTCAAAATGCAAGAGATTACATCTTTCTGCCACTATGAAAACTATTTATATACAGTGGGGGGAAAAAGTATTTAGTCAGTTACCAATTGTGCAAGTTCTCCCACTTAAAAAGATGAGAGAGTTCTGTAATTGACATCACAGGTAGACCACAACTATGAGAGTCCAAATGAGAAAACAAATCCAGAATATCACCTTGTCTGATTTGGCAAGATTTATTTTGCAAATTATGGTGGATAATAAGTATTTGGTCATTAACAAAAGTTCATCTCCATATTTTGTTATATATCCTTTGTTGGCAATGACAGAGGTCAAACGTTTTCTGTAAGTCTTCACAAGGTTGCCACACACTGTTGTTGGTATGTTGGCCCATTCCTCCATGCAGATCTCCTCTAGAGCAGTGATGTTTTTGGCTTTTCGCTTGGCAACACGGACTTTCAACTCCCTCCAAAGGTTTTCTATAGGGTTGAGATCTGGAGACGCTAGGCCACTCCAGGATCTTCATATGCTCCTTACGAAGCCACTCCTTCGTTGCCCTGGCGGTGTGCTTGGGATCATTATCACGCTGAAAGACCCAGCCACGTTTCATCTTCAATGCCCTTGCTGATGGAAGGAGGTTTGCACTCAGAATCTCACAATACATGGCCCTGGATCTGAGTCCCTGGCGGCGTATTATGTTACTGATGGTAGCCTTTGTTATGGTGGTCCCAGCTCTATGCAGGTCATTCATTAGGTCCCGCATGTGGTTCTTTGATTTTTGCTCACTGTTCTTGTGATCATTTCGACCCCACGGGGTGAGATCTTGCGTGAAGCCCCAGATTGAGGGTGATTCAGTGGTCTTGTATGTCTTCCATTTTTTTTATTCTTGCTCCCACAGTTGACTTCATCACACCAAGCTGCTTGCCTATTGCAGATTCAGTGTTTCCAGCCTCGTGCAGGGCTACAATTTTGTTTCTGGTGTCCTTTTTTTTTTTTTTTTTCTCCAACAATAAATTTTTATTGAAAATTTTACGAGTTACATATGGTGCATTAATAAGTATCATTACAAAGCTGTAAATATAACATATGCATAAATGCATGTAAATGAGTAGTATGCAATCCTATATACTAACAACAATGGGGGGTAGGGGGAGGAGGGAGTAAGAAAAGAAGGGGGGAAAGTAAAAAAGGGGGGGGGGGGGAGGAGGAAGGGGAGCCCGGGGGTAAAATCACTTTGTGCGTGATAATTGCGGAAAGTCATTCTGAGTCCGATGGTTCAGTGTTAGTTAAGTAAAATGTAGGTACGGCAAAGGGAGTGTAATTAGTATATTCCACCCAGGGAAGCCATACTTTCTCAAATTTACCCACTTTGTCCATAAGAATAGCCGACAGTTTTTCATTAACCATGTACCAGGAGAGGCGTGTTTTAACTGCGGAGAAGTTTATAGTTGGATTTTTCCAAGCCAGAGCTATAGTTTGCTTGGTTGCCAAAAATATGAATGATATAAGAGCCTGGGTGTGTTTGGGAATGTTGGAGATGCGTTTGTTGAGTAGGGCCTCCCAAGGGTTTTTTCTGAGATTTATATTTGTGACAGAGAACACTAAATGGTAGATTCTGATCCATAGTCTCCTGACAGTTGGGCATAGCCACCAGATATGGAACATGTCTCCAATAGAGTTACATCCTCTAAAACAGTTTGGGGAGTAGTTAGCAACTGCCTTGGCCACTCTAGCTGGGGTCAGATACCAACGGGTCAACACTTTATAGTTGGTTTCCAGCATTAGGGTATTTAGTATTCCTCCAGTGGAGGAGGACCAGATTTGGGACCACTCTGAGTCAGACAGGGTAGACCCAATATCGGACTCCCAGCGAGAGGTGTATTTCAAGCAGTTTCTATGTGAGGGGGAGTTTAATTGTGAGTAGAGGAGATATATAGTACCTGAGGCGTGGGGGGCTTTGACGACACCTTTGTTCTAATGAGGTAAAGGAGTATGGAGGGGTAGAATTTTTCAATAAAGAGCTGACAAAGTTTTTTAGTTGTAAGTATTTAAATATCTCTCCAGGGGGGAAACCGTGTTTTTCTTGAAGGGTCGGGAATGGGATAATCCCATCCACATTGAAGAGATGGTGAACTCTAGTTATCCCCGCTTCAACCCACTTTTGGAAGTATCTGAGGGATCTCATGCCTGGGGGGAATAGGATGTTGTCCCATAGTGGAGCGAGGGGCAAAAAGGGTGAAATTAGTTTTGAAGAATATTTATGCGAGTCCCAGATTGCAAGAGAGTGTTTTATAATGGGGTTCGAGATATGTTTGAGTTGGGTTGCGAGAATCCATAAAATTGTATCTATGGTGTCAGGTTGTAGCTCAGAGGCCTCTAAGGATAGCCATAATGGAGGTTTAGTGTAGGCGTGGTATAGGGTCAGTTGGCCCAACTGGGCGGCGCGGTAATACTTAGAAAGGTTAGGAACACCCAAGCCCGCTTTCCGGCGGTGGCGGTAAAGGGTGGCTTTATTTACTCTGGGGAGAACTCCTCTCCAAACGAAAGTGTCTATTGATCTTGTGCGAAGGGATAGGGATTGGCAGGACGCGGAATAGATAAAGTAGCTTGGGGAGAATCGACATCTTCAAGGCACGCACTCGGCCTAGCCATGAGAGGTGTAACTTCTCCCAAGATTGGAACAAAAGGCGAAGTTTACGGAGCATAGGTGGATAATTGGCTGTGTAGAGGGAGTCTAGATTAGCCGTCAGTTTTACTCCTAAATAATCCAAATGTTTAGTAACCCACTGGAATGGAAAATCTTTTTGGAGTTGTGTTATAGTTGATTGCGGGAGGGATACATTCATTGCGTAAGATTTGGCAGTGTTTATTTGCAGACCAGATATAGATTCAAAATCTTGTAAGGTTTGGAGAAAAGGCGGTAAGGACATCTGAGGGGACGATAGAAGGAGTAGAATATCATCTGCAAACATAAATAGCTTATGTGGGACTGTTGCCACCTCTACGCCCTGTATTTTGGAGTTGAGACGCAGCTGGATGGCCAGTGGTTCGAACGCTAGGAGGAACAATAGGGGTGAGAGGGGACAACCCTTTCGGGTACCTCTGCTTATTGGGAAGAGTGTAGAGGAGAAGCCGCTGCAGCGCACGTAGGCGGAAGGGGAACTATTGAGAGCATGGATCCAGGAGAGGAAGTGGTCCGGAAACTTCCATCTCTGCAGCACCGCAAACAGGTAAGGCCATGACACAGAGTCAAAGGCTTTTTTAATGTCTAATGACAGTAACATGCTTGATATGTTGCAGCGCTTACAGAGGTGTAGCAAGTGGGAGACCCTCCGTATGTTGTCTGAAGCCTGTCGGCGCGGGACGAAGCCTACTTGATCTTTGTGTATTAATGCACCTAAGCCTGAGTTCAACCTTTGAGATAGGATTTTAGCCAGTATTTTAAGGTCTATGTTAACTAGAGATATTGGTCTATAATTGGACCAAAATAAGTGGTCTGAATTGGGCTTAGGTATCATAGATATTGCAGCGATTAATGAAGCTGCGCCTGGTTTATTACCATCTCTCAGGGAGTTGAAATAATTAGTGTGGGGTCAGTGGCGGGGCATATTTTTTTTTATAGTAAAGGGCCGTAAACCTCTCTGGGCCTAGTTTTTTGTTAATTTTCAAATTTTTAATGGCTATCTCGATTTCATTAGGGGTTATGACTTGGTCAAGAAGTTCGACCATATCAGAACTAAGGGCTGAGAGGGGGACAGAGTCTAAAAAGTTCTCCACGGTATCTATATTTGTGGTAGATGGGGCGTTATACAGCTGTTTTAGTTTTTGCTGGAAAACATGAATAATTTGCTGCGGGTTAGTTGTAACACCTGTGGAGGTGCGCAAGTGTATGGGGGGTCTAGGTAGAGGGTTGAATTTTAAGCGGCGAGCGAGGTTAGAATTATTTTTATTATTAAGGGCGTAGAAGCGTTGCTGTGACCAACGTATAGCGTGGTCGGCGTTCTCTGAGAGGTGAAGGTCTAGTTCTGTCCGAGCGTGGAGGAGGTCTCGATATGTGGTGGGTGAAGGTGTGGTTTTCATCCTGGACTCCAAAGCTGACACCCTGCTCTCCAAATCGATTATTTTTGCATTTCTATCTTTTTTCTTGCGAGAGGCTTCTTGGATGCAGAGACCTCTAGTGCTTCCCATAAGGAAATCGGCGAAGAGGCTGATTGTTTGTTCAAAGAAAAATATTCGTCGATATGATTTTTCAATTTTTGGGCGATTTCAGGGTAGGAGAGCAGTGAATCATTAAGGGTCCAGTTGAATGAGCGGGGTCGCGGGTGGAGTGTTGAGCATGTCATTAGATTTGGGGAATGATCCGACCAGGGAGTAGATTGGATTGAGATATTTGATACATTTGGGATAAAGGAAGGATGAACCAGAATATGATCAATTCTGGTGTACACTAGGTGGCGTGCGGAGAAAAAGGTGAAGTCTCTTTCTGTGGGGTGAAGTTCCCTCCATAGGTCTATCCAGTGGTATTGGGAAAGGAGTTTGTTGAAGTCTGCAGAAGAGTATGGTGGCAGAGGAATAGATGAGTGGGGGCTTAAGGATTTGTCTAGGCTAGCTTTAATTACACAATTGGAATCTCCGCATAAGATTGTGGTGCCTTGGGCATGCTCTGAAATCAATTCTAGTAGTGTTTCTGGTGTCCTTTGACAGCTCTTTGGTCTTCACCATAGTGGAGTCTGGAGTCAGACTGTTTGAGGTTGTGGACAGGTGTCCTTTATACTGATAACAGGAGCCATTACAACAGGTGCCATTACTACAGGTAATGAGTGGAGGACAGAGGAGTCTCTTAAAGAAGAAGTTACAGGTCTGTGAGAGCCAGAAATCTTGCATGTTTTTAGGTGACCAAATACTTATTTTTCCACCATAATTTGCAAAATTAATCTTGCCAAATCAGACAAGGTGATTTTCTGGATTTCTTTTCTCATTTTGACTCTCATAGTTGTGCTCTACCTATGATGTCAATTACAGGCACCTCTCATCTTTTTAAGTGGGAGAACTTGCACAATTGGTGGCTGACTAAATACTTTTTTTTTTCCCCACCGTATGCAGCACTTGTTGTGAGTGTAGGAATTCTACATAATGCAGTAAGATATATGGTGCATCTCTGGGGGCGGCTGGAGGGGATGGGAAGTGAGAAGCGAGTGTAGCTGCGGCTCTGGAGGGATGAACGAGCATGGCGGTGGCTCTGGGGGTGGCTGGAGGGATGAGCGAGCATGGCAGTGGCTCTGGGGGTGGCTGGAGGGAATGAGGAGCGAGCGTGGCGGTGGCTCTGGGGGCGGCTGGAGGGAATGAGGAGCGAGCGTGGCGGTGGCTCTGGGGGCGGCTGGAGGGGGTGAGGAGTGAGGGTGACAGCGGCTCTGGGGGTAGCTGGAGTGGGTGAGGAGCCTTGCTGCGGCTCTGGACGGGGCTGGAGGTAATGAGGAGGAGTGTGGTGGCCGATGAAGATGGGGGAGGCTGAAGGAGATGAGGACAGTGGTGAGCAGCTCTAGGCACAGCTGGAAAGTATGAGGAGTGTGACCGCTCTGGGTGCGGCTGGAGGAGGTGAGGAACGTGACGACTGGCGGCGGCTGGAGGGGGGTGAAGATAGCAGTGGTTGTTCTGGGTGCGGCTGGAGGGGGTGAGAAGCGCGACAGCTCTGGGTGCGGCTGGAGGGGGTAAGGACTGCAGTGGTGGATCTGGGTGCGTATGACGGGGGGGGGGGGGGGGGTGAGGAACATGACAAGTCTGGTGGTGGCTGGAGGGGGTGAGGATAGCAGTGGTGGCTCTGGTTATGGCTGGAAAGGATGAGGAGCGCGGTGGCTCTGGATGCTGCTGGAAGGGGTGAGGAGCACGGCGGCGGTTGAATGGGGTGAGGAGTGTTGGTGGCTCTGGGTGTGGCTGCAGGGGATGAGGAGTGCGTCGGTGGCTGTGAAGGTGACGGCTCTGAGGGTGGCTCTGTGCGGCTTGAGGGAGTGAGGAGCGTTGTCGGTAGCTGGAAGGGGTGAGGAGTGCAGTGGCTCTGGGTGCGGCTTGAGGGAGTGAGGAGCGTGGCCTTGGCTCTGGAGGTGGCTGGAAGGGGTGAGGAGTGCAGTGGCTCTGGGTGCGGCTTGAGGGAGTGAGGAGCGTGGCCGTGGCTCTGGAGGTGGCTGGAAGGGGTGAGGAGTGCAGTGGCTCTGGGTGCGGCTTGAGGGAGTGAGGAGCGTGGCCGTGGCTCTGGAGGTGGCTGGAAGGGGTGAGGAGTGCAGTGGCTCTGGGTGCGGCTTGAGGGAGTGAGGAGCGTGGCCGTGGCTCTGGAGGTGGCTGGAAGGGGTGAGGAGTGCAGTGGCTCTGGGTGCGGCTTGAGGGAGTGAGGAGCGTGGCCGTGGCTCTGGAGGTGGCTGGAAGGGGTGAGGAGTGCAGTGGCTCTGGGTGCGGCTTGAGGGAGTGAGGAGCGTGGCCGTGGCTCTGGAGGTGGCTGGAAGGGGTGAGGAGTGCAGTGGCTCTGGGTGCGGCTTGAGGGAGTGAGGAGCGTGGCCGTGGCTCTGGAGGTGGCTGGAAGGGGTGAGGAGTGCAGTGGCTCTGGGTGCGGCTTGAGGGAGTGAGGAGCGTGGCCGTGGCTCTGGAGGTGGCTGGAAGGGGTGAGGAGTGCAGTGGCTCTGGGTGCGGCTTGAGGGAGTGAGGAGCGTGGCCGTGGCTCTGGAGGTGGCTGGAAGGGGTGAGGAGTGCAGTGGCTCTGGGTGCGGCTTGAGGGAGTGAGGAGCGTGGCCGTGGCTCTGGAGGTGGCTGGAAGGGGTGAGGAGTGCAGTGGCTCTGGGTGCGGCTTGAGGGAGTGAGGAGCGTGGCCGTGGCTCTGGAGGTGGCTGGAAGGGGTGAGGAGTGCAGTGGCTCTGGGTGCGGCTTGAGGGAGTGAGGAGCGTGGCCGTGGCTCTGGAGGTGGCTGGAAGGGGTGAGGAGTGCGGTGGCTCTGGGTGCGGCTTGAGGGAGTGAGGAGCGTGGCCGTGGCTCTGGAGGTGGCTGGAAGGGGTGAGGAGTGAGGGTGACAGCGGCTCTGGGGGTAGCTGGAGTGGGTGAGGAGCCTTGCTGCGGCTCTGGACGGGGCTGGAGGTAATGAGGAGGAGTGTGGTGGCCGATGAAGATGGGGGAGGCTGAAGGAGATGAGGACAGTGGTGAGCAGCTCTAGGCACAGCTGGAAAGTATGAGGAGTGTGACCGCTCTGGGTGCGGCTGGAGGAGGTGAGGAACGTGACGACTGGCGGCGGCTGGAGGGGGGTGAAGATAGCAGTGGTTGTTCTGGGTGCGGCTGGAGGGGGTGAGAAGCGCGACAGCTCTGGGTGCGGCTGGAGGGGGTAAGGACTGCAGTGGTGGATCTGGGTGCGTATGACGGGGGGGGGGGGGGGGGTGAGGAACATGACAAGTCTGGTGGTGGCTGGAGGGGGTGAGGATAGCAGTGGTGGCTCTGGTTATGGCTGGAAAGGATGAGGAGCGCGGTGGCTCTGGATGCTGCTGGAAGGGGTGAGGAGCACGGCGGCGGTTGAATGGGGTGAGGAGTGTTGGTGGCTCTGGGTGTGGCTGCAGGGGATGAGGAGTGCGTCGGTGGCTGTGAAGGTGACGGCTCTGAGGGTGGCTCTGTGCGGCTTGAGGGAGTGAGGAGCGTTGTCGGTAGCTGGAAGGGGTGAGGAGTGCAGTGGCTCTGGGTGCGGCTTGAGGGAGTGAGGAGCGTGGCCTTGGCTCTGGAGGTGGCTGGAAGGGGTGAGGAGTGCAGTGGCTCTGGGTGCGGCTTGAGGGAGTGAGGAGCGTGGCCGTGGCTCTGGAGGTGGCTGGAAGGGGTGAGGAGTGCAGTGGCTCTGGGTGCGGCTTGAGGGAGTGAGGAGCGTGGCCGTGGCTCTGGAGGTGGCTGGAAGGGGTGAGGAGTGCAGTGGCTCTGGGTGCGGCTTGAGGGAGTGAGGAGCGTGGCCGTGGCTCTGGAGGTGGCTGGAAGGGGTGAGGAGTGCAGTGGCTCTGGGTGCGGCTTGAGGGAGTGAGGAGCGTGGCCGTGGCTCTGGAGGTGGCTGGAAGGGGTGAGGAGTGCAGTGGCTCTGGGTGCGGCTTGAGGGAGTGAGGAGCGTGGCCGTGGCTCTGGAGGTGGCTGGAAGGGGTGAGGAGTGCAGTGGCTCTGGGTGCGGCTTGAGGGAGTGAGGAGCGTGGCCGTGGCTCTGGAGGTGGCTGGAAGGGGTGAGGAGTGCAGTGGCTCTGGGTGCGGCTTGAGGGAGTGAGGAGCGTGGCCGTGGCTCTGGAGGTGGCTGGAAGGGGTGAGGAGTGCAGTGGCTCTGGGTGCGGCTTGAGGGAGTGAGGAGCGTGGCCGTGGCTCTGGAGGTGGCTGGAAGGGGTGAGGAGTGCAGTGGCTCTGGGTGCGGCTTGAGGGAGTGAGGAGCGTGGCCGTGGCTCTGGAGGTGGCTGGAAGGGGTGAGGAGTGCAGTGGCTCTGGGTGCGGCTTGAGGGAGTGAGGAGCGTGGCCGTGGCTCTGGAGGTGGCTGGAAGGGGTGAGGAGTGCAGTGGCTCTGGGTGCGGCTTGAGGGAGTGAGGAGCGTGGCCGTGGCTCTGGAGGTGGCTGGAAGGGGTGAGGAGTGCGGTGGCTCTGGGTGCGGCTTGAGGGAGTGAGGAGCGTGGCCGTGGCTCTGGAGGTGGCTGGAAGGGGTGAGGAGTGAGGGTGACAGCGGCTCTGGGGGTAGCTGGAGTGGGTGAGGAGCCTTGCTGCGGCTCTGGACGGGGCTGGAGGTAATGAGGAGGAGTGTGGTGGCCGATGAAGATGGGGGAGGCTGAAGGAGATGAGGACAGTGGTGAGCAGCTCTAGGCACAGCTGGAAAGTATGAGGAGTGTGACCGCTCTGGGTGCGGCTGGAGGAGGTGAGGAACGTGACGACTGGCGGCGGCTGGAGGGGGGTGAAGATAGCAGTGGTTGTTCTGGGTGCGGCTGGAGGGGGTGAGAAGCGCGACAGCTCTGGGTGCGGCTGGAGGGGGTAAGGACTGCAGTGGTGGATCTGGGTGCGTATGACGGGGGGGGGGGGGGGGGTGAGGAACATGACAAGTCTGGTGGTGGCTGGAGGGGGTGAGGATAGCAGTGGTGGCTCTGGTTATGGCTGGAAAGGATGAGGAGCGCGGTGGCTCTGGATGCTGCTGGAAGGGGTGAGGAGCACGGCGGCGGTTGAATGGGGTGAGGAGTGTTGGTGGCTCTGGGTGTGGCTGCAGGGGATGAGGAGTGCGTCGGTGGCTGTGAAGGTGACGGCTCTGAGGGTGGCTCTGTGCGGCTTGAGGGAGTGAGGAGCGTTGTCGGTAGCTGGAAGGGGTGAGGAGTGCAGTGGCTCTGGGTGCGGCTTGAGGGAGTGAGGAGCGTGGCCTTGGCTCTGGAGGTGGCTGGAAGGGGTGAGGAGTGCAGTGGCTCTGGGTGCGGCTTGAGGGAGTGAGGAGCGTGGCCGTGGCTCTGGAGGTGGCTGGAAGGGGTGAGGAGTGCAGTGGCTCTGGGTGCGGCTTGAGGGAGTGAGGAGCGTGGCCGTGGCTCTGGAGGTGGCTGGAAGGGGTGAGGAGTGCAGTGGCTCTGGGTGCGGCTTGAGGGAGTGAGGAGCGTGGCCGTGGCTCTGGAGGTGGCTGGAAGGGGTGAGGAGTGCAGTGGCTCTGGGTGCGGCTTGAGGGAGTGAGGAGCGTGGCCGTGGCTCTGGAGGTGGCTGGAAGGGGTGAGGAGTGCAGTGGCTCTGGGTGCGGCTTGAGGGAGTGAGGAGCGTGGCCGTGGCTCTGGAGGTGGCTGGAAGGGGTGAGGAGTGCAGTGGCTCTGGGTGCGGCTTGAGGGAGTGAGGAGCGTGGCCGTGGCTCTGGAGGTGGCTGGAAGGGGTGAGGAGTGCAGTGGCTCTGGGTGCGGCTTGAGGGAGTGAGGAGCGTGGCCGTGGCTCTGGAGGTGGCTGGAAGGGGTGAGGAGTGCAGTGGCTCTGGGTGCGGCTTGAGGGAGTGAGGAGCGTGGCCGTGGCTCTGGAGGTGGCTGGAAGGGGTGAGGAGTGCAGTGGCTCTGGGTGCGGCTTGAGGGAGTGAGGAGCGTGGCCGTGGCTCTGGAGGTGGCTGGAAGGGGTGAGGAGTGCAGTGGCTCTGGGTGCGGCTTGAGGGAGTGAGGAGCGTGGCCGTGGCTCTGGAGGTGGCTGGAAGGGGTGAGGAGTGCAGTGGCTCTGGGTGCGGCTTGAGGGAGTGAGGAGCGTGGCCGTGGCTCTGGAGGTGGCTGGAAGGGGTGAGGAGTGCGGTGGCTCTGGGTGCGGCTTGAGGGAGTGAGGAGCGTGGCCGTGGCTCTGGAGGTGGCTGGAAGGGGTGAGGAGTGAGGGTGACAGCGGCTCTGGGGGTAGCTGGAGTGGGTGAGGAGCCTTGCTGCGGCTCTGGACGGGGCTGGAGGTAATGAGGAGGAGTGTGGTGGCCGATGAAGATGGGGGAGGCTGAAGGAGATGAGGACAGTGGTGAGCAGCTCTAGGCACAGCTGGAAAGTATGAGGAGTGTGACCGCTCTGGGTGCGGCTGGAGGAGGTGAGGAACGTGACGACTGGCGGCGGCTGGAGGGGGGTGAAGATAGCAGTGGTTGTTCTGGGTGCGGCTGGAGGGGGTGAGAAGCGCGACAGCTCTGGGTGCGGCTGGAGGGGGTAAGGACTGCAGTGGTGGATCTGGGTGCGTATGACGGGGGGGGGGGGGGGGGTGAGGAACATGACAAGTCTGGTGGTGGCTGGAGGGGGTGAGGATAGCAGTGGTGGCTCTGGTTATGGCTGGAAAGGATGAGGAGCGCGGTGGCTCTGGATGCTGCTGGAAGGGGTGAGGAGCACGGCGGCGGTTGAATGGGGTGAGGAGTGTTGGTGGCTCTGGGTGTGGCTGCAGGGGATGAGGAGTGCGTCGGTGGCTGTGAAGGTGACGGCTCTGAGGGTGGCTCTGTGCGGCTTGAGGGAGTGAGGAGCGTTGTCGGTAGCTGGAAGGGGTGAGGAGTGCAGTGGCTCTGGGTGCGGCTTGAGGGAGTGAGGAGCGTGGCCTTGGCTCTGGAGGTGGCTGGAAGGGGTGAGGAGTGCAGTGGCTCTGGGTGCGGCTTGAGGGAGTGAGGAGCGTGGCCGTGGCTCTGGAGGTGGCTGGAAGGGGTGAGGAGTGCAGTGGCTCTGGGTGCGGCTTGAGGGAGTGAGGAGCGTGGCCGTGGCTCTGGAGGTGGCTGGAAGGGGTGAGGAGTGCAGTGGCTCTGGGTGCGGCTTGAGGGAGTGAGGAGCGTGGCCGTGGCTCTGGAGGTGGCTGGAAGGGGTGAGGAGTGCAGTGGCTCTGGGTGCGGCTTGAGGGAGTGAGGAGCGTGGCCGTGGCTCTGGAGGTGGCTGGAAGGGGTGAGGAGTGCAGTGGCTCTGGGTGCGGCTTGAGGGAGTGAGGAGCGTGGCCGTGGCTCTGGAGGTGGCTGGAAGGGGTGAGGAGTGCAGTGGCTCTGGGTGCGGCTTGAGGGAGTGAGGAGCGTGGCCGTGGCTCTGGAGGTGGCTGGAAGGGGTGAGGAGTGCAGTGGCTCTGGGTGCGGCTTGAGGGAGTGAGGAGCGTGGCCGTGGCTCTGGAGGTGGCTGGAAGGGGTGAGGAGTGCAGTGGCTCTGGGTGCGGCTTGAGGGAGTGAGGAGCGTGGCCGTGGCTCTGGAGGTGGCTGGAAGGGGTGAGGAGTGCAGTGGCTCTGGGTGCGGCTTGAGGGAGTGAGGAGCGTGGCCGTGGCTCTGGAGGTGGCTGGAAGGGGTGAGGAGTGCAGTGGCTCTGGGTGCGGCTTGAGGGAGTGAGGAGCGTGGCCGTGGCTCTGGAGGTGGCTGGAAGGGGTGAGGAGTGCAGTGGCTCTGGGTGCGGCTTGAGGGAGTGAGGAGCGTGGCCGTGGCTCTGGAGGTGGCTGGAAGGGGTGAGGAGTGCGGTGGCTCTGGGTGCGGCTTGAGGGAGTGAGGAGCGTGGCCGTGGCTCTGGAGGTGGCTGGAAGGGGTGAGGAGTGCAGTGGCTCTGGGTGCGGCTTGAGGGAGTGAGGAGCGTGGCCGTGGCTCTGGAGGTGGCTGGAAGGGGTGAGGAGTGCAGTGGCTCTGGGTGCGGCTTGAGGGAGTGAGGAGCGTGGCCGTGGCTCTGGAGGTGGCTGGAAGGGGTGAGGAGTGCGGTGGCTCTGGGTGTGGCTTGAGGGAGTGAGGAGCGTGGGGGCAGTTCTGGGAGTGGCTGGAAGGGGTGAGGAGTGAGTGTGCGGTGGCTCTGGGGGCAGCTGGAGGGGGTGAGGAGCGTGGTGGCGCCTCTTGAGGGGGTGAGGAGTGAGCATTGCAGCGTCTGTGGGGGAGGCTGGAGGTAATGAGTGTGGCAGAGCTTGGGGGCAGCAGAAGGGGATGAGGGACGTGGCGGGCGGCTCTGGGCACAGCTGGAAAGGGTAAGGAGTGCTGTGGCTCTGGGTGCAGCTGGGGGGGTGGTTAGGAGAGCTGCGGCTTTGGGTGTGACTGGAGGATACTCATCAGATGTTCGGCTTTTTTTCCTGAGGTGTTTGGGGGTGATAGATTTGATGTGACATATCGTCTCACTGATTGGACCGGACCACCATCAGTCTCACCAGTGTCACTTGGTCCAGAATTCCATGTCATTCTGGACAGCTGGACTTCCTGTGGCATGGTCCGGACTGTCAGTCTTGTGCCTCGTACATAGTTGTCAGAGCTTCTGTGTGTGAAGCCAAGGCTGTCAGTGACTTTCCTCTTGTGTTTCCTTGTAGCCCAGGACTGGGTGGCAACTCTGAATATCGGGTATGGTGGAGCACATGCCAGCTACTATCATAGAGCCAACGAGCAGGTGAGACTGACCCCTGCACACTGGTGAAGTACGAGGAGCCTCTGATCCGAGAGATCTGGTCCATTATATTACGGATTGTACATTTATACCTATGACGTGCCGTTTATTCCCTCAGATCCGGCTCGGGGTGGAATTTGAGGCGAACACTCGTCTGCAGGAGACGTCCTTTGCCTTTGGATATCACCTGGACGTCCCTAAGGCAAACATGGTATTTAAAGGGACGGTGGACAGTTCTTGGTGTGTGGGGGGAGTCCTGGAGAAGAGGCTGCCCCCTCTCCCCCTCACCTTGGCCCTTGGGGCTTTTATGAACCACTGGAAAAATAAATTTCATTGTGGGTTCAGCATCTTGGTGGGATGAAGATGGACGGACAGGTGCCTCGCCCTCCCCCACCTCCTTTCTTCGGAGGTCATGTCCTGTCTGTATACATTATTGTTGGATTGGTGGAGCACAGGACGATGCTGCCCCTGGTGGTAAGACAATGCACTGCACGCCTAGCACAGGGGTTAATCTCAGGACCTCATCCACTCCGTCACCCTCCACTGCACTGGTCTCTGGATACCCAGGGGCCACAGGGACAGGTCCGGAGGCCGCGCTCTTCTTCATTCCATGTAGATGGTGTTTGTCTGTTGTTATATTGCAGGAGATCAGTGCGCCCTGTAAGAGGCGCTGTCTACATTTATAAAGTTGAATTTTACCAGACACGGCCTCCCGTGTGTTCTGTCAGCAGCGTCTGTAATACTGGATGTAATATTCGGGACTCCAAGTTGTACCCCAAACTAGTAATGATAGAGAAGGATGCTGACACTTTAGAGTACTAATTGGTGCCAACCCCCTGTGTGCGGTGTTTCCCCCCACCCCCCCACCCCCACTGGTTGCCCCTGTGCACGGTGTGCTCCCCGCGCACAGCTGTTAGCTTCCTCCCCCGCTTCTCCCCTGTGCACAACTCTTGTGTCTCCTAGCAATAATAAAGAGTAGTATAAGGGGAGCAATGCAGTGGCGTCATCATGCTGTCTGATGTCCCCTGCATGGCACCGACCTCCAATAGCAATAGTCCTGCTGTTATAAGGAGTATAGCTGGAAGCCGATCCCTCTGTATGCCGCTACAGCTGTCCTACAGATGCTTTTTTTTTTAATGCCGATGTGTCCCGCCTGGCATGTGCCAGATTTGCCTTATGGCAAGGCCAGATCTGGGTACAGGTATGGAAAATGAAACATGGCTAGATGACGATCCCAGTGCAAGCTGTTAAATTTTGGTGGTGTAGTACCACTTTCCAGACACCAGAGGGCATCAGAATACCTCATTTACTATGTGTGCTTTTGGCTATAGAAAGGTTCCCAGCCGCTGGTGAATCATGTGACTCTGAGTGAGGGGCGTGGCCTTGTTAAAGGGCAGATCCCTGAGAAATATAATTACAGAATTACAAATTATTATAAAATGCTTTCTTTATTGTTTTTTTTTTTTTATTATTTTTACCCCCTCGAAAAAGCTTTGTCTACTGCAGTAAAGTGCACCGATGCTCTGCAGCCTCCTGCCCACGATGGGGGGCAGCAGAGCACCTTTGGCCTTGATCACCAGTCATAGTGCATCATGGTCAGTGGTGGAAGCTGTGACTGGCCTCTGGCGGCGACCAATTAAAGGGGCAGATGATCAATTAGTGCCAGATGATCAATTAGTGCCAGATACATCAGTATCTCTCTATGTACATGGTACTCACATTGCAGATCTGATCTTACAGATCTGATTGGATGAACCACAGTGATCTCTGTTGGGAATAAGTCTATATAGTGGCTAATAGCAGAGAGCACTTGCTAGATTTCCATGGTGAGGTGTCCGGATCTGGGTTGGCTTGAACCCTCAATGTGATAACACTGGTTTTAGAGTTGTTTGTGCATCATGTGACCAGCCTGGGTGGTCCCTCAGCTGAATATCTCCTTCATCAGGGGTGTCATGGCATCCTCCATCACGTTCTGGATGTGAACCATCTGCTTGGCGTTCTCCTCGTTCAGGGTGCGCAGCTCGGCCAACATGGACAGCAGCTTAGCAAACAGGAACCTGGGGGGAGGAGCCAACACGTTATAACTTCACAGCCCCCCCTGAACTGTAATAACAGCACCGTGATTGGATTTCTGGTAGTAAAGGGAGCAACATCCAATGTAACTACGGCACGGCCTGATGATGGCGTACATATCGCTAGTGCCTGCCATCTTGTCACCCTCCCCTCGACGTTGGTGGCGAAGGCGTGTTACCTGCTGCCCGGAAGCTGGTGGTGGTAATCGATGTAACATTTCAGGGTCATGGCCATGGACTCCTGGATCTTATCAATGTGGCTGTGTTCGATGACGCCTGGCCGGTCTGTGGAGAGATGGCGGAGTGGACTGGATTAGTGGGGTTTGACCACCGGCCCCCTCCTCTGTGCTGCCGAGTCACATACCTGGGGAGAAGAGCGCCAGCGCCTGCATCAGGACGTATTCTGCCTCGTGAAGCTTTAAGTTCCGGAGGGTGATGTGAAATTTCAGTAACGGCTCCAAAAATATGCGCTGGAACCCAGCTGAGTACGAAAAATCAGTATCAGAGATCTGCCACCAGGGGGCGTCGTATCTAACAGCACTGCTGCCCCTTTAAGAACCCTATTTAGTTAAAATTAGTCATCATTTTTAGATGAGTATTTGAAGGTGAGCTGCAATGAGACCCCCACAGTATGACCAGGACCCCTGCCAGTCGGCACTTACTCCGCTCGCCATGCTCTATACTCAGTTTCAGGCGCCCGAACTCCCAGATCTTGGTCTCCAGATTGAAGACGGTGTTAAACTGAAGATGGGAGACTTCCATGGTGGATCCTTTCAGCAGCGAGATCTGATCGTCTATAGATAAGGATCTGAGCAGAGAGAAATATGGGAAATGGAGCAACAGACTCCAGAGCTGCGCTCGCACTTCTGCTCCCACCGTGTATGTACTCACTTGAAGACTGGGATCTCTTTAGCAAATTGGATAACTTGTTGAATCATGTAAGTGCTCAGATCTGCAAAATGTGGTAGCTTCGTCATATTGTCCCCGATGACGTTGCCGAGCATGTGCTGTGAGGTGGGATTCTGCTCCGTGCCCCCCGGACTAGAGTCAGGTGAGATGGACGATGACTGCTGCATATCATAGTTGTCCCAGTCAACCTTTATAATGGGCTGCGGCTGGAGGGAAGACACAAAGACAGTACTGCTTCACATCCACTAGATGGCGATGTTTCCCTGCCAATGACCTTACATTACCTCTACCTGTAAACATGGCTGCCTCCTGTAGCCCAGGTAGTGAACTGTAAAGGAGCCCGTATGCACAAAGAGGTAATCTGCTGAAATATCTTCATGGCCATGGGATAGCTGCTATGTGCGAATTAACACAAAGAATGTCAGATGATTTTCACATAATCCGGTCCCATCTGGCCGAGGTTGCCCTGAGTGGCACCGATCTGTACATGATGTCCCTGGCAGGATATTGCTCCTGGTTACTGATTACATATCAGCGAAGTCACAAAGGTCATCCTGAGAGAAGCTGCGAAACAGCAGGAGGATAAACCGGATGTGTAGAGAAGACCTGCTCCCACCCCCCCCTGCAATTGCATACACCCAGCGGCCACCGGCGAATATAATATACACCCACCGGCCACCCAGGGATTG